>NC_031994.1:39291693-39388236 GCF_001879085.1 Nicotiana attenuata | reverse complement strand
AATGCCCCATCCAGTACTGCGAGGTAGAGCAATACGGGGTCTACCTGGTTCGGTCGGGACCAAAACTAGCGGTTTTGACAGGTATTCCTTGATTCTATCAAAGGCTTTCTGACAATCAGCAGTCCATTTAGTAGCAGCATCTTTCTTCAACATCTTAAAGATTGGCTCACAAATGACAGTGGATTGAGCTATGAACCGGCTGATGTAATTGAGTCTTCCCAAGAAACTCATGACCTCTTTCTTGTTCTTTGGCGGTGGCAATTCTTGAATGGACTAAACCTTTGATGGATCCAGCTGTATTCCTCGACGACTTACGATGAACCCAAGCAACTTCCCAGCAGGAACCGCGAATGCGCACTTGGCGGGATTCAGTTTCAGATTGTACCTCCTCAGTCTGTTGAAGAATTTCCTCAGATTTTCCATGTGGTCGGAGACTCTCTAGGATTTGATGATGACGTCATCTACATATACCTCGATCTCTTTGTGTATCATGTCGTGGAAAATAGTAGTCATGGCCCTCATGTAGGTGGCCCCAGCATTCTTTAACCCAAACGGCATCATCTTGTAACAATACATCACCATGGCGTAATAAAAGTTGTTTTCTCAGCGTCTTCCTCATCCATCCATATCTGATGATATCTAGCAAAACAATCGACAAATGACTGCAGCTCGTGCTTGGCAGAATTGTCAATCAGAATATGTATGTTTGGCAAGGGGAAGTCATCTTTCGGACTTGCCCGGTTGAGGTCCCGGTAGTCGACGCAGACCTCTTCGGCACTAGCACAATGTTGGCTAGCCATGTTGGATACTCCACTACCCTGAGGACCTTGGCTTTCACTTGCTTGGTGACTTCTTCCTTGATTTTCAAACTCATGTCAGGTTTGAACTTCCTGAGCTTCTGTTTTACCGGCGGACATGTTGGATCTGTTGGCATTTTGTGAGCTACAATAGATGTGCTGAGACCAGTCATATCATCATACAACCAGGCGAATATATCCTCATATTCCCGTAGAAATTCCGTGTACTCTTCCTTTTCCGATGGTGACAGATGAACACTGATGCGCGTTTCCTTGACATTCCCTGTATCCCCCAAGTTGATAAACTCAGTTTTGTCCAAGTTAGACTTAGGCCTATTCTCAGAGTTCTCAACCTCTTTAACAACCTCTTCTAGTATATCATCCTCTTCTGAGTCTGTATCCGTTTGTTGCGTTATCTCATCGCATGTCACATTCATCGGTTCGTCAAGATAAGTAATAGTAATGCTATGAAATAAAAATAGAGAAAATAATAAGAGCGAGATTTATAAGAAACTGAAATACTTTAATAAATCCCATAATTGTTTTTGAACATCGGAGCTCTTTTCGAAATATAAAGAAAATACGGAAAGGAAATCAACTAGCGAAAAAGTAAAAGATAATGCATAGTGCTTTGTTCAGCCTTGCTACCCCGAAGCTTTTCGGGCCTTGGTGGTTCTGACGGACCAATTGTTGAGGCACGCCCCTCGCTCACAGCTTGTATGGAAGGGCATTCCTCCCCTTCCTCCTCAAAAATGACATGACAGTCCATATTGTCGTCTTCCAAGAACAGATTCTTCATTGCCGCCGATGTTTCCTCTTCTTCTGACCCATATATGATGTCTGCCGGCTGGAAAGTCTGCTCCAGGCAAGGTATAGGGTGCTCCAGTGGATAATAAGGGCCGCGCCATGGTGGCGACCAATCCTTGAATTCTTCCCAAGTATATCCATACCCCAACCCGAAGGTGGTGCCGTGCTTCTTCAGTTTGATAAGTTTAGTGATTCCCTGGAGGTTCTTGACGAGCCCCTTGCCAGGTTCATATCCGCTCCAATTCAGTATACTTTCGATCTTGTTATCCCACCACTTAGCCTTGTCCACGACGTTGACTCGCTCAATGTGATGGTAGGTTTCTCCGCCCATCTTCCTTCTTCATCCAATTGCTGGGATGGTCTGGCGACTGTATATGGGATTATTACCATCGCCATGAATAATCACCTCTTGGTGATTCCACTCGAACTTCACTGCTTGGTGCAGGGTTAATGCTACAGCTCCAGCGGCGTGGATCCAAGGTCGTCCCAGTAGTAAGTTGTAAGATGCTGGGATGTCTATCACTTAAAAGTCAACGTCAAACCAGGTCGGTCCCATTTGTAGACACAAACTGATCTCCCCAATAGTGGACATTTGGGAACCATCAAAAGCTTTGACGTTGATAGCCCCATCCTTGATCTCATACAGGCTCTTCCCCAACGTCCTGACAGTCACCAATGGACAAATATTGAGGCTGAACCCTCCGTCAATCAAAGTCCTGGTGATGAAATAGTCTTCACATTGCACAATGATGTGCAACGCTTTGTTGTGGCTCAACCCTTCTGGGGGCAACTCATCCTCGTGGAAAGTGATCTTATGACTCTCCAATATCTGCCCTATCATGTTCGCCATCTTTCCTCCAGTTATGTTGCTGGGTACATATGCCTCACTCAGTATCTTCAACAAGGCATTCTTATGTGCATCGAAGCTTTGCAGCAGAGCCAGGATGGAGATCTGCACTGGTGTTTTATTTAGTTGATCAACGACCGAGTATTCTTTTTCCTGTATCTTCCTCCAGAGATCAGCGGGCCCAGTTTCAATATGCCGTCCAGAGGCCTGCTTACTTGATTCAACTAGATGCTCCGAGGTATAAATCCTGCCGGTTCTGGTCATACCCTGTGCTGTAATTGCTTCTCCAAACCTAGTTTTTTCCTTCCTTCTCGCCTCGGCTGTGTAGTCCCACGGTATAGCTTTTGTGTGAAACGGTGTTATGGCTGTCATTGCTACTAGAATAGGCACCCTCATTTTGGGAGGTAACACAACAACTCAAATGGTGCAGGTGCCTTTGGAGACCCAAACTCTACCTCAATTGGCTCTGTGGTCTTTGTGGATGACGGTGTTTGAAGCTCGAGTGGTATGGACACATTTACTTTAGCATCCCCAGAGGGCTGGATCTGGACTACAATTGGATTCAGTGTGACTGTTGGTTTCTTGGGCTCGTCACCCTCGGAAATTAATCCAATCGACCCTTTGGGGTCCCAATCATCTTCTACCTCAATCATGTGCACGCCTCCACTCTTGTGGTCAGGCAGGGGATTGTTGCGAACATTAGGAACAGGCTCCTTTGCCACGATGATCTTATTGTCAATTAAAGCTTGGATTTTATCCTTTAGAGATCTGCACTCATCAATGGTAAGCCCCTTCTTGCCGGAATGGTATACACAGGTTTTGTTTGGGTTGATCCATTGGGAAGGATTTTCTGGGGTTATGGCAGGGATTGGGGTGACGTAACCAGCAGCTTTGAGCCTTTCATATAGCTGGTCGATTGGTTCGGCGATGGAGGTGTATTGCTTGGAAGGTCTACGGTTGAAGTTAGGGCGCGGTTTAGGGAAGTTTTGGCGGGTGGGAGGTGATTGATAGTGAGAGGGTTGAGCATTATAGGCTTGGTAGACGTGTGCGCGTTGGAAATATCATGGTGAGGTAGGTTGATATGTGGGGGATGGAGATGATTGGTAAGTAGGTGGTGGATCTTGGTAAGAGGGCGGAGGTGCTTGGTAATTAGGGATAGGTTGATATGTCAGAGGAGGTACTGGGTAAGCTTGGTATTTTACTAGGGATTTCGTTCTCCGTGCAACCATCACCGCACTCACATCCTTTTTCTTGGATGTGCCACCCGACTGTAGAGCCTTGTTGGTAGCCTGCAGTGCCTCAAAATTAGTGACCATACTACTTTTAATGCCTTCCTCAAACCTTTCTCCTAGCTTGATAATGTCGGAGAATTTCTGGCCTTCGATCAACATCAACCTCTCATAATACTGTGGATCCTGAGCTTGGACGAAAAACCTGTTCATCTATTCTTCTTCTAAGGCCGACCTGACCTTAGCAGCCTCTGATCTCCAATAAGTAGCATACTCGCGGAATGTCTCTGTAGGTTTCTTCTTCAAATTCTGGATGTAAAATACATCTGGCTCATTCCCTGTGTTGAATCTGAACCTATCCATGAAATCGGATGCCATTCCCACCCAGCTTGTCCACTTCTTGGGGTCTTGGCTAATGTACCAAGATATAGCATCACCTTTCAAACTTCTCATGAAGAGCTTTATGTGAATCTTCTCATCTCTTCCGACACCGACCAGCTTATCACAGTATGTCCTCAAATGGACTCTAGGATCCCCCAAGCCATCAAACATCTCGAACTTGGGAGGTTTGTACCCCTCAGGAAGTTCGACGTCTGGCTGAATGCAAAGGTCCTCATAATTCAGCCCCTCAATACCTTTGTTTCCTTCAACACCCTGGACTCGGCTAGTAAGTTTCTTGAGTTCTGCGGTTAGGTTCTTGATGAGAGAGTCTTTGTCATCAGACTCCGGTGTGCTTGAAATAGGTTGAGTGTATTGTGGCATGGTTTACACATAGATGGGGGTATGGTGGGGATGATCATTTGTGTTTAGTGGTTCGGGAATGAGGAGCGGGGTGTTGTTTGAAGTGTGACATGTGTTGCAATTTTGATGGGGAGCGGGTTGTTTCTGTGGTTTTGGGACGTTCTGTGGAGGTATAGGATTTTGAGCATTGGGGAAGTTAACGTCTGGGGTAGTGAGGTAAAATGACAAGTTTGCCAAGTTCCGAGCTTGGTCCAATTCTTCTTGAAATTTCAGTAACTTCTGTTCGAGCTGGGCGACACTTTCTTTGGAAACCTGAATACCCTGAGGAACTTCTACCCGTTCACCCGAGTTCTCCTTTCTGATGTTGCTCAAGTCTTCCATTTTCGCTTTGTTCTTGTTTCTGATAAGACTCGGAGGAGGAGGAGGTGGAGGGCCCTTAGATCTTGTGGAGTAGGATGATGATGCCAGAGTGCACAAACTAACCTTTTGGGGAGGGGAATAAAACAAAAAGTAAAAAAGGTAGCAAGTTAGTAAGGATTATGAGAAAAAAAAATGTTGCAATATATAAACACATAGTGTGAGAATATAAATCGTGTCCTAATTTGGGTGCCTCGTTGCGCCCGAGGTAGGCCTAGCAACAAGTTAATTTGGAGAACTTATAATGCTAAATGCCTCATGTTATTGATAAAAATAAGACGAATCCCAAAACGACACTAAAGTTGCAGAAAGTAAAATGTCACTAATGGCCATTGGACTTATTACATTTAAAAGCAAAAGAAAAGACTCCTAACTACTTGGTCCCAGAAGGACCTTCCGCATGTTGAATGCTCTCGTTGATCAAATCCTCCAGCTTGCGTAGGTTCATCAGTAAAAATGCTTTTGCCAGGCGTTCTCCTTCGTTTCCCTCAGCGTTCTGGCAATCAGTGACTCTTTTCCTCACTTTTCCTTCCAACTCCGGCAGACTGTATTCCAGATATTCCATCTTCTCACTAGCCTTGGTGACCCTCTCTTTCCATTCATTGCTTTGGTCACTTGATGGGAGATTCCTCCACCAGGTCAGCAAGAGTGAGGGTATACTGACCATACCGAAGTCGGGGACCTTGTTCTCCATCTTCTGCAAAATAAAAGGGTTAAGACCATACCCCCCACCGGACTCGACTATTTAAGCCAATAATTAGCATAAACAGCACTTAGTTCTCCAGATAAATGCACAGAATATGGTGGCATCCGTTTGGGTTTCGAGGAAACCCAGTGGACTTTGGGCAAGGCTATCTTAAAGAGTCATTATGTGGACAGCATAACTGACTCGACTAGGTTTGACAGTGATGCATGCACAGTTTTAACAGAATAGGGTTTCTATGGGGTATTAGACCAGTACCCTTGAGCGGACAACTCAAGAGGGAAAGGCACGGAACCGTCGACTGCACCGCTGATCGACTGGTTTTACCGCAAATACGCCTTTGCCAAATTTAGGGGGTGATATATTGGAAGGGCGCAACCACTCATTATAAGCGTTGCTATGGTATTTGTTTGGCACGAGTGGAATATGATGTTGAAGATGCAATTACAAAAATGAAACAAATTGTCACGTTCATAAAGATTACAATAATTGCTCAAAAATTACAACAATACTGAAGAAAGCATTAAAAGAAAGCATTAAAGAAAAAAGAAACAAAAAGCCAAGTCAGTTTCGTAGTAGAAAATATATAAAGACATTAAATAAAGGCAATAATAAAGTCACAAGCAACATGCAATGGTAAAAGCCTAAAGAAATCCCCAGCAGAGTCGCCATGCTCTCGACGCCCCCTTTTTCTCGCGAAATCGGGTTTACGATATTTGGGAAGACAACTCTATTCCCATTTGGGATTTGGGTTTTGGATTTGAAGAGTCGCCACCTAATGATTAAGTGCATTAGGACACTAAGGGTTTTTGAGTTGGAAAACTAGAGTTCGGGTAAGGACTAGAAATTATCTCGAGGGGAAGGTGTTAGGCACCCCTCAAGATCCACTAGTGTGGTTCCCAGCCATGTCATATTGTGACTTTAAATGCAAACAACAAGTAGGCAAACAAGCACTACTAATAGAAAGGGGTCTTCACATAATAGTTGCAAGAAATTAGAAACTTTAAAGAAACTGAAATTTGGTAGGAGAAACCATTTTCTTATTCTGAATAAATGAGTAAAGGGGGGAAATTCCATACAGTTGAAACAATTTTTTAAAAGCTGAAATTTGCGAAAGAAAAATAGTTGAAATAAAAGTGGACAAATAAGGGAATGGGTCCTAGGTTTATACATAATATGGATCACCCCACACAACACCCGGTAACCGTTTATACACGTGGTGTTATCGCGTGGTCATCATATCCATATCTACCCTTTCCCACCCCGTTGAGGTATTAAACGCGGAACGGTCTCGTTTTGCCTATTGCATGCTATTACCCGCCCCATCCTATCAGTCCCGGAGGTACTTAGGACTACTAGTCCTAAAGGGTAGGATATTAGGCTGATTGGTTTTAAAGGGCAAAAATCTAAGGCGACATACAAAAGCACATACTGCATGTTAGGGGGAAAGCATGTAAACACGTAAAGGCCCATGTACACCTCCTCAAACAAAACACATAAGTAGCATGCCTTAAACATGATTAAGGTCTCAAAAGATAGGGACTTTTTCAGCGGTTAAAACTTGGTTTTAGAAATGAAGTAGTAACAATAATAGCACGATTCTGGACAGAGATAGGTAACCCAGGGATTTGCAGACATAAAAAATCAGAACTCAGTAAAAGTAAAGGTGTGTCATTTTAGAAAATCGTTTTTCAGCAGAGTTTTTGTTTTAAGAAAAGAAAAGCTGAGTGAACTTCAGAAGATCACAACAAGAAGGGGGAACTGAAGAGTTAAAACTTAAAGAAGCTGGTTGGTTTTAGGCTAATAAAAAAGACACAATTGGTCAGTTCCTAACGGGCCTAAGGTTTGCCTAGGCGTCGTTAAACATTACCTGATTATTTATAAAGGAATGAACATACATTTTTTTTTGATTTATAAAGGTACGCGTGGTAAGGTGTTTGCAAAAAACGTTTCAAACCACTTAGCCATATTTTAACACGGTTATTGGACTAACATGAATTAACCACTACAACTCGAACACGTGAGAAGTCCTATGGGCAGGATATCTAATGCACATAAGAGTTCCTAAGAACATGATTTCTAATATGCCAATGCAGTAATGACAAGTTTTTTGGCTTGTTGTTAATCATTGCTGGTTATTAACTGAGCGTGGTTACAAGATGAGCGTAATGACAGACTGAAAATAAAGAACCTAAAGCAGGATTTCTAATGAATGAGATGCATGGCCTATACAGGTTGTCTATTGCGCAAATAAAATCCTATAAGCATGTTTTCTACCCATGATTTATACTAACCATGCATAACCCTCCCCCATATTCACTATTCACCCCCAATTGTTTGTTTACAAATTATTACAAACCAGTAGCATCTGAATTACAATACCAAAGAATAGAAAAATTAAAAAAAATGCTATGCTATAGGGAGCCTTCAATCAGGCCCAATCTTCCAACCTCAACCCCTTCGAGTTCACAGCCTTTGCCATGGTCTAGGTGCGGCAAAGCTCCCTAGGGCCCCATTAGGTCCCTGGCCAATACTAGCACCTAGACATTTTAAAAGAAAATGCAGGACAGGTGCAGTGTGGAATACCAGCCTTGTGTGTCAATGTTCAGTGAGTACTCAGAGGTACTCAAAGCAATGCTCACACGAAAGGGGCAGATCCTATTTTCTAAGAATAGTGTGAAGTGCAAGAAGAAGTGTTTAAAAGAAGAGTTTTTAGAAAACAAGGGGGTTTGTTTTAGAAAGAAACAACAGAAACAATAGCATAAGATTGTATACAATGATCATGGGGAAAGGGAAGCAAATAGATCACACAATGCTAAAAGGGATGCAGGTTTAATGGTCATGATTACACAGAATCAAGGGATTCAAGGGACTGGGAGGCAGTAGAGTTTAGGCATGCTAATGTGTAACAACAGGACATAGACATAACAAATAAAGTTAGGAGTAAACAAAGTCAGACTTAACATGTAAATCAGAAGGCATGGTGAAACATTAGAGTAAAGAATCAATTACACACAGAACAGGAGAAGCATAAGTAGAAGAGAATCATAAAATAATGAACTGAAACAAAAATAAACACACTGGTGTGAGACTTGAAATGTTAATCCGGACATACCAGTAAAGAGGAAAAGCAGGATGCAAAGATAAAGGAGTAACACTATATTAGCCTTGGCTTTCAGCCGGCTAATAATAAACAGGAGCAGAGAATAGTAGTCGAGCAAGAGGGCAAGAGAGAATGCAGTTTTGAAAGTATTCAGTGGTGTGTAAGTCAGAAGACTGTTGTGTGTTTGTGTAAAAGACTTAGGGTATTTATAGTTGAAAGTAGGGGGTAAAATAAGGTAAAAATCACAGAAATATGTTAATTGAAGACTCGGAATCAATTAATCAAGGAATCAAGGAAGTACTCCCATTAATTGAGGGAATCAAAATCAAACGAAAATATTCAGCACCATATAAGGCAAGTAGGAAAATCAGTGTATGAATAAATAAGGAGGGGATCAAGATTCAGTATTGCATACAGTAGCCAATTAAGACCAAATTCAGGAAAATTCTAATTAAGGAAAGGCTTAAAAGAACAAAGTATTATAACAAATAAGGTAACAAAATCAATTAATTCAAACGGGCGGGTAGAATGCTAGGGTTTTAAAAGAAAGTTTTTGAATTACCAATCAATCAAGGAAAATCAGAATCAATCGTGTGAAGTCATGATTCTGCATTTTTAACATATAAATAGAGGTGAATGAACAAAAGTAGCGAGCCAAAATTAGCTATATAGACAGAAGGGGAACAAGAACAAACACAATCACTTAGAGCTAGTAAAAAAAAGTTAAGATTCAGCAGGACATATTCGAAGCATGGTGACCATGAAACATTAACAAGAGTCAAGGGACATCAGGCTAACACACACAATCAAACGAAGGAGCATGCCAAACACATAGAATCAGAGTAAAGAGAATCGTGCTAACACGCATAATCAGACGAAGGAACATGCTAACACATAGAGACAATGCCAAGAAAATTAGTCTAACACACATAACCGAGGCAAAGAGACATGCCAACACCCATAATCAAACAAGTAAACATTTTAGAAATTAGGGTTTTTTAGCAGAGTCAAATTAAAAATAGTGAGAGCATAGAAACAGGTCAGAATAAACAAAGAAAAGATTTAATCATAAAGAAAATCAGTTAAAGCATGCGTAAAAGAAATCTAAGAACCCTAATTTTCAAAGAAAGTAAAAGGTGGTTCAAAGTAAAAGATCTTTCAGAATAAACTCGAAAATAAGCAGAACATAGAGGAAAACATGAAAATATCATGAGATAGCACTGTTTTGAGAGTATTCCAGGAAATAGTTTAGGGTTTCAAAAGGGAAACCCTAATAAAACTTGAGAACCTGTCGAAACTTTATTAGATCGTGAGTATAGGGTGTGAATTTCGCTTGAAATCACACCGGACAACCAAGTAGCACAACCAGGAACCCTAGGTTCAACATCATAGTCCATAAACCTCGGAAGGTCCTTAGAGGTGCTTGAACAGGAACGGTTGAATAGGCCCAACCAGATCCTTTGGGGAAAAGGGAGGTGGCAGAGATGGCCGGCAAAAAACGGCAGAACTTTTTTAGGGACTGATTGGGTTTTGGATTCTCAATAGAGAGAACCAAGCAATCTAGGGTCTCATGGCGGTTGATGGTCGAATGAGGTGAGATTTGGAGGTGGCCGGAGAGGCGGTGGAGTGTCATCGGAGAAAGAGAGAACCAGAAGGTTTCTAGAGAGAAGGGAGAGGAGAAGACGATATAGGAGAGAGAGACGGTCTCAAAGAATGAGGGGTTTAAGGGGGGGAGGGTAATTGATTTTTAAATTATGGAATTAAATCGTATGAAGGCTTGTTATTTCATTTGATCAACGGCTCAGGATTAAAAAAGATGGATCGGTTTAATTTTGGGGATTGGTGCTGGGTTGGTTTAAATAGGGTATTGGGCCATTTTAAAAATCTGATAGGTGGTGTGGCAATATTTGGCCTATAATTGAAATACATAAGGCTGTTTTTAAATAGCCAATTTTCCTTTTTTATTATTTTATAAAATATTAAAAATGATTTAAAAATAAATTAAAGGTACTGAACTAATAATACATATAATATTAATGTAAAAATACTAAAAGTGATTTTATGATTATGAATGCTGTTTAATTTGTAAAATAATAGGTTATATTGCAATTATATGTAATTTAGCTTAAAAGCGTACAACAGATGTATAAAAAAAATGATGCAAAATTACCTTAAGTATATCCTTAGTGAAATATGAAACATGAAAAAATTTATTCACGCAAAAATGCAGTTTGGATATTATTGAATTTTGTAGTATAAAAATTAGACATAAATTGATTTAAAAATCTTTAAAAATAAAGGGAAAAATACCGAAACATTATGGGGCTGCTTACTATATGTATGTATATTGCTATTTTGAGACACTATTTTGAGTTTAAAAAATATTGTAGGGAAATTGGGCTATCAACAAAAGCGACTCAGGCAATATACCATTTTGTAGGCAAACCACACTTAAACTTATCAAAAAAATATGGAATCATCACTTCCGAGAGAGAGAGTTTAGACCCTAACATACCTCGATTGAGCTTTCCTTAACAGTCTTACTAATACTCCGAGACTCTTTTAGGCAACGTCAATCTTTCGGGAACATGACAAATGAACCACAAATTAGAAGCAGTGTGATCATAGTTTAGCTCACTTGAGCAGTATACTCAAAACCTAAGTATGGCATTATGCTTTTAAAACCATTTCTGTGAAAGAATCCTACATCCCTTCATCCATCTTGGCTCAAACATAACCTAACCAAATACTTTTAAGAACTCATGCATGCAAGATATCCACTTTCATCCTCATCAATTACCCTTCTAATGGTCTACCCTAGTTATATCTAGTAATCAAGAGCTTGGGTTATAGAACTTTACCTTTTAGGAAGAAGACCTAGGTGCCTTTCTTGACAAATCTTCAAAGCTTAAACAAGATTTTTGGATAAATGTTGATGAAGAAACCCTTCTCCCTCTAGGACCCTCCTCTCTCTCTAAATGCATCAAAAAATACGCCTAAAATGAAGGGTGGTGTGTAATATATTGACATGGGGTCGGATAAGAAAATTAGAAATTTGGAGCCCCGGAACAGATCTGCGATCGCATACTGGACATGCGGCCCGCAAAATGGACCGCAAAAATGGTCCCAACAACTGAACACACTGACTTGGTTTGCGGCAAGAATGCGGTCCGCATTCACGTTCTGCGGTCGCAAAGTGCACCGCAGAACTGACCTTCACAAAATCCTAAGAAAATTATGCGACGACTATGCGGTCCGCATTTTGATTATGCGATCGCATATTGGACCGCATAGTTGACTTCAATTTGGCCAACACACTGACTCACTCTGTGGCAGATATGCGGTCCGCATACTTGATATGCGACCGCATTATTGACCGCAGAATTGCATTTTTCTGGAAAACATAATTTCTTGACTTTTTAATGCATAGCTTAGACCAAAAGGGTCCGGACCGCGAATTTTTACACATTCCTAACACATATTCATAACTTGGCACTAAGAGATCTTGGGTTTTGAGTAAAAATTTTCACGGGGCCTTACACCTGCCTTAACCCATTAAACTTTTTTAAAACTAAAAGATTTTTTTACGTACCCTGTCCCCATTTTAATCCTTTTCCTNGCGATCGCATATTGGACCGCATAGTTGACTTCAATTTGGCCAACACACTGACTCACTCTGCGGCAGATATGCGGTCCGCATACTTGATATGCGACCGCATTATTGACCGTAGAATTGCATTTTTCTGGAAAACATAATTTCTTGACTTTTTAATGCATAGCTTAGTCCAAAAGTGTCCGAACAGTGGCGAGCTTTTACGAATTTCTAACACATATTCCTAATTTGGCACTACGAGATCTCGGGTTTTGAGCAAAAATTTTCACGGGGCCTTACAATTATGTCCCAGCATGAGTGAAAAAATGTACCATTAAAACCATCCGGACCTTCAGCACTTTCTCCATTGAGCCCATAAACTGCACTTTTGATCTCTTCCTTGGTTGGCTGCTGCACTAATTCAATGTTTTTACCACTGTCAACTATTGTAGGGATATGTTGCAAAATGTCAAATGAGCTAGGGACTGATTCTTCATGGAATTGTGCTTGATAAAACCTTACTGCTTCCTCTGCCATGTCTGCCTCCTCTTCCAACCAGATTCCTGCTTCATTCTGTATTCTTTTCCATTGGAGTCTCTTCCTTCTACCATTTACTTGTGCGTGAAAGAACCTTGTGTTCCTGTCTCCATCTTGGAACCAAGCCATACCAGATTTTTGCTTCCAAAACTCCTCCTCAAGAGTCAAATATCTAATAAGTTCAGCTTGGACTTTCAGCAAATTTTCCCTATTTTCAGCTGTTGGATGCCTCTCGAACTCAGCTTCATGCACCATTACCACTTCCTCTAAACTTGCTATTTTCTGAAATATATCCCCATAGGTTGCCCTACTCCATGTTGATAATGTTTTCTTTTGTTTCTTCAACTTGTGATTAAACAGAATAAAAGGATCACCAGCAAAATCAACCCTCCAGTTCTCCTTAACAATAGCCTTGGAGGTGGGATGATTTGTCCAAAAATTGAGAAATCTGAATGTCTTTTTTACTGGTGCTGCATCTTCTCTACACTTCAATAACATAGGGTTATGATCAGACTCTATTTTAGATAAGTGGGTGATTTCAATAGCATGAAACATCTGTTGAAATTCTGCATTAGCCAAGCACCTATCCAATCTCTTGAAAATACAATCATCTCCAGCCTGTCCATTCTACCAGGTATATATGCTGCCTTTGAAGCCTAGATCAGTGAGATTACACGTGTTAACACAATGCCTAAAATCATTAACCTCATTTAGTGATACATGCAATCCACTAAACTTCTCTTCCTCATCCCAAATAACATTAAAATCACCCCCACAAGCCAAGGAAGGCTATCCCATAATTCTATACGCTCAATGAGATTACATTTAGCATACACAAAGGTTACTATGACTGACAGTTGGGTGTTCATATTGGTGATCTTCATTGTCATCTGCTGTTCCATGTTAACCAGAACCTCTACTCCATGATCTTCATCTACAAACACCCATATTTTGTTTGATATGTTACCAAAAGCTTGTAACATTCTAATTTTCCTTCTGTACCATTCCAGCTTTCTTGCCTTCTGTTTTGGTTCCATAATACCTATGAAATGAAAGTGATGCTGCCTATTCATATTGATCAGTCTTTCAAATGCTTTCTTTGTCTTGACTGATCTCACATTCCATATGATCGAATTCCTGATTAATTGAGAGATTTAGATAGGGTCCTTCTTGTTTGGACCCCAGGAACTACACCCCAGGTCCTTCTTGTTTGGCTTGCTCGATTTTGGACTCGACGTGTTCAAGGTAAGTAACACTTCTAAACTTGGTGTTGAGGGTATGAACCCCTGAATATACGTGTTATGCGTTTTGTGTTGAGGTGACGCACATGCTAGGTGACGGGCGTGTGGGCGTGCGCCGTTGAATTTTGACTCGGTTGATTTAGTGGTATTGTTTAGCAACCTAATCTTGTTTTTATCCATGAAATTTCTACGTGCTAGAATAATTTAACTGTGATCCATGCTAGAATCCATGTTTAGGCTATATCCATATTCTGTTGGGACCTACTGAGGTCATTTCTATTGTTGAGTTATTTGCTTAAATTGCAATTTCATACTCAGTCATATTCATTCATTTACACATCATATCTCACTCTCTATTATCATTTATTGTCACATCATGTATCATTGTTTGGCTGATTGGCATGAGATTTGTGAGCCCAAGAGACTGGAGAGATTGATGACTGATTGAGGTTGAGGACCTGATTATGAGTGATATTATGGGATCGGGCTGCACGCCGCAACACTCTTTATTGACTTATGTTGGTAATGGGCTGCACGTTATAGCATGCAATGTTGGCTTATATTAGCGTTTGGGCAGGATCCACCCCTCTAGAGCTTGACATACCAGCAGGGAGCGCGGTACCAATGAGTGCCGAGTGCGAGTGCCGAGGGATTGAGAGTTCCAAGTGATTGGGAGGTGCTAAGTGACTGAGAGTGTTGAGTGATTGGGATGTGCTGAGTGAATGAGTGTGCTGAGGTTGAATACTCCGAGAGCATGAGCGCATGAGTTTATCACTGTGGTACATTACATTTGACATGCATACTTTGCATGTAGGCATAGAGATGCATTTCCTCATGTTATACAATATTGTGACATTTATGACTTATCATACACATTGACATGTAGGCATAGATATGTACATTCCTCATGCTATCTGATAATGGGGCATCTTATTTGTTGTTGAAAGTTTTTGGAAAAAATCACAATTTTTCTGACATACTCATATTTTGGTGACTTTGGTGAATGATTTGGGTTTTACTGTTTTACCTAAAAAGCATGCCTATTTTCCGTAACTATGAAACAAGCTGAGCATCATATCTTTGAATTACTTGTACTGTTTCATTATATTGTTACGAGTTGTTCTTGGCTGTTGGTGTCAGACTCTGACCGTTGTCCAAGCTCGTCACTGCTTTCAACCTAAGGTTAGATTTGTTACTTATTGAGTACATGGGGTCGGTTGTACTCTTACTACACATATGCACCTTGCATGCAGATTTTGGAGCTAATATTACTATGTGTAGCGGAAACTAGCTGTGAAGATGAACCTGCATTCCAGTTGTAGCTGTCTCTTGTTCATGGTAGCTTTAGATTAAAAAAAATCTGTTTATGTACATTTCAAACAGATGATGTATTTATTTCATACTAGTTTTGTAAACTCTAAATCTTAGACGCTCATGATTTGTACTACCAATCTTTGGGGATTCTTTGTAAAAAAGTTCAGTTATATTATCATTATTTTTCTCAGTAGATCTCCTTCGAGTTGGATTATTATCAAATTGGCTTACCTAGCGGGTTGGGTTAGGTTCCATCATGACTAGTTGGATTTTTGGTTGTGACATGTTGGTATTAGAGCTCTAGGTTCATAGATTCTATGAGTCATGAGCAAATGTCTAGTAGAGTCTTGTAGATCGGTATGATTACGTCCATACCTATTTTCGAGAGGCTACAGGGCATTTAGGATAAATGTCCCATCTTTATTTCCATATCGCGCGTCATTGATTCAATTTGAAGTGTATCTTTTGAATTCCTTCCAATCACTCGTACGAGTATGTGAGCGCTCGGTATCAGCTGTGCATCGACGGCTTATGGATTCCATGGATGAGACGTGAGATGTTGCTACATCTTGGAGTTCGACCAGTCCAGAGGACTTGAGGCCAGGTTTAGATCGCAGCTTAGGCTCGATAGTTTCAGTTGTGTGAGCATGTGCTTTGGGAATTATATGTCCGATAGTGTCCGTATGAGTGGACTTTATGGATCGATGAGTGGTTAGATGGCTATATGACGAGTATGATATGACTGCAGGATGTGTTAATATGGTTTGAATGTGACGAGAAGAGTTTGCTTGAGATGTGAAAAAGTACTATTGGATGCTCGATTTCTATGGATGTGTTATACAGTCTTGAATTATGAGGGTTTTGAGAGATTCTTTCATGTTATTTCTTTTGTGGAACGAAGTAGATTTTCATGTCTTGTTGACTAGTTCAGATGCAGGAAGATTAAGCGATTGCGTAACAGTGGTGGCCGTGAAAGGGCATAGAGAGATGTCTTTGAGGCTAAGTAGGTGGGTTATCACATGGAGAGTAATATACATATGTGTGACCCTTATGACGTTCTGTGGATGGTTTCTTTCTACTAGTTTGTTATGTGTGTTACGATTTGAGTTTGGATCGGTTTAGAAAGTTGACTTGGCCGTCAAGAGGATGAATGCGAGCTTAGCAGATGATTTGAGGTATTATATGGTTTGTGTTACATGAGCTTATGAAGGATATTGTTGAATCTCACTGCGGTATTATGGAAGTAATAGAGTATGGGCAGTGTGAGTTATCGAGTGTTTTGATCTATGACTTTGAGCCAAGTGGGGGAGTATGCTATCGACGTTTTGATTGCATGGTTACATATTGTATTGGTTTCGGTTTGAGGCATACTTCTGGATCGATTATGACTTGCAGAGGTCAGTTTTAAGGATGACTTAAGTAAGAAATTTTTTGATGCATGGTGTATTACACTTTATGGGTACATGGGAATCATGGAATGATCGAGTTGTTGTTTGTGAAGGATGTAGTGCACATGGAGTAGGAATTTGCTCGGTTGCATTAAGGCAGGGTTACTTCTTTGTGTGTTGTCATGCTAATAGGGCACAAGTCGTTCGGCCTATTTGGATGCTGCAATTGAGATTTATCAAAGTGGATGACTCTCGAGAAGGTTCTAATAGATTCAACATTTATTTGTAGTAATTGGGAATCTTTCGAATTTGTATATGGCTAGAATCTGAGATTTATATTGGATAATGTCGAGACTCGCGGTATTTCTATATCATTATGGATTCTACATTTCAGTATGAAGGAGGTGAAGGAAACAATTTTAGATTCACAGAAGGTCTCTTCAGAGTAGGTATTTCGGTTGTGGTACTTTTGGGGTGCTTAAGAGGGAATACAACGACTTATGGGCCTTAGGTGTAACACCCTATATTTTGTACGTAGAAGTGCGTCGTAAGCAAACTGATGTAGGACCAAAAATGACATAATATTTGAAAGTATATAAAGTATGTCAATCATGTTTCCTCAGAGGTTACAAATATTGAAGATCATGAACAACAAGTATAGAGAGGGTTGGAAGGTTCAAAAGCTAAAGGAACTGAAAAAAATAATGTTTCTTCGAAAGTCGACAAGTTGGAAATGATATAACATGTACTTTTGGGGTGAGACTAGGGTGCTTAACGTGATAAGGAGGTTATGTTAAGATTTATGTTAGTCGTATGATAGTCATTTGTTATGTTTTGAAGTCAAGTGAGTTGTGGAACAAAAGTCGATGAAAGTCATCACATGTTACGTTCATAAGTTTTATTGAAAGTTTGGGTAAAAAACTGCGATTTTCTCTCAATATACTTAGGGTTATGGGGGGTTCCACCCATCAAATTGAAGATTTATGCGTCTATTTTCTTACACATCAAACCGTTTGTCAATACGATATCAGAGTAGAGAGATATGGCCGTTTTTGCAAGACTATGTAGACTGCTAGGTGACAAGTAGGTGTGTCACCTACTTGCTTAAATGAGAGGATTATACATGTCTCAAAAATGGGCCAGTTTAAGACGTCCAAAGAGGCCTTTTAAAGGCCTATAGTATTCATATAAAATAGGGCATAATAACCAGACATAAGCTTTGCAAAATCCTCCCAAAAATTTCCCACAAACCCTAATTGATTTTCTCTCCCTTTCAAGTTCCAATTTGAGGTAACACCTAGAGTTTGAAGAACCAAGATAGGAGCTGAGTAATCCAACAAATAAGGTAAGTTCACTACTCTCTTTCATCCATTTTTCAGCTGTAAATTCATGGTAAGTCGTTCTATATTTATAAGAACTCCCGGGACAGTGATCAGAAGATGTCAGTTCGAGTTATTCACTTGTAGCGGACTCTTTTGTGGACCGTTTTGTGTTTTTGTTGGGCTGCGTGTTTTACTACTGTTTTGTGGAGTTTTAGAAGAGGAACGGTGAGGAGAAACACCACATAAATTTAGGGTGGTGGGCTGGTCGTTCTTCGTAATATTTTCGGGTCGTTTAACACTACTACGGTGGATGTTTTATGTATGAAGGTATTGGGGTGTGTTGGGCTGTATTTTAGCATTTTATGGTGTATATAAGGCTGGAAAATAATGTATATATGTTTTTATTGTTGTATTCTTGTGTTTTTGGTGTTATCTTGAATTCGGAGAAAGTAAGAATTATAGGGGAGATGCTGCCCGCTTCATTACAAAATAAGCTTGTCATTCGTTGTGCGATAGTTGTACCTTTCGTAACTTAATGATAGTATTATTATCGTTGTTGTAGATTAAGGTGCGAAGAGGCGAATTCAACTCGGTGATTGGAAAGATTGTGATAAGGTATGTTAAGGCTAAGCCCTTCCTTCATTTTGGCATGATCTCGTAAATACATGTGGTTGATAACGAGGCATGAAGAGAAGTTCGTACTCCCCAATTTATATACATTATCCTAGTCACATAAGTTACAGTATTCTCCTTATCGGGACTTTATATTCAATTGAATATTGTTTTCTTCCAGTCAAGAGAGCAGAGGGTCTCTCTCTCTCTCTCTCTCTCTATATATATATATATATATATATATATATATATATATACACAATTACCAATGGTCTCCTCGAGAAGGTGAAAGAGGATTGCAACTAGGTAGGCAAAGATGTAGTAGTTCCTACCCCCGAGGAATCTATCAACACTCATGTGGAAGGGTATCTAAGTGTCTATAGTTACCCCTTCACGATAGCTCCCTTAGGCCCATCGTCATTGCCTTTGCAAGAGGCACGATGTCACTCTTGGCCAAATTCATCCATCATTCTGGAGGATCGTAATCCTCCTTCGATTTTTTGTAAGCAAGATCGAGGTTCATCTTTTTACGCTCGATCACCTTATGCGTCTCTACAGCCCCCGGCTTTATCGTGGAGGTTTGATCAAGCTTTACTGCCGAGCCACCAAACCCCCATTCTCGAGCATAGATGAGACCCGAGATCGAGGTTGGATGGACCGATTTGTCCGAGTAAAGACCTCGGCCCTGATCCCTGCAGAGGACATGCCGTTTCCTGAAAAATAGAACATGAATCGTAAGTATAGCTTCGCCGTGAATATCTAACTTTGCCATTTTGCTTCTTATCTTCCTTCCTCATCAAAGCTTTTGTGTTGTAGTTGTGACCGTCGTGCCGGAAGAGATCCCCGATCTCGAGCAATGGGTCAAGGGCCTGGTGTCGCAGAGGCCATACTCTGAGTGTGCTTGGATGGAAATATCGAGAGGCCAATGGGAGGCCCGTAACCATAGTAATCTTCTCTTCTTAGAACGAATTCCATTCGAGCTTTGCATTGGACTTACTCATCTTTTTCCTTTTGTAGGCCTAGGGAAGGATGTAGCATTAAGGCCCCCCTCTGTTTAAGAAGAGGCACTTTCCCCTTCACCTGCCCCGAAGCAGACCAAGGAGAAGAAGAGAAAAGGGGCTCCGAGCTCTCCGAGCTCTGCGGGCCCGGAAAAGAAAAAGCTGGCGAGGAGGCCCCGTAAACCCAAGGGGAACGTCATCCGCCTAACTATGGAGTTAGTCAAACAACTGAGGGATGAGGCTGAAGAGGACAAAGAAGAAGAAGGCTCTGGGCTGGTGACCTGTGTGCGAATTGGCACCGAAATTCAAAGAACTACTGGGCCGGCGAGAGTTGAAACGGATTTGCCTCATCTTGATGAAGTCCCCGAGTCAGAATAAGTTTTTTCCTGAGCTCAGGGGTTAGCCCCGTGCCCAACTATACCTTTCATTCGGGCTGATGTTCGGTCGGTGTGACTTGTTCTAGCTCTTCGACCGTTGACTTGGTGGCGTCGGAGTCATCGAGAATTATGAAGGTCGAGGTATCCAATAGTCGTCATCCTCGTCGGTCCCCTACTTCTCTTATTGAGTTGAGGCTGGTGACTGTGGTTGCTATTTGGCCTCCTGTTTTCCCTTCGAATCCGATCCCTTTGCTAATGAAAGTGTTGATACCGGTATCACTTCATCGATTGCAAATATCTCCTTGGCGGCGGGTTGCTTCCCGTACACTGTTTGGACTCTCTCCGGTGTCGGGAACTTCAGAACTTCGTGAAGGGTCGAGGGTAATGCCCTCATGTTATGGATCCAAGGCCTTCTGAGTAGGGCATTGTACCTCATGTCACCCTCGATCACATGGAACTTTGTTTCTTAGATGGTCCCGGCCACGTTCACTGGCAAAATAATTTCCCCTTTGGTGATTTCGTTTGCCATGTTGAAGTCGTTAAGTACTCGGGCTGCGGGCACAATTTGATCTTGTAGGTCGAGTTGTTCTACGACCCTCAATTGAATAATGTTGGCCGAGCTACCTGGATCAATAAAAACACGTTTAACTTGAATTTTACTCATAAGGACAGATATTACCAGTGCGTTGTTGTGGGGCTGTTTGATCCCTTCTACATCCTCGTCATTAAAAGATAAGGTCCCTTCCGGAAAGTAGTCCCGAGTTCGCTTCTCCCTTGCGATCGACACCTTGGTGCATTTAAATACTAGTCCTTAAGAAATATCAACACCTCCAACGATCATGTGAATCACGTGTTGTGGCTCTTCCTGCTCGTCCTATCTATTGGAATCTCTATTTTTGATGTGATTCTTGGCCCGATCGCTAAAGAATTCTCGAAGATTTCCCTCGTTGAATAATCGGGCTACTTCCTCCCTTAGCTGCCTGCAATCTTCTGTTTTATGACCATGGGTGCCATGATACTTGCATATTTGGTTGGGATTTCTCTGTGCCAGATCGGTCTGCAGAGGTCGAGGCCATCTAGTATCCTTGATACGTCCGATGGCTAATACGATGGCTGATGCATCTACATTGAAGTTATTTTCCGACAATCGTGGAGCTTCTTTGGTCCCGGCATCCCTGTTGAAACCATGCTTACTCATGAGTCCCTGTGAACTTTGACCTCGATCATTTCTCCTCTCATTCTGTGCAAAGTTTCGTCCAGACCCGCTGCCTCTACGGTCCCCGTTGTACGGCTGATATCGATCTCTATTCGACCTTGGATCTCGGTCGAAATCCCTCTTGATTCTATCCACGGGCTTGTTAGGATAAACGGACCTGGAAGGAGTCCCCAGTTGATCATCCTCGATCCTGATCTTCAACTGATATCAATTATGTACATCGGCCTAAGTGACAGCTGGATACTCGATCAAATTTTGCTTCAATTGCTGTGAAGCTATGGAACTCCGAGTGTTGAGACCTTAAGTGAAAGCTTGAACAGCCCAGTCATCGGTGACCAGAGGAAAATCCATTTTCTCCGTTTGGAACCGAGATACGAATTCCATGAGCATCTCGTTATCTCTCTGCCTTACTTTGAAATGGCCCGACTTTCTTGTTGCAACCTTGATGGCTGCGGTGTGCGCCTTTACAAATGAATCTGCAAGCATAGCAAACGAATCAATAGAATTAGGCGGTAAGTTATGATATCAAATCACGGCACCCTTCGATAGAGTCTCCCCGAATTTCTTCAGCAATACGGATTCAATTTCGTCATCTTCCAAGTCATTTCCTTTGATGACGCACGTGTGCGAGGTGACGTGTTCATTTGTATTAGTCATCCCGTTATACTTAGGAATCTCGGGCATACGCAACTTCTTGGGGATTGGCTTTGGAGCCGCACCTGGGGGGAAGGTTTTTGCACAAACTTTTTAGAATCTAGTCCTTTCAATATCGGTGGTGCCCCCGGGATTTGGTCGACCCTAGAGTTATAGGTTTCCACCTTCTTATCATTTTCCCCGATCTTCTTTTCTCCTGTCTCGATTCACTTCGTCAACTCTTCGAGCATTTTTACAATAGCGGGATTGGTCTCCGATTCCTTCTCATTCGATTTTCTCGAAGTCGATTCGACCCTGTGCACAACTTCTTGGGGCGGCTCGAGTTCGACTCTGCTCGGCATGTGGTTCTTATTTTGGAGTTGAGCTATTGCTGCCTATTGGGCCTGCAACATTTCGAACAATACCCGCAGGCTAATCCCGCCATATTCACTGCCATGCACATTCTGAGTAGTTGATCGGGTACCCATACGAACGCTGCTTTCAGGATCGACGGCCACATTTCCATTAATGGCTACATGTGAACTGACATCGATTGGGTCTGCAGCCGGAAATCCATCGAGGCCAGAAGGGGGTGCAATGTTTCCTGGTGTAATGTTCTCATTCTCGTCGTGGTGGCTGCGATCATTGTCAATGTGTTGAGGTACTGACTGAGAGTTTAACATCTTTTAATCCTGTAATCAAAGACACTTCAAAGAACAAGCGTAAAATAGTGTGTGTTACGAAAATTTGTACCAGGCAATCACTATTATGCTTGGCCCACGGTGGGCGCCAAACTATTTACCCTTAAAATTGGATAACAATTGAACTTATAAGTGGTTTTGAGGATATGTGATTTCACTTGGCACAAACTGAGAAATATGAGAATTAATGTTAGAAATTAACTGTAAAATAAAGCAAATCAATATAATGAGCGGTTATGGCCTTCGAGCTAGATCGCCGTCAAACCAACAGAGTATGCTAATAAAAAAGTATGAACTGAACATAGCTTAGAGAGAAAATTTAATGTATTGCTTTGTTATACTTGAATATGATGATTACAAAATGATTAGAACCCCCTTTATATAGTAGAGGAATTCTACTTATGGTACAATTCTAAATACAGGAGAAAATCTCATGAAATGGCTAAATGTCCGGTCTTGACTCAATACGTGCCGAGATTTCTGCCACGATCCTTTTCCGATCTTGGATATCTCGGCTTTCCGTTATTCGGTTTAGCAGGCTTCCTTCGATCTCGCTCGGCCTCGATCACGGCTGGTCTCGATATCGATCATCAACTCATGAGCTTAGCAATCCATCTCCGTGCCATAGTTCGATGCAATGCGAGGCCGAGCCTTGGTCTGCCACCTCAATTTCGATTAACCACACAAAATTAGGGAAGTCCGATTCTGACCGTATACAAATATCGTTAAGCAAATGCTCCCTTCTTCTTTTTTCTTTTCAAGAAAAATGAAGATGTTATAGTACGTATAGTTGACAAATTTCTATCACACACAGCAGTTAGTAAGCCAACAACGGTTAAGCAACACTTTAGAAAAAGTTGATGCCAGTGAACACACTACGGGGTCGTTTGGTAGAGTGTATAAGAATAGCACTGAATAAAGTATATTAGTTATGTTGGTATTAGTACATGTATTAGTTATATTGAGATTATTTCTTATCGATGGTTTGATTTGATGTATTAAAAATTACATACATTGCATAATTTTTTTAGAAAATTATTTATTTACAAAAATACCTTTTAAATTCCTTAGGGATACTAATATTAATTTGGTCTATACAGTTTGTGCAATTGCTTATCCAAGATGGTGTGTCCATGGAGCAATTGGTCTCACAAGAGAGGAAGAGGAAGAGGAAAAGGAAGAATCACATGATTGTAGAGACTTACAATTTTTTAGCATTTTTAAAATATGATATTTTAATAGAAGAGATGATTAATTGAAAGAATTTACTATTAGAAAACGGGGTGGAAAAAAATTAGAAAAGGCAAAATTGTCAACTTGTATCTTATTTATATTAATTAATGAAAAATAAATATAAAAAAAATTAATCAAACATAAAATTTGAAGGGGCAATCTTGTTTTTAACTAATCTTATGAATGTATTAACTATACATAGGAATTAGGATAATACCATATAGGGTGTGTAACTAATGCTTGTATTAATTATACGTAAGTTGAAAAAGTGTATCAAACAATGTATTACTAATACGTAAAGTTAATGCATGCATTATTTTTTTGCAATATACTCTACCAAATGACCTCTAAAAGTCTATGTATAAAATTACACAAAAGGACAAAGTTTACGAATAACTCTATTAATTATCTTAAAATCATTGTTTCGTTTTTCATTAAACACAAGCAAAATTTGGTTTTTCCTGCATTGGAACTCCCTCCCTCCCTCCTAATGTAGCAATTCCACGCATACCAAAAGGCACCACTTGATTTTACCTTTTAATGAATTTATTTGGTACAAATTCGAATTAATTATATAGCAAATTTTGAATATTAGATAATTAATTTAAAAAATGAGGAGGATAGAAAAAGGAGACCAATCCGGAATCCTGTAATGTGGGGACCTGGGAGTTTGTGGGCTGTAAAATATAGTGAAGGCATAGAATGTCATGTACGGAAAAATGTTCTTCAATTAAATGGAGTTGCCTCTTTCTTAAGCAACAAAAAATACATTCCCTCCCCCCTATTTAATGATAAACCCATGCTCTCCCCCAAAATTTATTACTCCCTCCGGTCCAAAATAAGTGATTTTTTGGCCTTTTTTTTTTGGTCCAAAATAAGTGATTTTTTCAGATTTCAAAAATGAATTAATTATTTTTTTTCCTACATTGCTCTTGGAGTAAATACGGTTGGAGTATGTGTTAGGAGTGTTTATGTGAAAAGATAATAAAGGTTAATATGGTCAATTTGATTGCTAATTAATGCTAAAAGGTGGATTTCTTAATCTGTGTGAAAACAGCTAAAAAATTACTTATTTTGAACCGGAGGGAGTACTATTATTATTGTTAGGTTGTACATCTTATTTATTATTTTCTGACAATCCATCTTTTTATAACAATTCTCTAATGTTGAGCTTATCTTTAAATTTGAATGTTTAAGAAAATAGTCGGTTTGATCCTATTTGTTTATCGTTTAAGGTTTCAATGGAAAATTATTTAATAACATTAATTATAAGAAATAATTGACTAAAGCGAATGAAAAAATTGTCTTCTAGAGTGAGACATTTTAAAACAAAGTCTCCAGAAAAAGAAAAAATTATGATATGCTGGGGAAAGAGTTGGATGATAGAAAAGGTAAATACTCCTTTGGGTGCACTTAAAAAAATTTATTTAGCAGTGAGGCAGTGACCTCTTTGGTAAATATATAAATCATTTGGGTGTAATGCCCTAACAGATAAAATAACGATGTTATTCTTATGGTGTCGAGTCTTGATATATGGCACTACATATCTTCCTATAAAGTGGGATATATCTTCAAAACACATTCACAGTTATACATTTAAAATGTAACGAATACTGTATATTTTTTGGGTTCCAGGAATTGAACTTAAATTTTCAAACTATTGCCTTTCAGGCCTGTATAAAGTCACTCAAATTACAAGACGTCATTCTTTTCTGTTTTGGTGATTATGAAATTGCAAGTGCTAGAAAATTCTACAACCTCACCGTTCATTGCATCTTTATATAGTGGTTTTAATTTTTCTTTTTCTTTCTGGAATGGAAGCGTATGTATTGTTGATTTTGTGGACATGGTATAAGTAATATTTTGGCATTTTCGAAAAGTATATAAATTAAAATGTTAATCATCCAAAATGGCTGAAGTCAATTGTGAGAAAAAAGAGGGGCCAAATGACTGATTTGACACATCCCTTTTGTTCTATACTGGTTTTGCATGATAGCCGACCCTTTCTATGAAGTCAGCCACATGTTATCCTCCACAAATTGCTCCTACTACTATGACTACTTCATTTTCATTTACGACTTTTTCATATTAATTTATTTATAGTATTTGTTTGTATTTGGAAGGTGAGCTTTCGCTCATCGAAAAAAATTTATCCGTGTGATCAGGAGGTCACGACTTAAGTTTTTATTGAAATTCATAGCCTGTTTGGCCAAGCTTTTTTTTGGGCCAAAAGTACTTTTTTGGGCAAAAGCACTTTAGGCCAAAAATTGAGGTGTTTGGCCAAGCTTTTGAGAAGAAGCAGAAGCAGTTTTGGAGAAGCAGAAAAAAGTAGCTTCTCTCCAAAAGCACTTTTCTGAGAAGCACTTTGAGAAAAATACACTTAGAAGCAGTTTTCAAAAGCTTGGCCAAACACTTAATTACTGCTGAAAAGTGCTTTTCAAATTAATTAGCCAAACACAAACTACTTCTCACCAAAAACACTTTTTAAAAAAATACTTTTGAAAAAAATACTTCCCAAAATAAGCTGACTTTAGAAACTTGGCCAAACGGGCTATTAATGTGAGACTCCATACATTTACCCGAGTCTTGTCCGCATATAGGCTTAGTGCATTCGGTTTCCCCCATTTGTTTAAATTTGGATTGCAACGGCTTCATGTTATTTGCAAAAATCTAGAACAATTTGGCCATCCGATGGGGATGTGAGCAAAAAGAAAAAGAATTTAGTCTTTATCAAACTTTACACGCTAAATATAATTTGACTATGATTGTATAATAGACAATTGGCCATAAAACTTAAAGATCCACAAATAGATAGAATGCCGAGGAGATATTTATGTGCTTGATAAAGATGGGACTTTTACACTATCCTATTCCTATAAAAGAAAAGGAAAAAAAAAAGGTACAACGGCTGCATTGCTGTTTGGATACAGATACAATTCGCTTGTGAAAATCTCTCTTTATGGTTCCAAAAAAGTTGTTTGGCAGGAGGTACTAGAAAAAATAACGCAAGCATTAGCTTTATGCCTTATTAATACCTTATTTGGTATATTTCTTCAATCTGTATATAATTAATACTTGTGTTAGTTATACGTCATACTTGGTATTATCCTATGTATAAGTAATGCATAGGAAATCATGGCATTAGTAATACCAAAGTTATTAATGCATGCATTAGTATGGTTAAAGATAAAATTGTCCTTAAAGTTCCTTAAAGCTAGAGAATATGGAGGGCATTTTTGTAAATAACTAATTTTCTTAAAAATTATACAGTGCATTATAATTTTAATACACCACACCAAACAATAGATAAAAAATAATATCTGCATAACTAATACTTGCATTACTATACACATACGTTACTAATCCTTGCATTACTAATATACCTTATTCCGCATTATTCTTATACACCCTACCAAACGACCCCTAAGTGAATAGAGGGAAAAAGTTTATTGTTTACAAGAACCTATTATCATGATTAATGGACAACTGAGACAACACATTAATACTATAGTTAAGAGACACAAATATACTAATGCATTTATTAGCTTGATGTAAATATACATTAATACTATAGTTAAGAGACAAATATACTAATGCATTTATTAGTTTGACGTAAACATTTAACGTAAGTAATTTATTTTGTTAGTGAACATAGAGCCTCCACCACCGAACAACGGAACGTGGGTGGTGGAGAGTTTGATAGTTGCGTTTCTCTGAAAAGAATTTAATTAGGATGGGTACGGTCCCACCACCAACTTTGTCTTTGAGCATTTGCCCTGAATTTTCCCTTTTGCTTCACCTCTTTTCTTTGCATAATAAGGTAAACAAAAGCACGGCTACTGGAAAAGTAATGACTTAATTTTGAAAATCTGTCACTCCAAAATTTAACTTTAAAATGAACAGAGTACAATCTCATGTTTTATGCTATGACAATGCAAGGATACAAATTAGTACTTGAACCAGAAATAATAAAGCAAAAGAGATCGCTCGGTTATAGTTTCTGACAGAGGGAAAACAACAAATTTAATAATAATAATAATAATGCACCTAAAGATATAACACAAAACAACAGATTTGAATTTTTGTGTCAGTGACAAGCTCTCTTCTTCCTCATGGGGATCTGAGTTTCTGATTACAAAATCTTTCATCTTTTACTGAGGATCTTATTTCCAGGCAATAGAAAAGGAAATGGGAACTAGCATTATCGAGTAACTCTGCTCCAAATGGGACCACCCTTAGAGTTTCTTTCTTTCTTTCTTTTTTGTAACAATAGTGTTTTGGTCGCATTTCGACTATTTCACTATACTTGTTAGCTCTAACCAATATTGGTATCGAGTAACTCTACCTATTAGGAGACCACCTCTAAAGTTTTGTAGAGATAGTAACACGAATCTCATTTCATACCAATGACGAGATAGCTAGCTGGTACACCTTGACTATTTCGCAGAGCTAAGGGGCAAAAGAGGGTTCGGGGTTTGTATGAACCCCCTCCCCGAAAATTACACATGGTCAAAATTATTTTCTTATATGGGAATAGATGTTGAATCATCTTAATTGGCTTCTTCGTGTGTTTACTCTTTATGTTTTCAATTCCCTAAGTGAAATTCTGGTACCGACTTGTTATCTCTCGCCAACACTAATAATACCAGGTAACTCTAGCAACTACGGGCCGCCATTAATGTTTTATGGGGATGATAACAGAAATCTCATCAAGATCAATTGGAGATCAAATTTCTGTGGGTCGTACAAAGCCATGAAAACAAGTAAATGAGACAACTGTGCCGTGGGGGTGAATTTGATCCAGTTCTAATGCTTGTCTTCTCCTTTATTATGTGTGTAAATTCATTAGGGTAACCTGTAAACAGAGGACCATCCTAGTCTATGTTTCTGTTTGGTGTTTTTAAAACATTCAGAGCCATAGTGTGGTCCTTCCCACTGTAAACTTGGATCATAAAATCATAGGTTAAAGTGATTTCTGGGCTACTGACATTACCTCGACTTAATGGTACACTTTACCAGTACTTGTCTGGTGGAATTTGATGCCATTTCGCGAGCTTAATGAAGGGTATTGCTGCGATTTGGGCTTTATGCGCAACAATTTATGGGCTTGAAGGTCATTATGGGCTTGTAGTTAGAGATTGGGATTCTTTCATGAAAAATTTGCATCCTATAACAACTTAAAAATAGCACGGTCTAGCCAGTTTTCGGACTGGTCATTCAAAAATAGCCAGCGTTTACCAAGTCAATGAAAAATACCCATTATTTTGCTGCAACACAGACCGGTCCAGCATAATATACTGGAGTTCGGTGCACCTGTGTATGAACTTCCAGCATATTATGCTGGAATTCCAACACACGGAATGTTCCAGCATAATATACAGGAGATTCGAGCACTTGTGCATGAACTTCCAGCATATTATACTGGACCGGTATACTTTGCTGGAACTCCAGTATATTATGCTGGAGTTCTAGTGTACTTATGCTGGAACTCCATCATATTATGCTGGAGTTCCAGCATACTTATCCTGGAACTCCGGTATAATATGCTGGAGTTCAAGTATACTTATGCTGGAACTCCAGCATAATATACTGGCGTATTTTTCGGGTTTTGAACAGTGTTTTCGCTCAGATTTATCTTTACGTGAAAAGTGGCTAAATTTTGATTACTTTTGAAACTGGGCTATTTTTGAACGACCACTTGTAAATCTGACTATTTTTGAATTTCTCCCAACATAATAGAAATTGCCAATTTTTTAGCCTTATATTAGGTTTGGCAAAGATATCCCCAAAAAACAATCGGCATTATATAGCCAAATCTTAAAAAAAAACTACTCTCTATTATATTGTCTCCCAAAAAAACTACTCTCTATTATATTCTCTCCCAAAAAAAACTACACGCTTATTTTGGCTTCCCTCCCCCTTTCTCTCCTTGTAATTCTTCTTCTATCTCTTCTCTTTTGGTCTCATAGTTTAGAAAAAATTCTTGCAAATTATGCAAAAAAATCAGTGGGATGAAAAGTTAAGGTTGATCTCACATCAGAGAAAATCAGAAGCAAAAACTAAGAGAGAAAAAATATATTTAACTTTGTTTTTCCTCTCTCTTCTTCTTTTTTTGGCTGGATTGAATGAGTGGGTGCGATTAAAATTGGTTGAAAATACCTAAACGAGGCTATATACAAAATTTGAGCAAGATTAGCAAAAACTAAGAGAGAGAAAAAATATTTCAACTTTGTTTTCTTCTCTCTTCCTTTTTTGGTTGGATTGAATGAGTGGGTGTGATTGAAATTGGTTGAAAATACCTAAACGAGGCTATATACAATATTTGAGCAAGATTAGAAGTGATTTAGACTGGTTTCAGGTAAAAAATCAAATCTAAAAATCCAACTACGACATGTGTATATCACGTTGTATATTGTGTACATCAGTGTATATCACACACGAGTTTTTAAGGACGTCTGTGTATATCACTTTGTATATCGTGTATAGAACATAATTTTTTATGGGCGCCTGTGTATATCACATTGTATATCGTATATATAACACAAATTTTCATGAATATACACAGATACACATAATATACATGAGATATCACTAATGTACATAGAGATATACACGGGTTACAATAGGGGATACACACGTGGAGTCGTTTTCAACTTGAGTTTTCAATATGAAATGTGTTATACAAAGAAGGAAAATAAAATTTAATAATTTTGTTGATATACACATTACTATTATGTTATACACTGTGATATACAAATAATATAATTATTAATTATTGATAAAAAAGGAAAATAAATTTTTGATATAGCATGTTTAAGCAAGTTATAAAATATAAAAATAATAAATATAATTGTGGGAGTAAATAATATTTTAGTATACAAAGAAAATTAATTTTTGATATGCATAAAGAAGAAAAATAAATCTATGATATCTATTTTGCTATACACATGTCCAATGTGCTATACAGTGTGATATACAAATAATACAATATTTTTATTGTGATATGCATTGATATAAAGTCAGATACAACTATATATATAATTTTATATTATTGATATACAAAGAATAATATTATTTCTATACAAAGAATGAAAATAAAATTTTAATATACATGTTGATATAGACAAAGAAGAAAAAAAAGTTGTGATATACATATTATTATTGTGATATACATTTATTGGCTATTTGATGCTAATATCTATAACTAGGGCATTTTCTGCCAATTATATGGGTATGTTGTTATACCATGCCAAAACCCTTTTTTTCATTCCTATACACTATTTGAAACCTTATTACGAAAAATGTTCATGTTTTGGTATTTATCCGGCCTAAACACATTTTAGTTACAAAATATATACAATTCATTATAAAAGGCTCAATCAAGGGATATAGTTATACCCTTTTTCTTTTTTTCTCTCCTCTCTTTCCTCTCCCCTTCTCTCCAGATTGAACTTACATTTAGAGATTTAGAGAATCTAATCCCTCAGTTCTCACTGTGGTGGTAGCCGGCTTGATGTTTTTGAGGTGGATTGGTGGGCATGATGCAGCGGAGAATTTGCAACGTAAAACAAACTAGTATTTTTTTATTGCTACATCTCTTATATTAAGGAAATTCAAAAATTTATGAACGGAAAAGGGTTCAAAATGCCCCTAAACTACTGGAAAAGGATTAAAAATACCCTTCATCTACCTGTCGGGCTAAACATAGCCCTCCATCCACTTTTATGGTTCACTTACGCCCTTTGACCGTTAGGTCAATGCTAAATTAAAAATAATTATTATTCTTTTTGTAAAACTTAAAAAAAATTGCAAAATATTTTCATTTTTTTAAACTAATGCACCAATAGTCCACTAATTTAGTAAAGTCTTCTTATTTTTTTTTTTCAGTTGTTACAAAAAAAAAATTAGTTTTCACAAAAAATATTATTTTTTTCAGTTTTAAAGCATTTTTTTTGTAAAAACTGAAAAAAATGTTTTTAATAAAATATTTTCGTTTTTTAAAAACTGGAAAAAATATTTTCAACAAAATATTTTCGTTTTTTGAAAAACTTTTTTTTTCAGTTTTTTTTAAAGCATTTCATTTTATTTTCGTTTTTCAGTTTTCTTTTAAAGAAAAAATATTTTCGTTTTTTTAAAAAAAACTTGAAAAAAAAATATTTTTCAAAAACGAAAATACTTTGTTGAAAATATTTTTTTTCAGTTTTTAAAAACAAAAATATTTTATTAAAAACATTTTTTTTTTGTTTTACAATTATTTTTTCAGTTTTAAAAAAAAAAAGCTTTAAAAAACTGAAAAAAATATTTTTTTTTTGTAAAAGCTGAATTATTTTTTGTAAAAACTGAAAAAAAAAAAAGAAGACTTTACTAANATTTATTTTTTTTAGTAAAGCTAGTAATTTATTTTTAGTAAAAACTAAGAAAAAAAAAAAAGAAGACTTTACTAAATTAATGGACTACTGGTGCATTAGTTTAAGAAAACTAAAATATTTTGTAAAATATTTTTTTTTTAGTTTTACAGATATTCCTTTCTCCAGTCAATTGCTCTTCTTTGAAGGCTAGAAGCATCCTCAGGTCATTGAGGATGGTCAAAGCAATGGAGTTTTCAAAAAGAATAATAATTATTTTTAATTCAGCATTGACCTAATGGTCAAAGGGCATAAGTGAATCAAAAAGGTGGATTGAGGGATATTTTTAGCCCAATAGGTGGATGAAGGGTATTTTTAAACCTTTTTCAATAGTTTAGGGGCATTTTGAACCCTTTTTCGATTTATGAATACAGAAACAGAGGTTTTAGCCTTATTTGAGCAAGTAGGATTCAATTGAATCCTTTTACTGGGCTGCAACTCCTTGATTGATGACCGATAATAGTGATTGTGCAGTAGCGAAGGCAAGTGATACTTATGCAACCGTCAGTGTTAGTGGCGAGTTGATAAATAGAGGTAGCTGATGATAGAATTTCTAAGTAGAAGAGGCGGTGAATTCAGGATTTTCAGTAAATTGGTACCTCTATTCAGATCTAGGCGCATCTATTTTGTATCTGATTTATACATAATAAAAATAAATTTCATACAACTAATTATATATTATATAACTTATCTACAATTTTCATACATTATTTCTACCCAATTATATACAACTATAATATCATACCACTTAAATACAAATTTTATATAAATTTTATACAATATGTCTTTTGTTTATTTTGTATCTGATTTATACATAGTAAAAATAAATTCATACAACTAATTATATATTATACAACTTATCTACAACTTTCATAAATTATTGCTACCCAACTATATACAACTACAATATCATACAACTTAAATACAATTTTTATACAATATTGTTCAACTTTCATACAATATTTAAATAAGAATATATATAAACAATAGAATACAATTTTTCTACTATTTTATTTCAACTTTACTACAATTTCGTAAATATAATGTATGTCATGTCTTCTTCTTCTTCGAGTTTTAATCTGAAATTCAGCCAAAATCAAGTCTAATCTTCACCAAAATACCTTCAAAATTGAGATATAAACTCCAAATAATATTTCCAATTGTTTGCAACAACACCCAATCCAAGGAAATAATGGTTTTTGAAAATCCAAATTCGAATTGAAAGCTTTAAAGATTTTTAATGATTGTCAATGGTGGAGAGTCAAACACCTTCAAAATTTATTGATTGACAATTTCAATTTGAACACCAATTGTGCAATATTACTAGAATTTGAACACCAATTGTGCAACACCTTCCGCTCTACATTATTGGAATTTCAGTAAGCATGAAATATCAAATGGGAATCGAATCATATTGGACGGCGTAAACCAATGTTTTTCCATAGCAGTAGTTTCTGTTTTGGTCTACGTTATAGTATATTTTTCACGGACAAAAATCAAACAGTCCAGGTAAAAATCACAAGCCTGAGTTGTTCGTCATGTCGAAATATAAAATCATACGTCAGTAGTGCTTCTATAATATCACTTATGGTTTGTACTCAAGGAAAATAAGAGTTTTTTTTTGAAAAATTAAGGCATACCCAGTTTTTAATATAAAGGGATACTCATTTAACTCCTAAAGTGTATATAATTGATAAATTTGTATATAGGATATAATTAGATTGAAACTTGAGTAGGGAGGGTAATAAAGTTTCAAATAGTGTATAGAATGTAAAAATTCCTTAAGGATTTCCTTCGTAGGGAAAATGACACAGTATAGCCGTTTTCAAAATAATAGCCAAAAAGATGTACATTTTTTGTATACATGCTGTATATATATATATACATTATGTATGTTATATATAAAATTACACAAATTTTATTTTCGGCTATCGTATGTAAATAGTTTCTTGCGCGGGCTAAAAGTAAAAAAAGCCCCAATGACCAATAGTTCTACATCTAGCTCCTACTAAAAAAGCTATTCTATGAATGGCCACTACTTCATTACACTTGGGCATGGCATTAATCAAGTTCCTTTTTCTACGAATATGAGATAGATAGACAGCTATAAGACTTAAGAGAAATGTGAGGGCCCAATTACATGGATGTACATCTACTATTTTCTTACCCCTGGACAAACCAGGACGCATTTCATGCACCAAATAAGCCCTTTATAATGAAGTGATTCATAATTTCTGTCTTCACCATAATTTCGACAATTGATACAATAAAACCCGTCATTAATACAAGCATTTGAAATTAAAGTATGTCATAAACATAATTCGATTTCAGTGAGTTAAAATTTGAATACCGAAGTCGTATAATTAAACTAAGTCAAATGTTATTTTCACTTATTATAATTTTATTTTATGAGTTGCAAACATATTAATTGGGTCTTTTTGTGTATGTTCCCTTCTACCCTTTTAGTTAATCTATCATTAGCAAAGCTCTGTGATGACACTGATTAGGAGAGCAAAATATACTATCACAAAGATTGTTGCAATTATATGCAGTCCCAAATTAAATTAGGAATTACTTTTGTAAACCTACAAACTATAACATTTAAAAGTCAATATATTTACATATAACAAGAGATGTAAAACAAAGAAAATATAATCAGCTCCACTATTATAGACACTTATCATAACCATAATAAAGATAAATCGTCAATTGAGAACATAAATAGAGAAGAAAATACTTGAATAAGCTAAGAAAAATATGAATATTGTGCATGCGGCATGACTGAGTCCCGGAAGAAAGAATGATATTTAATCTGTCTTCAAATCCTAAAGAAAGAAATGACATTTTCAATCATTTCTCATAATTGACTAAATGTTAACATTCTAATATTAAGAGAAAGATAGACACACAAAAGGCAAGAAATCTAAGTCAATAGAGGAGCAAAACTTTCCATTTGGATGGAGTGTTAGTTGTGTTTGGATATGGGTCTCATACACTTGATCAATACAACTCTACTTTCACCATTAACATGAAATCTTACACACTTGACATTTTGCTTCTTCTTCCCATCCGATCCCTGCATTAGAGGAAAATATCCATCATTCAGATACTGATTCATACATTTAGGCCTACTTGAGATATAATATACCTCAGTATTAATACCTCAACTTTTAGCAGAGTGCATTAAGTTTATGATGAGATCACCATATATTCAGAAACCTTCTTTTGGAGACAATGAAAAACTGATGATTGAGGTTTTGACATGATTTAGTTTGCAATACCAAAATATATCATAGCATTAGAGGACGAAATGAAGAAGAGAGCTCAAAAGGACAAGTTTTAGATGGAATATGAACATACGGAATATGGTTGTTTATGCCATTGATGAACCGAGCAATGTTGCTGCACTTATCAGGACAAATGACAAGGCTTTTTGAAGGATCACCAGCAGTTAAAAGAGTCATCATGCTATCTCCATCATCAGTTTCCCGATTCTTCAAATAGTCAACATCTCCAACATACTCCGTAATAATTGTCAAGTCTCTTATGAACCTGTCTGCTTCCACAGTAAATCTGATGAATAAGAACAAACAGATCATTTTCAGCCTCCAAATAGGAAATATTTAATGTGTTTATCCTAAAAACGGATAACAACTGAATTTATACTGTCGTTTTAAGGACACGTGATTTACTTAGCACAAAGTGAGAGAAAAAGTAAATTGACAATGAAATTAACTGCAAATATAAGTAAAGCAAACCAACTGAAATGTATAGCTTTAATCCTTGAGCTGGGTTGCCCTCGAATCAAGTAAATATTTCGCCGGAAAGTACGAACAAAGTGACAAAAATATTGAGAGCTTAAGAGAAAGATAATATATTGCTTTTTTAACGTGAGTATGATGATCAATACAAATGATCAGCTCCCTTTTATATAGTAGGCGAGTCCTACTCCAAGTACAATCCTAAATACGGTAAGAAATCTCATGATTAACTGATAAAACAGCCTCTCCTTGATACCTGCCGAGATTTCCGTCGTGATCCTCGTCTGATCGCGGATATCTTGGCTTTCCGTTATTTGGTTTGACATGCTTCCCTCGATCTTGCTCGTTCTCTTTCCCGCTCGGTTTTGATCTTGGATGATCTCGATCTCGATCGGTCCTTGAGTCACGAGCTTGGCCATCAAACTTCGTGTCACGATCTGGTATGACATGGGGTCGAACCTTGGCCCGTCACGCCCGGTCTCGACTAGTCATACTAAAATAGGGGCAAGCCCGATTTGACCGTTTACAGATAGTCCCTTCATTTTTTGGAGAGTAGTGACAAGAAATGATTTGAGCCTTTGATCTTTACTTCGATATATCAATGACACAAGCGCCATGATGCAAGCAACAGAGGTAACCAAAACGCCTCGTCGGTACAATTTCCCAAGAATTTAATGTGCGTCAGCCGACGGTCGGCCATTACTGGCTTTGAACCACCATCTTAAACGTATAAATATATCTTTCTTCATTTTTCCAACTTTACTTACAAATCTTCTTCACTCTAATCTTAAAGATCCTTTTCCTTCCTCAGAGCTTTGTATTTTCAGATCTCTGAGTTTCTTTACTTGTTTCATCACAAAATACCAAGCGTTCCTCCCCGTCTTATTCTTCTCCATTTACAAAAAATGGCTAAGACTTCAAAAACCGTTCCACAAAGGAAACCGCTTCTTCATCAAGGCCCGCCGGCGAAGGAGCCGTGGCGGAACCTCCCCTAAAGGACTTCGTTCCGATAAAGTGCCCCACTGCTGCCGATTTTAAGGTAGAGAATACACCCTCGACACTGGGTCGATGCGAATCGATGTGAAGATACATATGCATAATTACCACCGGTCTCCTCGAACAAGTTAAAAAGGACTGCAACTGGGTTGACAAACACGTGGTGGTGCCCTCGCCCGAGGAATCAATCACTACTCATGTGGAAGGGTTTTTAAGTGTTTACACTTATCCTTTCACATTGGGTCCTTTAGACCCCATCATCGTTGCCTTCTGCAAGAGGTACAATGTGACTCTTGGCTAGATCCATCCATCATTCTGGAGGATCGTGATCCTCCTCCGATTTTTTGTAAGCAAGATCGAGGGGCGTCCTTTTACCCTCGATCACCTTATGCGTCTCTACAGTCCACGACTTTATCGAGGAGGATTGATCAAACTTTACCGTCGAGCCACTAAACCCTCGTTCTCGAGCATAGACGAGACCCAAGACCGAGGTTGGATGGTCTGATTTGTCCAAATAAAGACTTCGGACCTAATCCCTGCCGAAGACATGTCGTTTCCTGAAAAATGGAACATGAATCATAAGTATTGCTTTGCCTTGAATATTTGACTTCGCCTTTTTACTTCTCATCTTCTTTCCTCATCTAAGTTTTTTGTGTTGTAGCTGTGGCTCACGTGCCAGAAGTAATCCCTGACCTCAGGCAATGGGTTGAGGGCTTAGTGTCGCAGAAGTCTTACTCCGAGCGTGCTCGGATGGATTTATCAAAGGGTCAATGGGAGGCCCGTAACCATGGTAATCTTCTTTCATTAGTACGATTTCCATTCAGGATTTGCATTAATCTTACTTATCTTTTTCCTTTTGTAGGCCTCGAAAGGATGTAGCAATGAGGCCCCGCTCTGCTGAAGAAGAGGCGTTTTCCCCTTCACCTGCCCCGAAATAGGCCAAAGAGAAGAAAAAAAAGGGGCTTCGAGCTCTCCAAGTTCTCCGAGTTCTCTGGGCCCGGAAAAGAAAAAACCGGCGAGGAGGCCCCGTAAACCTAATGGGAACGTCATCCGCCTAACTATGGAGTCAGTCCAACAACTAAGGGATGAGGCTGAAGAGGACGAAGAAGAAGAAGACTCCGGGCTGGTGGTCCGTGTGTGAACTGGCATACAAATTCAAAAAACTACTGGGCCGGCGGGAGCTGAAACTATTTTGCCTTGTTTTGACGAAGTCCTCGAGCCAGAAAGAGCTGAGACGTTTCACCTCGAGGTGAGAAGGCCTTTGAGGAGGCGGTCGATGCTGGGGTAGAAACCATGTTCGAGGCCCCCGGAGATGAAGGCGGTGCCCCATAAGATTTACTTGGGGCAATAGAGATTGGAGATTCCCCCTCGTTGGCTTCGTTCTCTGATTCGACGATTAAAGATGCTCAGGCGATGGAGATTTCCCACGATGAAGGGGTCCATGGAGTAGAAGACCCTTTCCATGGTTACTTTGTTGGAGTGGAAGATGTCACCGGTCTGGGTGACTTGGAAGTGCCGAGGAAGGGCTCGAACAAAGCCTCCTCGAGCTTTAAACTGACTGATCAATTCTCGGCCCCCAGTGTCGATCCCGAGCGTAAGTGATCACTTATCATTTCTGTTCCGGAGGATGCTCAGGTTTTTTTTGCCCCCGTAGGGGTGGCTAGCTATCTCCGATGCTTGGTCACTAAAGAGGACCAAGCCAAGATGGATGAAGTGGAAGTTGCTTGCTTGTTCAACGAGGCCCAGCATGCTCTGAATCGGGTAAGTTTGAGGTCCATTCCATTATCTTTTTTTTTTTAAAAACTTTGAATTGTAGATGGTACTAACACTTTCTTCCTTATTTGTAGGCTTCGATGTTGCATCACGAGGCCTTCCTTCGAATCCAGGAGGAGCGCAAGGCTGAGAATCAGGGCCTCACTGAGAAATGTGATACCTACAAGCTTCTCAGTGGGAAGCTTCAGGCAGATTTGGTGACAACTCGAGATGAGCATACTGAGATGGCCGAGCAGGTATTCCGAGTTCTTCATGATAGTGAAGATGAGTTGGAGATAACAACTAACGATCCGATTCTGCAGGTTCGATAGAGGCTCGAACAGATCAAGGACCTCCAAAGGCAAATAGATGAAGTACAAGTCGAGGCTGAAAAGTTCAAGGGATGTATGAACATCTTAGCTTCAAAAAAGGAGGACGTCTAAGCAGAGTTGGAGTCGGCCGAGTCTCAGATTCGGGCTGCAAGGGAGAAGGCCTCGGTACATGCAAATAAAATCGAGGAGCTTCAGTCCAATTTAGCCAACTTGGCCAAAGAGCTCGAGGTGGCCAGATCTAAGACGGCCGCAGCCAATAATATGGCCTAGGCTAAATGCGAACCAATACAAGGTCGATGTTAAATCCACCCTAGCACATGCCAAGAGCATGGTGGATCGTGCGAGGTGGCAAGCTCAAAGGGAGGCCCTTGAGGGGCCCGTGATCAAAGCTTCGATATATCTGCTGAAATCGAGATTGCCAGGGAAGAGGAAATAAAGGCTCGGAAGCTGGATTTTCCCGAGGAAGACTCCGAGAATCCGAGTGAATCCGGCGGTGGAGAAGACTCTGAGGGCGAAGATACCTCTTCCGATAAGGATCATGCTGCTTAGGCTTTGTTATTTTTGTAAATTTTCATTTTTATTTTGAGGTCCATCGGCCCTTGTACAGAACTCTTACTCGGGTCGTATGGCCCTTGTAAAAAGATTTTTGAGATATAAAAAAACTTTCTTTCCTTACATGGCTTCCGAATTGTTGTCTTTTTGTTAATTTATGCAAGGGTCAAAGTGCCTTAGCATAAGATTACGAAGTCGTATTCGAGGGCCCAGGGTTCGGGATGGTAAACCGTGAATAAGCATTGCTCCCTGACCGTTTCTAGTCGATGGACCCCGAATGATTATTCAAACTTGAGCTTATGTAGCCCTCAAGCTTAATGATCGAGTGAGGACCTACTCGAACTCGAAATAAGGTAGCCCTTAGGCTTTTAGTCGAGTGAGAATGATCTCTCGAACTCGAAGTAAAAGTAGCCCTTAGGCCTTTGTAAATTTTGTATTTGGCCGATCTGTCCTTTGTAAAACGATCGTTTAAACATATATATAAGGCTTTACCATTTCCGGCTTTCGAATTTTTTCCTTTAATTGCTTGTTCACAAAGGTTGGAATGCCTTAGCACAAAATGATAAGGTTGTGGTCGAGGGTTCGAACAAACCTTGCCTTTATTGCCCTTCTGGGTCAAGGCGTTATTGGGGTTCAGTGTTACCGAAGTTGTTTCCCGAAATATTTTAAGTTTAAGATTTTGCTGAGGGTAGTCTAACCGGTTGTGAAAGAATTTTTTCTTTTTCGAAGGCCTATATTTGTTACGGATTTTGGACGTCTCTGAACCGTGTTAAATAGGCCGTAGCCTTTTAATTCGGGTGTAGACCAGTGAGTTCGCTTTCCCGAGTTATCCAAGCTTGCCTAAGATAACAGTCCCCGAGTGGGTATGGCCGTGGCCTTTAAAATTCGAGGGTTGCCTAAGAGGTCTTATGTCCTCGATGTTCAATAGTTCGATATGTTCGAGTTTATTTTATGGACGGCAGTCCCCAAGTGTTGGGGTGATTATCCGAACTCCAGTTGCAATCGGACCTTGGGCTTGTTTCCATAATAGATCGAAAGTATGGGGTTATAAAGTGGAAATTTTTCCAAGACATTAAATAGTTACAAATAAAGTACTTCTCTTTATTCTTGTCGAAAATAGTCATACATGCGTACATGTTTTATGTCAGGGCTCGAGCAATCTATGCGGGCACGGTTCATTTTGACCGTTTGGCCCTTACAATAAATCCTACCTAATGAGAGCCCTTTATTTCGAGATAAATTCTTGCTAGAACAATTCAATATCAGAGGGTAACCCCCCCTCCCCCCAGTATTCGAGGTTGAATGTAGAGAAATCTCGGATACTATAAACACAATCTTTGATACCGATTCGTGATCGGCCTTCAATTCTAAGGTAGCACGATCCGCTATTGCCTCGTTAAAAACCTTGCAAAAAAACCTATTTGGGACAAAAACGTTTCAAGGGAAAAAGAGTGCAACGCGTGCTTTCAGACCTAAAGGCTTCGTACTACTCCTCGTTGATAACCTGCAGATGTTAGTCAAAAAATAGGAAGAATTAAAATGGGGTTGTACCTCAACAGTAATATCGTTTGAGATGAGTTACGTTCCAATTATTCGGTAGTTGAGCTCCGTCCATCGTTCCGAGCTTATAAGATCCTTTTCCTGTGATCTCGAGAATCTGGTACGACCCTTCCTAGTTCGGACCCAGTTTTCCTTTATTTGGATTCTGGGTGTTTAGCGTGACCTTCCTCAGTACCAAGTCCCCGACATTAAAGTATCAAAGTTTGGCCCTTCGATTGTAATACCTCTTGATTCGTTGTTTTTGGGCGGCCAATCGAACAAAGGTAGCTTCACATCGTTCATCCAATAGTTCCAGGCTCGTATTCATGGCCTCTTCATTTGATCCCTTCGTCGCATATCGGAATCTGATGCTCGGCTCCCCAACATCTACCGGTATTAAAGCTTCGACGCCATAAACCAAAGAGAACAGGGTAGCCTCGGTACTAGACTTCGAAGTTGTGTGATACGCCCAAAGGACTTCGGGCAGGACTTCTCTCCATTTTCCTTTGGCGTCGGTCGACCTTTCCTTGAGGTTTTGTATTATGGTTTTGTTGGTTTATTCTCCTTGCCCATTCCCACTAGGGTGATAAGGTGTTGATAAAATCCTTTTGATCTTGAGGCCTTCAAGAAATTTGGTCACCTTGCTGCCGATAAACTGTTTTCCATTGTCACATGTAATTTCGGATAGTATTCCGAATAGACATACGATGTGGTCCCAAATGAAGTCGATGAATTCTTTCTGCCTGATCTTCTGATAGGACTGTGCTTCAACCCACTTAGAGAAATAGTCAGTCATAAATAAAACAAATTGAGCCTTACCTGGTGACGATGGAAGAGGGCCGACGATGTCCATCCCCCACTTCATGAATAACCATGGGGATAAAATCGAATGCAGCAGCTCCTTGGGTTGATGAATCATTCGAGCATGTCTTTGACATTTATCACACTTTTGCACAAACACCTTTGCATCTTTTTCCATATCAATCCAGTAATAGCCGGCTCTGATTACCTTCCAAACTAATGATTCGGTGCGTGAGTGGTTCCCACATGTGCCTTCGTGGACTTCCCTCAAAACATACTCGGTATCACGCCGTCCCAGACATATCGCTAGCGGACCGTCGAACATCATTCTGAGTAAGGTTCCATCTTCGGACAAGTTAAATCGGGCTGCCTTCGTACGCAGGACCCTCGATTCCTTTGGATCTGAAGGAAGTATTCCGTTCTTCAAATACTCTATGTATTTGTTTCTCCAATCCCATGTCAAGCTTGTGGAATTTATCTCGGCATGGCCTTCTTCGACCACTGACCTCAGGATTGTATGACAGCCCCCGAATTGAGTTCGTTGTCTTTGGCTGACGAGCCTAGGTTTGAGAGGGCATCGACTTCGCTATTTTGATCTCGAGGCACATGTTGCAAAGTCCATTCTTTGAACCGGTGAAGAGTTACTTGTAGCTTATCCAAGTATCTTCGCATTCGTTCCTCCCGAACTTCAAAGGTTCCGTTAACCTTATTCACAACGAGGAGGGAGTCGCATTTGGCTGCGATCACTTATGCTCCCAAGCCTTTGGCTAGTTCGAGACCTGCAATGATGGCCTCATATTCAGCCTCGTTGTAGTCAATTTTATAGTTCTAATAGATTGTGTAACCACGTTGCCTGTGGGTGGTTTTAGCACGATGCCGAGTCTGGACCCCTTTACGTTCGAAGCACCATCCGTAAAGAGGGTCCAGTTCTCCGATGATGTACCCGAGTTGACTAACAATTCTCTTTCAACCTCGGGTACTAAGGTTGGCGTGAAGTCAGCCAAGATTTGAGACTTGATGGCTATTCGGAATCGATACTCAATATTGTACCCGTTGAGTTGTACGGCCCATTTGGCCAATCGCCCCGAAAGCTCGAGTTTATGGAAAATATTTCGAAGGGGATAAATTGTTACAACATATATGGGATGACATTGAAAGTATAGTTTTAGTTTCCTAGAGGCGCTTATCAAAGCGAGTGCTAACTTTTCTAAACGAGGATACCTAGTTTTGTCCTCACCTAGGGTCCGACTAACATAATAGATAGGGAATGGCATACCTTGTTTCTTCTCGGACTAGGACTCCACTTACCGCTATCTCGATACTACCAGATATAAGTAAATTTGTTCGTCTGCCCTCGGCGTGTGAAGCAGCGGCGAGCTCGACAAGTATCATTTAAGCTCCTTTAAATCTCGTTGACATTATGGGGACCATGTGAAGTTGTTCTTCTTTTTCAACAACGAGAAGAAGTGATGACTCCTATCCGACGATCTCGAGATGAATCGACCCAGGGCTGCAATGCGCCCGGTTAGCCTTTGTACAACCTTCACATTATCCACTACCGCGATATGTTCGATTTCTTTGATCTTATCGGGATTGATCTCGATTCCCTGATTCAAGACCATGAATCCGAGAAACTTTTCGGACCCGACCCCGAATTCACACTTCTCTGGGTTGAGCTTCATGTTGTATTTCTTCAGTATACTGAAAGTTTCCTGCAAATGCTTCAAATGGTCCTCTGTTCACAGGGACTTAACTAGCATGTCATCAATATAAACTTCCATGGATTCCCTATTTGTTCTTCGAACATTCGGTTTACTAGGCGTTGATAGGTTGCACCAACATTTTTAGTCTGAACGGCATTACATTATAACAGTAGGTACCATACTTAGTGATGAACGAAGTTTTTTCCTAGTCTTCCGGGTTCATTTGTATTTGGTTGTACCCGGAATAGGCGTCGAGAAAACTGAGGATCTCGTAGCCGGCCATGGCATCGATCACGCGATCGATGTTAGGCAAAGGAAAAGAATCCTTGGGGCATGCTTTATTTAGGCCTTTGTAGTCTACACACATCCTAAGTTTGTTTCCCTTTTTAGGGACTACTACTACATTTGCTAACGATCTGGGATATTTTACTTCCCGGGTGGATCCTATTTTGAGAAGTTTGGTTACCTCATCTTTGATGAAAGCGTGTTTAACCTCGGACTGAGGCCTCCTTTTTTGTTTCACCGGGCGGAACTTCGGGTCCAATATAAGTTTATGAGTAGTGATCTCTGTCATATCAAGATGGGACCAGGCAAAACAATCCATATTAACTTTAAGAAATTGAATAAGTTTTTTCCGGAGCTCGGGAGTTAACCCCGTGCCTAGGTATACCTTTTGATCGGGCAGATGCTCGATCAGTATGATTTGTTCCAGCTCTTCGACCATTAATTTTGTGGCGTCAGAATCATCGGGGATTATGAAGGATCGAGGTATCATATAGTCATCATCCTCGTAAGTCCCCTGATCCTCCAGTTGGGTCGAGGTCGGTGTCTATGGTTTCTATTTAACCTCCCACTTTCCTTTCGAACTTGACCCTTTTGTTGATGAGAGCGCCGATATCGGTATCACTTCGTCGATGGCAAACATATCCTTAGCGGCGGGTTGCTCCCCGTAGACTGTTTTGACTCCCTCTAGTGTTGGGAATTTAGAACCTGGTGAAGGGTCGAAAGCACTACCCTCGTGTTATGGATCCACGGTCTCCCGAATAGCGCATTATACCTCATATCACCCTCGATCACATGGAACTTCGTTTCTTGGATGGTCCCAACCACGTTTACTGGCAAATTTATTTTGCCTTTGGTGGTCTCACATTCCATATTGAAGTCGTATAGAACTCGGGTCGCGGGTACATCTTGATCCTGTAGGCTGAGCTGTTATACGACCCTTGATCGAATTATGTTAGCTGAGCTACCTGGATCAATCAAAACATGTTTAACTTAGGTCTTATTCATAAGTATGGATATTACCAGTGTGTCGTTGTAGTATTGTTCGATCCCTTCTACATCCTCGTCATTGAAAGACAAGGTTCCTTCCGGTACGTAGTCCCGAGTTCATTTCTCCCTTGTGATCGACACCTTGGTGCGTTTTAATACTGGTCCTTGAGGAGTATCGATCCCTCCAACGATCATATGAATCACGTGTAGTGGTTCTTCCTTCTTGTTCTGTCTACTGGAATCTCTGTTTTTGGAGTGATTCTTGGCCCGATCGCTTAAGAATTCCCGAAGATGCCCCTCGTTGAACAATCGGGCTACTTCCTCTCTTAGCTGCCTGCAATCTTCTGTTTTATGACCATGGGTGCCATGATACTTGCATATTTTGTTGGGGATTTCTCTAGGCCCGATCGGTCTACAGAGGTTGAGGCCATCTAGTATCCTTGATACATCCGATGGCTGATACGATGGCCGATGCATCTACGTTGAAGTTATATTCCGACAATCGTGGAGCTTCTTTGGTGCCGACATCCCTGTCGAAGCCACCCTTGCTCATGAGTCCCCGTGAACTTTGACCGCTATCATTTCTCCTCTCAATCCGTGCAACGTTTTGTCCAGACTCGGTGCCTCTACGGTCTCGGTTGTACGGTTGATATCGGTCTCTATTCGACCTTGGCTCTCGGTCGATATCACTCTTGATTCTATCCACGGTCCTATTAGGATAAACGGACCCGGAAGGAGTCCCCAATTGATCATTTTTTACCCTGATCTTCGAATGATATCGATTACGTACATCGGCCCAAGTGACAGCTGGATATTCGATCAAATTTTTCTTCAACTGCTGTGGAGCTATGGAACTCCGAATGTTGAGACCTTGAGTGAAAGCTTGAACAGCCCAATCGTCGGTGACTGGTGGCAAATCCATTCTCTCCGTTTGGAACCGAGATTCAAATTCCCTAAGCATCTCATTATCTTTTTGCCTTACCTTGAAAAGGTCTGACTTTCTTGTTGCAACCTTAATGGCTTCGGCGTGCGCCTTTACAAACGAATTTGCAAGCATAGCAAACGAATCAATAGAATTAGGCCGTAAAATTATGATACCATATCATGGCACCCTTCAATAGAGTCTCCCCGAATTTCTTCAGTAATACAGATTCAATTTCGTCGGCTTCAAAGTTATTTCCTTTGATGGTGCACGTATACGAGGTGACGTGTTCATTTGAATCAGTCGTCCTATTTATACTTAGGAATCTCGGGCATACGGAACTTCTTGGGGATTGGCTACGGAGCCGCGCTTAGAGGGAAAGGTTTTTGTACAAACTTTTTAGAATCTAGTCCTTTCAATATAGGTGGTGCCCCCGAGATTTGGTCGACCCTGGAGTTATAGGTTTCCACCTTCTTATTATTTTCTCGATCTTCTTTTCCCCTGTCTCGATTTGCTTCGTCAACTCTTCGATCATTTTTATAATAGCGGGATTGGTCTCCGATTCCTTCTCATTCGATTTTCTCGAAGTCGATTCGACCTGTGCACAACTTCTTGGGACGACTCGAGTTCGACCGTACTCGGCGTGTGGTTTTGATTTTGGAGCTGAGCTATTGCCGCCTGTTGGGACTGCAACATCTCGAAGATTACCTGCAGGCTAATCCCGCCATCTTCACCGCTATGGGCATTTTGAGTAGTTGATCGGGTACCCCTACGAACGCTGCTTTCGGGATCGAAGGCCACATTTCCCTTGATGGCTACATGTGAACTGACATCGATTAGGTCTACAACCGGAACTCCGTTGAGGCCAGCAGGGGGGCAACTTTTCTTGGTGCAATGTTCTCATTCTCGCCGTGATGGCTAAGATCATTGTCAATGTGTTGAGGTGCTGACTGAGAGTTTGACATCTTTTAATCCTGTAATCAACGACACTTCAAAGAACATGCATAAAATAGTGTGTGTAACAAAATTTGTACCGGGCAATCACTATTATCCTTAGCCACACGGTGGGCGCCAAACTGTTTACCTTAAAAACGGATAACAATTGAATTTATATTGTGGTTTTAAGGACACGTGATTTACTTAGCACAAATTGAGAGAAAAAGTAAATTGACAATGAAATTAACTGCAAATATAAGTAAAGCAAACCAACTGAAATATATAGCTTTGATCCTTAAGCTGGGTTGCCCTCGAATCAAGTAAATATTTCGCCGGAAAGTATGAACAAAGTGACAAAAATATTGAGAGCATAAGAGAAAGATAATATATTGCTTTTGTAACGTGAGTATGATGATCAATACAAACGATCATCTTCCCTTTATATAGTAGGGGAGTCTTACTCCTAGTACAATCCTAAATACGATAAGAAATCCCGTGATTAACTGATAAAACGGCCTCTCCTTAATACGTGCCGAGATTTCCGCTGTGATCTTCGTCTGATCACGGATATCTTGGCTTTCTGGTTCGACATGCTTCCCTCGATCTTGCTCGATCTCTTTCTCGCTCGGTCTCGGTCTTGGCTGATCTCGATCTCGTTCAGTCCTTTAGTCACGAGCTTGGCCATCTAACTTCGTGTCACGATCTGGTACAACATGGGGTCGAACCTTGGCCTGTCACGCCCGATCTCGACTAGTCATACTAAAAAAGGGGCAAGCCCGATTTGACCGTATACATAATGAAATGTTGATTTTTGAATAAGTTGGAAAAGAAGTTAAGAATGTCTACCCTTCTTTGGGATAAAAAACAACCATAAGAGGTGGACATTCACCCCGTTCCACCATGTTCTTGCATAGATGCAAAGTTTCTATATCATCTTTTGGTAACACCTGTAGTTGAGAAATACAACAAAAGTCTTAAAATTTAGAATGATTTTCTGACCAAAAGAATATTTAAAATCCTTAAAAGATCTCTCCTTTTGTAGTTACTTTTGACATTTACAGTTGCTGTTGCTTACTTCTTTTGGCAAATATTTTAGATTACATAGAAATCAAAACGGGCATGTTTTACAAAGTGATAAAGCATAATTGTAGTATATTTTTTGAATTGTTGTTTGATATGTGACTATAATTCATGGTTTAGCACATTATTCGCCTTGCATTTTATACGCTTTAATAATAAATTACATTTTATTTACGCGTAATAGGGTCCATTTTATGTGTAGGTGAATTGGAGATGAAAGTAGAGAAAATGGAGACTTACAAGTCGAAAGCGTGCGCGGGAGCAGGGAATGAGAGAACCTGGCGATGCCAGGATTGAAGCTGGCGATACCCCTGGCGACGCCAGTCTTGAAGATGGCGAGAGGCTGGCGAGGCGAGGCGAGGCGAGGCAAAGGCCCATCATAACCAGGCGTTAGACCTGGCGACGCCAGGCCTGGGGCCAGGTCCATCAGGCGTAATGCCTGGCGACGCCAGGCCTGGGGCGAGATCCAGTCCGAGTTTTGAAGACTTAGTTCGTTTCCCCGCTTGACCAGGATTTGACCTGCACGTTTAGGTCTTGTCCTAAACATATAAATAGACCTAAAAATACCACTTTGAAGGACTTTTTGCAACCGGGGTTAAGGATAGCTCGTGGAACAACTGTTGGGAGTTAGAATCATCGATTTCTACATCCATTTATCCTTACTTTGTAATTAAATTATGCAAAATACTTTGGATATTGTTACTATGAGTATAAGTAGCTAAACTCCTAATCTAGGGTTTTGATAGAACCTGTTGGAGGATGATTTTCTTGTTACGTTAATATAGATTTGCCGTAGTATTCTCTCTATTTGTTCAACTATATGCGTATTGATGTTGATTGAAGGGCCCTCAATCTGTTCCTATTTAGTATATATTACTCGGGAGAGAGTGCATATTTAGGTAGTTGTTGAACAACATCACTCCTAATGTATATTAGGGAACAATACGAATGGTTTAAAGGTGGGATTAGGGATAACGAAACCTTGGCGCGATCTAAGTGAGCTGTACTTAAGGCCAACTAGCGTAATTCGGGAGATATGTCTAGTATATTGTGGTAATTACTCGGGAGAGAGTTACGACGGTCAGAGTGTTCATGATCGATAGAGAAGACTTAGGCAAATTTATAGAAAACATTGCAGAAAGGATTCCGACAATAGGAGAAATCAGAACCTTAGATCATTCCAATTCTTGTCTTCGTTCGTGGTTATTTCTTATTTAGTGCATTTTTATTACGCAATATTTATTTAGTAAACATCCAACTTATTACTCAAATATTTCTGAAGATTGATTGCGTGAATTTGTGCGAGTCTAGTAGCTGAGCTTAATAGGTTAATTCCCTGTGGGATTCGACTCCGGACTTATTCACCGGAATATATTTGCAATGACCGTTAAATCTTTTTATAAGGCATAGTTGGGCGTGATAACTGTTATTGGTATTTCCAAAGCATAGTTCATCATTACTCTGCCAACTCTGAAGTCTAACACATTTCTTGGGCCAAAACATAATGATCCCAATATTTCTATGTTTTACTATACCTGCATCCCCTCTCGTTCAAGTGGCAGCACGATTAGCTGATCTTGCAGCCATGCCTGACATATAAGTAAGCTCATTACTGAATTCTGCTCCAGCGGTCGTCAAAGCCGTAGCAAGAGACGCCATTTGTTCCCGTCTCCTGGTAGGATCCTCACAAGGATTGAAGGGAAGCAATCTTCTCCTCTTCTTCGACACTACCAAGCTACTACTACAGTACTACTACGTTTTCGTTTCTTTTGGCAATCTAAAGAAACAAATGATCAAGATCACTCACTTTTCAAGTAATAAGAGGCATGGAAAGGTAATGAAACCATAAACAAATGAAGAACACAATGACGAGACCTTGAAACGATTTTTACCTGGATTAAGCTTGTCAATTGAATTTGTCGGTCTCTGAATCCGGAAAAAATCAACAATTTTTGTCTGAACAAGAGGAAATTCTGCATATCACAGGAAAATGAAGCTATCAATCACCAAAAGGAATAGGTTGGAACCAATCATGGGGTATCATCCCTTATATTACGAAAACAGCAAAATTCAAGATACACATGCTTTACATGTTGTGAAGTTAGTTAAGGGTGGCAAGTGGGCAGGGGCGGGACCGGCTAGGTACCGCGGGCCAAACGGGCCAGGACCGGTTGAACCGGTATTTGTGGGCCTGATCCGGGCTTCTAGGCCAGTTCTACAGATTGGAACGGTAGGATCGGGACCGTGTGGGACCGGGACCAGACCAGTTCCTGGCGGGCCAAACAGTTCCAACGGTCAAATTTCAAAAAACAAAATATGTATGTTGGGGAATATAAAATCAGGCCATTGAGTGTCACAAAGTAGCCGTTGGCTATTTACAAAATAGCCATTTAACCCCTCCCCCCTCCCACTTTGTTTTAACCCCAAACTTTTTATAATTATACTTTTCCCCTATTTTCAACTATAAATACCCCTTATTCTTTCATTTTTCTTACAAAATCATCAATCTCTCTCTGATTTTCTTCTATAATTGCTACTATTGCTTACTTTATTGTTACAACTTGTGAAAAATTATGAAGCTGGTGAATTGAAGTCTTCAACGATAATCAATTTTCAACAAGTTGTTCGTCAATTTGGTAAACTCGTTCCAACTCTTAAGTTTTAATTTTATAGTTTTGTTTGTTTTATTTATTTTCTATTACCTGATTAATTAAGATGGCTTCCTTAAAAAAATTGGTAAAAATAAGGAAAATCCAAGAGTGGCAAATCTAGTGGTCAATCTGTTCCTCCTCCACTGCCCCGGCTCCCCGAACCAAACCCTATATCCGTCCTACACCTGCTATTCTTGATAACGATAATAGTTTATTATAATTTACTGAGAGTCAAGTTTGCCAAAATATTGCAGCTGGTGAACAATTAGACCATTAATGAATGCTCTTTATTCTAATCCAACTATTGATGAAAATGATGATGAGGAAATAGATTTTGAAAAAACTCAACCGGATGATGATACACCCACTAGTCCTGCTCCTGATGTTAACCCAACTAGTGATAACCCTGCTAATCCAAATGATGCCCCATCTGATACTCATGTTACTGCCCCTACTTTTTCTAGACAACCTATCAAACAGACGAAAACATCTCCTGTTTGGCCATTTTTAACTCAACTAATTCCAGAAAATAAAGCTAAGTGTAAAACTTGTGGCACGGAGTTACCTTTTAAATAGTTTGGATTGCGAGGGGGAGGGGGGCTTTGGCTAGACACATATTGAAACACCCTCAAGATAGAGTGAGATATCTTCGTCTGAAAGCTTTTGCCGAGGGTAAAGTGTACCTACTCCTAGTCAGGCTGACCCTAGTACCGGTTCAAATCAATTTCAACCGGGAATTAACACTGTTACCAGTGATATTTTATTATGATCTAAAAAAAGATCGAGAAGAATTGGCAAAAATGATAACTGTTATGTGCTTACCCTATAGTTTTCCTTCTGACCCTAACTTTGTGCATTATATTAGAAATTGTTTGAAACCTACTTATAAAGGTTTACCTCGCACAATCGTAAAGAGCGATATTTATAAATATAAACATGAATATTAACAATATTTGCGCTATATATTTACTCATATAAATTGTCGTGTTGCTATTACAACTGATATTGGTAGAAGTGGCAACGACTGTGATTACCTTACTGTTACCGGTCATTAGATTGATGAAGATTGGATAATGCAAAAGCGCATTATTGCTTATAAAATAATTAATTCACGTCACACAGGACAGTTTATTGCTAGCACAGTTACGGATATTTGCAGATATTTTTGCATTAGTGATAAAATAATGTCAGTTTCAATGGACAATGCTACTAGCAACACAAACGCTATAGCCTTGCTTACCAATACGCTAAGTCCTGCATTTAGTAATATTTTTCATATTAGATGTATTTGTCATATTTACCATTGATGTCTGACTATAATTATATATTTTTAGTGCATTACTTACCTTATATTTTGGTATTTTAATACTAAATTGTACTATGTTTGTGCTTAATTGAGTTTATTTTATGTGTAGGTACTTTGGAAAATAAACTTGGGAACAAAGTAGAGATTTTATGTGTAATTTATACACTATAAGAATAGATACATGATTATTTAATTATTGGATATATATGACGACCCGGCCCGTCGTAACGTGAGTTACCACCCCGTTTTCCCCATTTTCTGCTTCCTTATGTTTTACTGTGAGTGAATGAGTCGATTTGGATTGGTTTTGGATGGAAATGAGACACATAGTCTCTTTAAGAAAGGTTTGCCTTGGAAAAGTCAACCGGATGTTGAGTTATGAGTTAGAGGGCTCGGATGTGATTTTCGATGATTTGGTAAGCTTCGGGGGATGATTTGTGACTTAGGAGTGTGATCGGAATTGATTTTGGAAGTCCGGTGTAGAATTCGGCTTGAATTGGCGAAGTTAGTATTTTGGCGAATTCCGGTTGGTAGGTGGGATTTTGATCCGAGGGTCGGAATGGAATTCCGAGAGTTGTTGTAGCTTCGTTAGGTGATTTTGGATGTGTGTGCAAAATTTCAGATCATTCGGAGGTGTTTTGGTTGGGTTTTTGATCGAATGCGAGTTTCGGAAGATTTGGATGAACTTAGGCTTGAATTTGATTTAATTTGATGGTTTAGGTGTTATTTGTGGTGTTTTGATGATTCGAGCAAGTTTGAATAAGGTGTTGGATCATGTCTGTATTTTTGGTTGAGGTCCCGGGGGCCTCGGGATGATTTCGGATGGCTGTCGGGGAGTTTTGAACCTTGGTGAATTTGCAGGTTTTTGCTGGTATCTGGTGTTTCCGCATCTGCAGAATATGGGCTGCATATGCAGTTCCGCAGATGCAAGTGGTTGGTCGCAGGTGCGAGTTTTTGAGGTAAGGGGCTGTTTCTGCAGGTGCGGGCATGGAGCCGCATCTGCGGTGCCGCAGATGCGGTAGATGTGTCGCAGAAGCGGAAGGGTGTGGATTTGGCATTTCCGCAGAAGCGGACAACCATCCGCAGAGGCGAGGTCCGCATATGCGGTAGAGGACCGCAGATGTGGTCGTGGGTTTTAAATGAGGATCCGCAGAAGCAGAAATTTGACCGTAGAAGCGGTAGACGCAAATGCGGTAATGGGATCGCAGATGCGAAAATCCCTGTTAGCAGAAGGGTTGTTAGAGCTCATTTGTTCCGCGAGCTTAAGTCTATTTCCACCATTTTTAAGCAACCTTGAGGGCTCTTGGACGGAATTTGAAGGGGATTTCGACTAGGTGTGATTGGAGGTGATTTCCTTGGCCTAAATACTTGAATTAATGGTAGAATTTACATGGAAATTTGTGGAAATTCATCAAAAGAGGGTAAAGCTAGGGCTTGGAAATTTGGTATTTCAAAGTGGAATTTGAGGGGACAAATGGACTCTGATTTTGGTAATTTGATATGTATAGACTCGTGGCGAGATGAGGAATCCGGTGATGTTAATTTTCTGATTTTTCGAGAAGTGGGCCCGGGGCTTGGGTTTTGCCAACTTCGTGAATTTCGATATTTTTCGAGTCTTTTCGATTGAGTTGTGTTTCCTTAGCCTATTGTAACGTATTCGTTGTGGTTTTGGCCAGATTCGACGCGCGAGGAGGTTGATTTGCGAGGCAAGGGCATAGCGAGCTAGGACTTTGGCCGGCTTGAGGTGAGTAATGGTTATAAATGATGTTCTGAGGGTTTGAAACCCCGGATTTGCACAACGTAGTGCTATGTTGAGGTGAGACACACGCTGCATGATGAGCATGGGGTCCATTACTGCTGGGGATTCGGAATCGGTCCATCCCGATTGATGATTCTACTGTATTTTGACTGAGCCTTAATTAATATCATTGTATTATGGGCTAGTTGCCATGTTTGGGGCCTTGTGCCGACCTGTAGAACCCTTAGGGGTAATTGTACATGATTGACCTCACTTTACTCGTTAAAATCATACCCTCCGTCATGTTTCTAACTGTTTAATCTAATACGAACCGGCTTTGGAATAACTAAACCAAAAGGAGAGTAATATGTGGGCTGGGATCCCTATCTTATCTTAGTATGCCCGATAGGCTAAGTTTATAGTGATTGAGAGAGGTTGAGAACCCCATAGTTAGGGTATTTGATATGTTATGGATCGGGCTGCACGCTGCAGTAGTATATATTTAAATGGATCTGGCTGCACGCCGCAGCAGTATATTATTGGATCGGACTGCACGCCGCAGTAGTATAGTGGTTGGGCTGTAGGAGCCCCTCCGGAGTCTGCACACCCCCAGTGAGCGCAGTCGACTATTATTATTGGATCGGGCTGCACGCCGCAGCAGTATATATATATATATATATATATATATATATATATATATATATATATATATATATATATATATATATATGGATCGGGCTGCACACCGCAGTGGTATAATTATGATTTCGGTTACCGTGAGGAGTAAATGAGTTGAGTACTGGCTTAAAGGATTTTTACCTGACTTCTTCATTCAGTTGCTGTTTAATGTTCTTACTGCTTTGATATAGAACTGCTTAGTGCTTTTTACGAGATTTCTTTCCGTCAGTCATTATTTGTTGCTATTACTCACTGAGTCGGAGTACTCACTTTACTCCCTGCACCATGTGTGCAGATACAGGTATTCCGGAGGCGTAGATTGAGCTATTGCTGCTATTCAGATCTCACCGGAGTCATCGAGGTAGCTGCATGGCGTTCGCAGACCCGATTTCTCCCTCTATCCTCTTTACTTTCAGCATTTTAGACTATCTTTTGTTTAGGCTGCTCCTCAGACTTGTATTAGAGGCTCTTGACTCGTGACACCAGATCGGTGGGATTTGTAGTGATATTCCTTGATTTCAGCACATTTTATCTACTATTACAGATTTATAAGCATGTTAATTTGGTACTTAAACCCTGTTAATTGGTAATGAACTCTATATGAGGGATTGAGAATGTTGAATTGGTCGGGCTTGCCTAGCACTGTGTTGGGTGCCATCACGATCGGGTTGGGGTCGTGACAATATATAATGATTAAAGGTTAATATTACAAACGGAAAAGGTCCAATAATATCCCTCAACTATGGTATATAGCTCACTTTTGTCCTCTGTTAGTAAACTGGGCCAAAAATATCCTCCCCGTTAGCACAATGGGCCACTAATGCCCTTCAACCTAACGGCCTTCCACACAAGCCATTTTAATCTTACATGGCATCCACATAGATGTTACATGGCAGCCACATAAGCGGGGCAGCCTCATAAACCCGCTCCAAATCCCATTTCCAAACAAAGATCAAACAAAGGCTATAACCCCATTTCCAAACTCCATTTCCAAACAAAAACCTAATTTCTTCCTAGACCGTTCTTCCATGGCGATTTGAGAGTTAAGTTGAAGTGCACCTAGCGTCATGTGCTCGTGAATACGACTATGTTAAGATACTTGATTGTGTCGTGTGTGTGTAAGCCATCTGCATGGATAAGGTGTTCCAATGCAATGGTTTTCTGCAATCTCTTCTTTCTTCCATAAATTATCCAAGTGAATAATGGCTTAACAATTATCGACATTTCTTGGTGATTGAACTCTTTAAGTTTAAGTTGGCTTTCCTTTGAGGGATGTCCAGATTTCAAAAAACAAAACAAAACTATCAAACACTGTCAAAACAAAACAAAACAATGATGTGCAAATTGCCATGGAAGAACGGTTGTTAAACCTTGCTCGATCTTATCATCACCTCAACTCTCAAGTCGCCATGGAAGAACGGTCTAGGAAGAAATTGGGTTTTTGTTTGGAAATGGGGTTACGAACTTTGTTTGATCTTTGTTTGGAATGGGATTCGGAGCAGGTTTATGAGGCTGCCCCGCTTATGTGGCTGCCATGTCACATCTATGTGGATGCCATGTAAGATTAAAATGGCTTGTGTGGAGGGCAATTAGGTTGAAGGGCATTAGTGGCCCATTGTGCTAACGGGGAGGATATTTTTGGCCCAGTTTACTAACGGAGGACAAAAGTGAGCTATATACCATAGTTTAGGGATATTTTTGGACCTTTTCCGTATTACAAAAGAAGACAAAAGAAACAACTAGAAAGAATTGAAAAGTTAAGGGGGAAAATGAGAAATGAAGGAGAAGCTAGGCAGCACTTGAAAAGAATGCCCAAGCAAACGTCAATCGTTATTGTTTTCTACGCCAGGACCAGCACTAGGCGCCGGCCTGGACGCTTGAAGCGGGGACTTGTACTATTTCGCTCGGGACTTGGTTATATCGGACCTATACACCCACAACTCGTATAAAAGGGGTCCAAAACCTATTTTTGGAGGGGGACGACATTTTTGAGAGCAACTTTTGACCAATGGAGAGCATAGAGCCGCCGTGGAGGCCGGGTTTCATCTTTCTTCCATCAAGCTTTATAATTTTTATGTTTCTTTGTATGATTTGTTGTTTTGGCTACCATGTCTATGTGGAGCTAAACTTCACGTTCTAGGGTTGTGGTTCTTTCATGAATATTGTTATTTGAATATTGATTTTGATTACTTGATTTATCATATTGGTTTATTTATTCAATCTTGCGCTTAATTATTTAATTGTTTGATCAACAATTGAATACCATCTACGAATCTAGAATTGAACTCGGAAGTGGGAATTCTAGATTGCATATAGGATTGAGTAGAGAAAGTTCTTGAACCTGGGCATCGGGGAACGAATTCGCAGTTAGGATAGACATATACCTAATTGCCTTGCTTGGTTGATTTACAGGAATTTTAAATGTGTTCTAGTTGATTTTAACTCCATAGATATACAGGCGTTAGGTTATCTTGAATAGGTGAGTAAGAACTCGACAGATTCTTATGAGCAATATTAACCCTGTCAACCAATAAGCTAGATAAATTAGTTAGTCAATTTAATTGAAGAATACAATAGGAATGTTAGATAGCCCATAACCCTAGATCGTTTTCATCACATTGATAACATAAAAATCTACTCTTCCTTTGTTCAGAGTTCATTGTTTGTTTTCTTTATTTTAATTAGTTTAGAAACAATATTTCTAGGTTTAATTATTGTTAGATACTTAGGATAATCTAATTTAGTTAATAGTTAATCACAAGTCCTCGTGGGTTCGACATCTGACTTTCGAGTCACTCTATTACTTGACGACCACGTATACTAGCGTATGCGTTTGGCCGCAACGACCATTTAATTGTGAGTGATGGTATGAGGATTTTAAATATTGAAATTGAAAAGGTTAAAATGGCTCTTAACTGGCTTTTTTATTTAAACCGTGGAAGTATACTTAGAGAATATTTTAAAAGATGTGATGAATGTGGCCTGAGAGAAAAAAGGTTCCTAAACCTTATAACTAGATGGAATTACATGTATGAAAGTTTGGTTGTTGTATATGAATATAGAAACCCCATAAAATCAACGTTTAATGCACATGTAAGTGATAATGATGAGCACCTTACGAATGGGGATTGGGCTAATGTTAAAATACTTGTTGATTTTTTAGAAAAATTTCATATTGCTACAAATAAATTTTCTGGGAATATTATCCTACTATTTCTAAAGATTTAGTTTATATTGCAGAACTTGCTAATTTGTTTGCTCATTTTTCAGGAGGGGGGGGGGTGGCGGAATTTATAAACTTGCTATTGATTCTGTGAGAAAAAAATTTAAAAAATATTTTTTCCCTATTCCCCCTATTTATGGTGTTGCTGCTTTGTTAAATCCTTGTATGAAATTAGAAGGTCCTCAATTTTGGTATGGAACTGTTTATAATAGTTAAGCACTTGAATATGATGAGTTGTCTCAACTTCCGGAAGCAATAGCCTCAATTAGAATAAATGCTCAAACTATTTATAATGCTTATCGAGTTGCATTAAATCAAGCTAGACCAAATATTCCAACTCCTTCTTCTTCTAATTCTCAATCATCTAAAAACCTACGAGAGTAAGAGCACCTAGTGCTTGGGCGGGGTTTAGGGGTTCTCAAGGTTCTAGTAGTAGTGATTTTTCACAACTAAATGAGCTTGAAGTTTATTTGAGCAGGAAATTAAGGAAGTCAATCCCGACTGCTCATTTAATCTTTTGGAATGGTGGAAGGACAAAGAAAAATACTTTCCGGTTCTTTCAATGATGGACCGAGACATTTTAACTATTCAAGCTTCAACAGTGGCAACGGAGAGCGCTTTCAGTCAAGCAAGACTTCAACTCGGTGATTATAGAGCGTCTATGAGGGAGAGCTTGGAAAAATTAGTACTTTTCAGAGATTGGATCCGTTCGGAAAGAAGAAATTTTGGACTTGCTGAATCACAACCAGAGGAAGACGAAGCTTACGAAGAAATGCTAGTTGAACTTGCGGAGGATGCTGCTTCGCTCGGAAGCGGCAATGACCAAGCTACTTTTCCGCCACCACCAATGGAAATTCCTCCGAATCTTGATGGATTTATGAAGTTTGTAAGAGATACCATGTAACTTGTATGAACAAAAATTAATATGTATTCTGTAACTTGTAATTTGGCGCATCTTGATTAGTTTCTTTATCTTCTCAATGGTGGTATTAGCACCTTGTTGCGCTCATTCCATAGGGGGGAGGAAGACTAAAAAAGATATTGCCATATTTTTTTAATGCTATAATAAAAGTACGAGGCATTGCTTTGAATATCTCTTTATAATATTTTTGTCTTTAGACTTTAAATTTGAATTAAAAATTTAGGTCACAACTCTATAATAAAAATTACAAGGCATTGCCTTAGATATTTTTTTTAATATCTTTTTGTCTCTAATTTCTATTTTTTTTTTAAAATATCCATTGGGCCTACTTAGTCCGTGGGCCGGGAACGTTTAGCCCGGGACCATGAGTTCGTGGGCCCGGTCCCGGGCCGGTTCTTACAAAAAAGACCATTTGGACCAAGACCGTTGGCCCGTTTAATTTCGGACCGGCCCGGGGCCGGGACCGGTGTTACATCCCGTACTTTAATATTAGGATAAGTCGTAGCAATCCATATGAGCTTGAAGGGATTAAGCAACCATAATTTACCGATCGTGAGTACTTCGAGAGTCATAATTCTCTTCCGAGCAATTACCATAATTTACTAGACTTATTCTTTCGAATTACGCTAGCTGGCATTAGTTCACCGCTCACTAAGATCGCATCAATGTTTCGTTATTCCTAATCCAACCTTTAAGCCCTCCGTATTGATTCCTCATATACATTAAGAGTGATGTTATTCAACAAATACCTGAATGTGTACCTTTTTTCAAGCAATACACAGTAAATAGGCACAGTCAATTAAGGACCCTTCAATCAACAACAATAATCACATAGTTGAACAGGTAGAGAAAATTCAATGGCAAACTTATATTAAACATAATGAAATTTCATTCTCCAAAAGGTTCCATCAAACCCTAGATAAAAGAGTTTATCTACTTATAATTGTTTGCACCCAACTACAATATTAGAATTCATCACCAACAATATAAAAAGGAAGAAGAAAGATAAAAACTCGTTTTCGAATCTTCCGCCTTGTTCCTTTGCTTGTTCTTGCCTTCAAAGATATTTTCTAACCCTTAAAAAGTCATTCTTTGATGTATTTATATCACTTAGGGCTGATATGGAGTGGAACTAATCAATCCAAACTCGGATGGGAAAAGCTGGAATCCGTGTCTACGCTCTCACGCCCATGAACGTGGATTTAGCTTTTGAAATTCTTCCGGTTCGCGAAGCGATCCGTGCCTTTGCTTCAATTCATTGTTTTGTCCTTTAGTATTCTCCTTTTTCGCGTCCGTTTCGTGCCACGCACAAGAATAGATGAGCTCCCAATCCTTTCATTTTTTTTCTTTTTTGCAATAGTTTGACATCTTTTGATCCATTATCATCCGAACTCACTCCTACACACAAGAAACACATAATGAGTATATTACACTTCAAAAATTATGTAATCTCCCATAACTCACATGATAAATAAGATGAAAATACCCTCAAAATCATGTACTTTTGGTCATTTATCACACCCCACACTTAGACTTTTGCTCGTCCTCGAGTGAATAAAATTAAGCACATCTGCAAGAAATAAATTTCCAAACCTACTCAAGCATCATGCCAATGACAATGATTTATATTAACACTTAGAACCTAGCATAAGCACTATTCATACTTTCCTCAAGATTTTCGTCATGCCAAGACTAATTAAAATAATTGTGTGACTCTCTCTAACATCCTAGCCTCAATATTTGACTCCGGTACATTTCAAACTAAGACTCGCTTATTGTGCCATCTCAAAAACCAAGGATTTTACCAATCTGTTGCAAATCATGTGCCCTCACCAACAAACCAAAGAGAGAAAGTAGTCCACACACTCAAACATAAGTTTGAGTATATTTTAAGGACACTCAAATCGAAAGGAGTCGCTCATTCTCGTAAAAGGAACTCATATGCCACCCAAGTTCGTACTATGGGCATGCCCATAGCGTAAGACTAGGCTAATTTTAAGCTTGCACGTGCTCGAATCAAGTAGGATTTCATATGTTGTAATGTAGGCTACGGGACATGTAGTATATATTTGGAAAAAAATAGTGATTAGCTCTGCTAAGCACATTAATACACTTTACTTCACTTTCAACCACCTGCTCGTCACGACCAAGTCAATGTCATGCCACAAACCAATACACGATTAGGCCCTTCTTCTTTAATCATATCATCACGTAGATGTTCACTAGCCCGGATCAAGACATGGGAGTTGTACTATAAAAAAATTTCTTTTTTTTCTTTTGTGTTTTCTTCAATTTTTGAACACTCCCTTTAATTTTGGTGTTTCCTGCTAGTAATTCATTTACATACAACGCACCTTCTCGGCCTTCTTGTGGTTCAACTCAAAAGCTACCCAGTCTCTCTCTTTAGTCTTATAGCGACTTAAGTGCTTTCAGAGGTAAAGGGTGAACAAGATTTTGTTAAAAACAAAGGGATATTCAACTTGTAATGTGGGTGCTAAGGAAAAAGTCAGCAAGCTCAATAGGGTAGACTATGGATAATATTAGCACTAGTAGGCAAAAGAGGCTCAATAGTCAATCAAAGAAATGCCTATATCATCTTTAGCCATACACAACTTAATCATTTTGCTTCGACTCACACACGGGACAAGTTCTAGAGTAGCCCCAGATGGCACGGAGTACAACCAAAATTCTCACCTCGCACAATGAACATGACCCACTCAAGACGGCTTAGAATCGACTCTCAAGTGAAAGCAACTAAGCACAATCATCATAAACTAAACCATATAGAAAGTACATAACAAAAGTCAAAAGATGAGCCCAAGAGTCAAAATAAAGCCACATATATTATCAAGGAACATAATCACTAAAATTAAGAGGAAAGTGCTACGAACAAATGCTCCAGGTCTAAGCCTCGATATAAAATATGTCACGAAGCACAATACTCAAGATCTTCCAATTCCATTATCAGTTCAAAACAAACAAAGGAAAACAATCTTTTTGTATTTTTTTCTTTAGTCTTTAATCCCTCAAGAAGACAACAATCAAATTCCAACACCCTCACCCCACACTTAAGAGAGTGCACTGTCCCCAGTTTCACAGTATCACAAAAAACATACAATAAATGATCAATAGTAGAGTGGGTGTCAAAAACTCTCTCATCATATCTCAGGTTGCGGGGAAGACCGGTCGCGAACTTTGATCCACAATGTTGATGGATACTCTAATGCGACACAAGATGTGTTGACGGCTGCTATCAGCTCACCCTCCATAGTTGAAGCGGCAACCCCAACAACCTCCTCTCGAACCATAGTCGGCTCCTTAGTAGCAGTGCATCAGTAGCACTCAAAATAGACAACTCTGCATCTCCCAACTCCTCGAAGTCTTTCTGGTGTGCCTTACCTATTTCCATCCAAGAATAGTCTCGAGCTGCACAACGAACTGCTCTTGCATCCACTGATCTCTAGTCTCATGTGCGGCTAGCAAAGCACGGTTTCGTGCCTCTAAATTTGGTCGCAACTACTGAAGTGTGCCCTACATATCAGTGATATGCTCACCATGTCCTTTCTTCTGTATAGTCACTACCGATGGGTCCTGAATAGAGCAAATATCATGGAATGCCGACTTTGTGCCTCCACATATCTCATCATCCTCCTCAGCCAACTTGTATTTACCAAGTAAAGCAATCAATGTATGCATGAAGTAGAGCATCCACTGCATGTTCTTCCTGGTCTTCGCCATTTGACTTTGCAAGTTAGCTCCAATGTTCATCAAAATACCTGTCATCAGGTCATATACCAAGAACACTTGCTCCCAAATCATAATAGATTTGTGCATTGCTGGCATCAATCTGTTGCATACCCAATTCAACCATGCTCGAGCCTCTTTGTTCATGTACGTCTTTTCCAACCCATCATTTTTGTCCACTTGGCTCGTCCTAATCCCCCACACAATATCGTAACTATATGGTCCAAGTTCGGCCTCTGCTCTCTCCTCCAATACTCTAATTGGGACTGTGAAGGTATACGGTAGTATCTACTTATTTTTGTGGTGGAGATGTCAACTTCAATCCCACGAATCCAGACAATAACATTGCCACTGTCAGTATCCTAATTTGCATACAACTGTAACGACCCGATCGGTCGTTTAGAGAATTTGCACTCTGCTCGGTAGTTTGGGGGCACGAGTAGCTCCGTATGATGTATTAGGAATTGTGTGCGAAATTTGAGTTCATTCCGAGTTGATTTGATATGTTTCGGCGCGAGTTTTTGGAAGTCGAAAGTTCGAAAATTCATTAAGTTTGATTTGAGGTGTGTTTCGTCGTTTCAATGTTGTTATGCGTGATCTGATTCCCGAGTAGGTCCGTTTATGTTATGGGACTTGTTGGTATATTCGTACGGGGTCTCGAGGGGCTCGGGTGAGTTTTGGATAGGTTTGGGCTGTGTTGCACTCGTTTTTCTTACGTTTCGACGTTGTTTCTTCAAGCATAAATGATGTTGACACCCAATTTTTCCCTATATATTTTCAATATGCAAAATACTTTCAAAATAGCGTATATATACATATATAAGCATGTCCAAGCGTTTAATTTTTTATTTTTTTATAATTTTTAAGATTTTAAATTGATTTATTTCCCTTTTATTTCATCCATAAAATCCTAATAATTATGTACAAAATTATTATTTGGGTAATTCATCTATTGGATTTTCATATTTATGCCAAAATATGGCTAAAATAAATTTTTACATATTTTTACAAATTCATTTAGTATTTTTAAAGCTAAATTGCACACAATTGCAATATTAGACATTTTTTAGGTTTAATTGTGTCTTATATTCATAAAATTGAGTCTGGTATTTTTAAATTGTTAAAATGTGTTATAAAGCATTTTAGTATTTTCAATTTATTCATATAAGCCATTTACTATTTTTTATAAATTAAAAGGGGGAAAGGTGGCTATTTAAATTTTAGCCTAAATTGGCTTTCAATTTAACCCCAAATCAAACCCAATTCCACCAGCCCATTTCTAATTTAACCCGACCCCTAAACCCTTTAAAACCAACCCGAACCCGGTTCCCCACCTACCCTTTTAATCTAGGCCGTTGATCATTCAGATCAACGGCCATTATCGCCCCTTACCTTAATTAATCCCAAACGACCCCAAAACCCTACCATTTGTTACAATCCGCCGCCTTAGAATCCCCTTCCTTTCAAACTCTCTCTGCAACACCGCCTAAACCCTAGCCGCCGCCACCCAAGTCTACCCTAATTCCCTTCAATCCCCACCTAATCCATGGACTCCCATAGTGATTGGAGGCGTGTACTCGTCTCCTATGTCTAGTGGTTACCTATTTTTGTGGTTCCATGGACAGATCTCGGAGGGATCTGGTCCAATCCCTGCTCAACTTCTATCTCTGGTCTTTTTCCGGCCACCCATGACCGCTCAAGTCAGATCCTTGACTTTTCCAGCTAGATCGGTAACTTTTCAAAGTCTTTCTCACTTTCTCTGGGTTCTTTGAAACCCTAGCTTTAAGAGCTTTTCGATTTTCTTTCTGATCTATCTTAGATCTGTGCACGTTATGAACTTCTTGATGTTTTCCAAAAGGTTTTTCGATTTCCTTTCAAAGTGACTCTTCATTTTCAAATTAGGGTTTCTTAAAACTCTTCTTAAAGACCTCTTCTCCGATTTTCAGTGTTGTTTTACTATGTTTAAACGATGTGCTTATGTTTTTCTTCTATCTGGTTCATCATGTTGAAACCCTAGGTACTTTTGGGTTTTAACCGAGTTCTGAAGCTGTCTTTTGTTTGTTTGTATGAATGTTTGTTTTGATTGAGTCCTTTGTGTTTGAATCATTTTCTTGCTTGACTTACCTAGTTCTGAGTTCTTACCATTTTTAACTCGACTATGGCATAAACCCTAATTTCTTAAAAGGGTTTTCCTCACTTATTACTATGAGTTCTTTATTTGTTTCTGACTTTCTTTACCTGTTAAGACTGATTTCTATACTTTGGCTCTACGTATGATCCATGACTACTTGACCTTGTTGCCTACTGTGCTTCGAGTAGGTTTCTTTACTACTGAATCCTAACTTACTACCGCTACTGTTGTATGTTTAATTTGCTCCTCTTTGACAATATATTTGACCCTGCATGTCTAGTATGCCTGTCCATCCCTTGCTATCTATATGTTGAAAAGCAGAGCCATGATTCTTTCTTGATTGATCTTGATTTCCTCAATGTTACGACTGATTGCAAAGGGTTCCCTTATAAACCCTAATTTTACTCATTTTGTTTAAATTGATTGATTCCCTTCCTTTCATTACTATGATATTTTTACCTTGAATCATTTCCCCAAAATTAAGCATATTTTGTACTTAGATTTAAATATTTACCTTATACTTTTACTACCCCCTTATATGGCAAGAATCAATCTGTCCCAAACTGATTTCTTTCCTTTATTTGACCCCATTAGTATCCGTTCACGATGTGGTTCCCTGATTAAAAGGAAGTACTTGTGTTAATTGATTCTGATTGTGGTTATTTCCATATTTGAGTTGGAACTTTACTTGTTACCTTATTCTTCACTCGTTTTCAAAACTATAAATACCCTACCCTCTCTTCTTTCAAACAGACGAACAATTGAGTTCAGAACACACACTTACACACTCAAAACTCTTTCCTTGTCTATTATTACTTGTGCTACTGCTTTGTCTAGCCGGCTGAAAGCCAAAGCTAGACTGTGGAATCCTGCTTATTTTACCTTTCTGCACCTTGCTTTCTCTACTGGTATGTCCTAGTTAATTTTTCAAGCATCAACAACAATTTACTTCTTTAATTGTTTCAGTTTCCCTCATTCTTGTTTACTTCTGCTTGTGGTTCTGCAGTCAAGTTACATTACTTACTAGCATGCTGTAATATCCCCTTTCCCTCTAGATTAATGCACTCCCTTATTTTTGTCACTTACTATGAACTTGCTATCCTAAGTCCCTATTCCCTCAATGTGATTATGGTCTTTCTGACTAGCCTGTGATCACGCCAGTATCAGCCATTGCTGTGCAGGTCCAACTAGTCCTAAGACCCTTAATGGGGTTATGTGTTCACAGTCAGATGTATGTATGTCCCAAACCCCTTGACCCCTTTGTATGACTGTGATTTTGTGTGTGATCCCATCTTGGGAATTTGAGTTTTATTTACAACTGATTTCAATCACATCTGTCACTAATTTCTTTCAAAATGGACTATCTGTCCAGCTTTTTTTAAATAAATCTCTTTCAACATGTGTTCTGCACTTCCACTATATTCTTAGAATCTAGGTTCTGCCCCTCTTGTGTGAGCCTTGCCTTGGGACCCTTGAGCTCCCTCTGAACTTGGACACATAAGAGTTGGCCCTTTCACACTACACTCATTCTGTTTGGTTATGCAAATCTGGGTGTGAGCACTGCCCGGGACCCTTTGAGGTCCTTAGGGAACTCTGACACACCCAGATATGAGAAAGGCTTTGGAATAACGTTGGCATTGAAGTGATTAATTACATAACTCAGAGAGGAAGTCAAGATCAGGCTTCCTTTGGTTGTAATTTATTATTCTGCACTTCTTTTGTAATTCAATCATTTGGTCTGTAATAATTTGTAAACATTATGGGGTTGGCTAGTGAAAAAGGATGGGGAATATGCATGTTTTAGCTATTAAAAGGGTAGAAAGCATGTTACTAGATTTACATTCCTACTTGCGCAATAGAATCGATGTGTAGGACTCATTTCATGCATTAGAGATCCTGTTCCTTAGGATTTACACTTATTATTTTTCAGCATATCCATTTCACTATCATACCACTTAGTAATTCCTACGTTAAATGTATTAATAACCGGTATTTCTGCAATCATGTTCCTACTCCATGTACACTTAGAGATCCTGTTTTAGGCTAAACAACATTAACAAATATATCATCTCTGCATGCCCTAGTAACTGTAATATTTTTGCATATAGAAATCCTGTTTAGGATTCTGCATATATACATCATTCTACACCTCTTTTCATTTAGATACCATGTCTTTAGGATCTCACTTATATTCGCTTAAGCACACTTAGGCTAACTATGAATGCATGAAAAGGAATAAAACAATTTCATTTAGTCTTTACAACTAATTGGCCATAATTTCTATGTGTTGAACACTTGGAACAACATGTTTAGGTAATAACAATAGTCTCCAACTGTCAGTAATCCTGAATAGCTACTGAATCTTGTTCACGCCTAGGCAAGCCTTAGGTAAGTACTTAAATAAAACTAGGACTGCCTTTGTTTAATTATCAATTGCTACAACCAGCAGACATGCCTGATTCGGACCTCTTTTCTGAGTTATATAATGAATCTGGTTCTGACTCAAACACCCTGCTTTAGGATTTAAAATTCAGACCTTCATGCTGCTTATATGCATTATTTGCAGAGGTATACATGAGTCTTTTAATTGTTTATATGTTTCCCCTCTAAATGCAGTTCTACTTGTTTTGTATGTCACCTTAGCATTTTACCTTTAAACCTAATAGTCAGCTTAGAACCTCCTTCTTATAGGAATAGTATTCCTAAATTCCTCCAGGACCAATAGGAATGGGACGGGTAACAGCATGCAATAGAGGTCGAGACCATTCCTCGCTTTAATACCTTCACGGGGTGGGAAGGGTAGATATGGATATGATGGCTGGTGCGCTAATACAACGTGTAGCTCCTCTTTTGAGGAGTGATTACCGGGTATTGCATTGATGTGATCCATATTACAAACAAACTTAGGACCCTTTTTTCATTCACGAGCATGCTTAGATTATAACTCTTTTCAAAACCTTGCTTTTATTGTTTTCCAAACACTTGTGTATTTAAATTTAAAATCCCCTATTATTTGAGCCTTATTTGTTTACTTGCTAATCGCACAAATTCACAAAAAACTATCTGGTCGGGAACCACACTAGTGGATCCTGAAGGGTGCCTAATACTTTCCCCTTGGGATAATTTCAAGCCCTTACCCTATCTCTGGTTATCAAATGTAGTTGTAGTTTAACCCTATATGTGCCCTAACGACCTTAAAAATCTTTAGGTGGGGACTCTTCAAAATACCCAATTCCCAAAAGGAAATGAGTCTTTACACCCCATGAATGTCGAAACCCGTACTCCTCCCCGATCGAAGGGAAAGAGAAAAAAGGGGGCGCGACAAATGATACCACATTAAATATATCATCTCCGATTTCTATTTTGATTGAATCATTAGATTCGTGTCGTAATTACGGAGCCATGGTAAAAAGAATCGTCGAATTTGGACATCGTATGAGGATTTTATGGTCATTTTACTAAGAATTGGGTATCTAGATTTTTCAGATTAATTACGAAATTGTCATTGACTTCGTATTAAAAAATCTGTACTATTTCCAAATATTGAAACCAACATATCTCCTTCATTATAAGGTCAAATGGAGTGTTTCAAAAGCCTAACTTGACGAAAATTTCACAAGGAATCTATTAGAGGCACCAAAAGCGAGTTTCAGGATCGTTTGGCACACAAAACGAGGCAGGATAGCTGGGCTAAAATACTTAATATGGAAGGTTTGTTCATTTGGTCATATTTTTGAGTCGGGGAGCTCGGATTTGGACAATTTTTGGAGGCGATTTTCACCATATGGATTGGGGTAAGTGTTCTATACTCGATTTTGGTTATATTTCATGAATCGATCTTCATTTTTGGTATTTGACTGATGATTTCAAAATGAAATTTGGGGGTTTTGTCTAAAATTTCATAAAGTAAAATTTTGAGTTTTATACATCGATTCGGAATCGAATTTGAGCGAAACTAGTATGGTTGGACTCGTAATTGAATGAGTTATCGCATTTTATGTGTTTTGTCGGGTTCTGAGGCGCGGTCCCAATTTGACTTTTTGGTCGATTTTGGGATTTTGATTAAAGATTCGACCTTTATCAATTGGGTTTGTTTCCTTTGACATTATTTGATGTATTTGAGTTGCTTTTGGCTAGTTTCGAGCCGTTTGGAGGTCGGTACACGTGGGATGGCATTTTTGGAGTATCATTTGGCTTGCTGGGTATTGGATTTGGCTTGTATGAGGCAAGTAACACTTCTAAACTTGGTGATGAGGGTATGAAACCCCGAATTATGTGTTATATGTTTGGTGTAGAGGTGACGCACATGCTAGGTGACGAGCGTGTGGGCGTGCACCGTGTGAATTGTGACTCCGTTATTCCTGTGGTACTGTTTAGTTACTTGATCTTATCTGTAACCATGAAATCTCTACGTACTAGAGCTCTTGAGCTGTGATCCATGTTAGAAACCATGCCTAGGCTTCATGCTTATTCTGTTGGGACCCACTGAGGTCATATTGTTATAGAATTATTTGTTTAAATTGCAATTTCATACTCACTCATGTTTATTCATTTCATATCATATCTCAGTCTCTGTTGCTATTTATTGACACGTCATATCATCATTTTGGGCTAATTTCATGGTATTGTGAGACCGAGAGACTGGAGAAATTGATGACTGAGTGATGCAGAGGGCCTAAGTGTGAGTGATATTATGGGATCGGGCTGCACGCCGCAATATGTTATATTGATTTATGCCTGGATCTAGATTATTATGGCGCTTGGGCTGAAGGAGCCCCTCTAGAGTCTGTACACACCCCTAGTGAGCGCGGTTGATTTATATTGAGGGATGGATCTTCCCCGGGCATGGATTTTGCCCGAAGCATTTATATTTGGGGATGAATCTTCCCGGGCTGCATTGGCCTTATGCAGTACTGAGTGACTGACTGTCAGTTACTATGTACATATTCAGGATGGATCTTCCCTGGGCTGGATTGGCCATATACAGTACTGAGTGACTGAGCATGTCGAGTGGCTAAGCATGATAAGTGGAAAGCGTGAGACAATGAGATTGAGTATTCTGAGAGTGTGAGTACATGAGTTCATCTCTGAGATATATTGAATTTGACATGCACACCTGTCATACAGGCATATAGATGCGTTTTTCCTCATGTTGTACGCTATCACGACATTCATGACTTCTCACACACATTGACATATAGGCATAGAGATTTATTTTCCTTGTGCCATTCATGTCACGACCCCAAACCCGATCGTGATGGCCCCCAACAATATTGCTAGGCAAGCCAGACCACAATCGTTCCCAAATTAACCGTAAACCTCAAACCGACAATCTAAAGAGATTATAATAGTTTTAGAATAATAATCCAATATTTATGATAGAATAATACTGAGAAAAACACGAAAGCTGATAAAACGCTCCCAAAGACCTTGGGTCATGAGTCTAGAGCCTCTAAAACAATCTGAATAACAATATCTGAACGAAAATACTCAAGTCTGGAAATGTATATATAAATAAAACTGAAATAGGAAGAGTAGTCAGGTCCTGCGAACGTCAAGCAGCTACCTCAACAACTCTGAATAGCTCTGGAAAACAAGGACTGCTCAGCTAAGCCTCCGGTGTACCTGAATCTGCACACAAGGTGCAGGGAGTAGGGGTGAGTACTACCGACTCAGTGAGTAATAAGCATATAAAATGTCTAAAGATAAGAAATCCACGAAATGCCACAAAGCAAAGCTAAAACTAACAGTCCAACACCTAACTACGAACTAACAGCAAAACAACTTCAAATATATTAGTCAAGTATAATGTAAAGATGCAATGCAATGCACATGACTACGGCGCGTAGCCCGATCCATTTAACGTCGACGGCGCTCACTGGGGGTGTGTACAGACTCCGGAGGGGCTCCTTCAGCCCAAGCACAATATAATCATACGATTCGCTGCGGCGTGCAGTCCGATCCATAATCAGTCCACAATATGCATATGAGTCACGTAACAGATTCAATTAATTTCCCAATTTCCAATTTATTAAGAAGAATATACTTTAGATATTTAACTTCAGGAAAAGTGACTTAGCGTTTCATAACAGTGATTAAACACAGGACTGAGATCAATGATTATACAAAGCATGCTATCACAATGACATTCATCCTCTAAGGATGCTACAGATCGGCACAAGGCCCCAAACACGGCAATAAGCCCAGATATATTCAATACAGGGTGCGTATCGGTCGCCAATATAGAAATATTCTTGTTCGGGATGGACTAATTCTCAATCCCCAGTCATAACCAATCCCGCACCTGCCATGGGGTGCGAGTCACGCCCTACCATAGCGTCACAATGTGATAAGTCGGGGTTTCAAACCCTCAGGCCATCATATACACCAACTACTCACCTCTAACCGGCCGTAGAATGGTCCGCAATGCCTTTTCCTTTCGTATCGACCTCCTCGCGCGTCGAATCTAGTCAAAATCACAACGAATACATAAATACGAGTTAAAGAAACATAACCCAATCAAAAATACTCGAAAAGTACTAAAATTCACGAAGTTGGTAAAACCCGAGCCCCGGGCCCACTTCTCGAAAATTTCCAAAAATCACACCAACAGATTCCTCGTCTCGCCACGAGTCCGTGCATATAAAGTTTACAAAAATCGGAGCTCGTTTGACCCTCCAAATTCCATTTTTACATCACAGCTTTCCAAGCCCCTGGCTTGACCCGTTTTTTGATGAATTTTCTACAATTTACATGTAATTTCTACCATAAAATCGAATATTTAGGCCAAGGAACTTACCTCCAAGTGATTCTCAGTCAAAACCCTCGAATTTCCTTGTTCAACGCTCTTAAGAACGTCAACAATGGAGGAAAAGTATGAAAGGGTCGCGGATGAAATATTATTTTAAAACCCTTCTGTCGCCCAGCGATTTTCGCTTTTGCGGGACCGATTCTTCGGCCACATTTCCGCTTAAGCGGTTTTCACTTAGAAGCCCGGACTTCGCTTATGCGACGCGAAGTCCGCTTCTGCGCTTCCTTAAAAACCGCTTCTACGGCGCCTTGTCCGCTTATGCGGACCCGCTAGTGCGAGCCACCTTCCGCATCTGCGGAATTTCCCCTAGCCGGCCACGACCGCTTCTGCGACCACGTACCCGCTTCTGCGGTCCATTTCCGCAGAAGCGGAAACACCAGATGACAGAAAATCTGACCTGCAATTACACCTCAAAACTCTCGTTTAACCACCCGAATTCACCCCGAGGCCCTCGGGACCTCAACCAAATGCACAGATATTTTCTATTACTTAATTCAAACTTGCTCGTAACATAAAAACACTATCATAAACACCAAAATCATCGAATTACCACGGATTCAAGCCTAAGTTAAACTAAAACTTTCGAAACTTGCATTTGATCTAAAACCCGACCTAAACACCTCCGAATGATCTGAAACTTTGCACGCATATCCAAAATCACCTAACAGAGCTACTGCAACTCCCAGAATGCCATTCCGACCCTCGGATCAAAACCTCACCTACCATCCGGAATTTGCCAAAATCCAACCTTAGCCAATTCAAGCCTAATTCTACACCGGACCTCCAAATTCAATTCCGATTGTGCTCCTAAGACACAAATCATCCCCCGAAACTAGTCGAATCATCGAAAATCCATTCCGAGCCTTCTAACTCATAAGTCAACATTCGGTTGACTTTTCCAAACTAACCTTCCCATAAAGAGACTTATTGTCTCATTTCCAACCGAACTCTATCCGAATTACTTCAAATTCTCCAAACACATATAATGAAACACATAGAAGCATAAAACGGGGAAAACGGGGCGGTAACTCCCGTAACGACGGGTCGGGTCGTTACAATTCAAAAATAAAACATTTACCTGTTGAAAGCTTTGGGAAAAATTAAAGTTTTCAAACTTACTTATTTTTTTTGGCGATTTCGGTAAAAGATTTGGTTTTCACTAATATACTTGAAAAACAGACCTATTTTTCTGGAACTGTGAACGAGTTGAGCATTTTATGTGTGAGTTCTTTTTTTATTACTTTCATTATGTTGTTATGAACTATTATTGGCTATTGGTGTGTGACTCCAACCTACGTTCCAGCTCGTCACTACTTTCAACCTATGGTTAGGTTTGTTACTTATTGAGTACATGGGGTCAGTTGTACTCATACTACACTTCTGCACCTTGCGTGCAGATGTTGGATGCTAATGTTGTGTTCGACGGGAGCTGGAACTGAAGATGTACATGCATTCCGGTTGTAGCTGCCTATTGTTCATGGTAGCCTTAGATTCATAAAAATCTGTTTATGTATATTTCGAATAGATGATGTATTTATTTCATACCAACTTTGTAAATTCTAATCTTAGAAGCTCATGATTTGTACTACTAGTCCTTGGGGAATGTATAAGATTCAGATATTTTCTTTTACTTAATTGTCTTATTAAATTTCATTGGAATTGGATAATTATTAATTGTCTTACCTAGCGGGTCGGGTTAGGTGCCATCACGACTAGTAGGATTTTGGGTAGGGGTGTACATTCGATTTATCGATTCAATTTTGACCCTTATCGATAATTACTTATCGATTATCGATTTGTACATATGCTTATCGTTATCATTTCAATAAGGTTTCGATTTTTTCGATTTCGATTTATCGATTTTGGGGGCTTATCGATTCGGTTATCGATTACACCAATAAGAAAATTTGCGGGATTCCACAGAAAGTATATCGCTATAAACGCGCCTAACTAATATCTACAAAAAGAAGATCAAATAAGACGAACATCATTTATAATATAAAAATTGTGTCAACAAGCACATGCAACAAAACTAAAGTAAGGGATCAAATGTATGCCACCAACACTCCAACGGTATAAAAAAAACAAAACAAAACAAAACACATCATCACGGCGAATTCTGTTTTCCATTAATTTGAACTTCATTCCCTTGATCTTTAAATATGATCATTCCTTAAATGTGGTAGAGGAAATAATAGGGTAAGGGACTTAGGGTAAAGGAAAGGGTATAGATTAGGGAAAATAATATTGTATAGCCGCTTTCAAAATAGTAGCGGAATATATATACATTCTGTATGTTATATTAATCTACACAAATAGGTAATTACTCATTTAACAAGTGTCTACAGTCTAGGGGTGCGCATTCGATTTATCGATTCGATTTTGACCCTTATCGATAATTACTTATCGATTATCGATTTGTACATATGCTTATCGTTATCGTTTCAATAAGGTTTCAATTTTTTCGATTTTGATTTCGAAACAAATAATCGATTCGATTTATCGATAAACCGATTCGAATGCACACCCCTAATTTTGGGTTGTGACAAGTTGGTATCAGAGCTCTAGGTTCATAGGTTCTACAAGTCATGAGCAAGTGTCTAGTAGAGTCTTGTGGATCAGTATGATGACGTCCATACCTATCTTTGAGAGGCTACATGGCATTTAGGATAAACTTCCCATCTTTCTTTCCTTATCGTGTAGCATTGATTCAGCTTGAAGCGTAGCTCTTTTAATTCCTTCCACACATTCGTATGTGCATGTGAGCGCTCAATATCAATTGTACATCGACGACTTGTGATTCCATGGAGGAGGTGCGAGATATGATTTCTGTGTGCTGATGATGGGCCAGTCTGGAGGACTTGAGGCCGGGTTTTGACTGTAACTTAAGCACGAAGATTTCGGCTATGTGAGCATGTGCTTTTGGACTTATATGTCTGGTAGTGTCCCTATTAATGGAAATTGTGGCTCGATGAGTGGTTGCATGGCTGTACGATGAGTATGACGTGACTGCGAGATGCGTTCAGAGGATTGAATGTAACGAGAAGAGTTTGCTTGAGATGTAAAAAGGACTAACGAGTGCTTGATTTTTTATCTTGATGTGACGTATAGTCTCGACTTATAGGTGTATTGAAAGATCTTGTCATGACCCAAACTTATGGGCCGCGACAAGTTCTCGAGTTCTACCTATCGAACACCCCTAAGCATACGTCTAAGATATAAACATGAAATAAGTGTAGGTCATGCATAACGTCTAGAAATAAACTACTGATTCATATGAACAACATACGTGAAAAAACATGCCCAAAAGACATACACACACACACACACCCATATATATATATATATATATATATATAGAATACGGTAGGGCTAACCGACAAGGCCACATACTATCCAACTATACATGACTGTCTGCAAACCTCTAACAGAGTGTACAATTGTATAAAGGACGGGATTGAGCCTCGTCATACCCATAATGTATACAAAAGTATCGTACCAAAACTTAGTAGCAGCTCCGGATCAAATGGAGCACACCAACTCTCGCTGAGCAAGGATCCTAAGATGGGGGACAGTCAGCCTGTCTACCTGCACCTGTGGCCATGAAACGTAGGACCCCAGGCAATAGGGGCATCAGTACGAATAATGTACCGAGTATGTAAGGCATAAAAATTAGTATATAACGGACATGAAAGAAACATGGAGTATAGGGATCAACCTGTAAGTCTGAGTAGCTTTGTGAATCATGTAACTCACTCATGGCCCTTTGACTCCCTCTCAATTTTGTGAAGATAAAAAGATTGTTAAAGAGAATATGGAAAAAATGAGGGAAAAAATGAGAGGAGTAACGGAGTGCATGTTGACATCCCAAGAGAGGAAAAACGAGAGGTTGTATTGAGTGAAGAGAATGAGATGTCAAGTGAGAAAAATAGTAAACTTGAGAGAAAAGAAAAGAGAGAAGGCCATGAGATAAAAAAAGTCTGTGAGGTATCGAGAGACACAGAAACAAGAGGGTTTGATTTAAAGAAAAAGACGAAAACTTTTGTGAGAGAAAAGAGGCAAGGGTGCAGAAAAATTTGGTATTATGATAAAAGCCAAAGAGAGTATAAGTAATAAAAAAAAATTCTTTACTTCCTAGCCCATGAATTTTTCATTGTTTTAGTTTTTGTGATTTTGTGCAGCCAAGTATTGAAAAAATTTTTGTAAGGAAAGGTGAGGCGCAAGAGATGGTGGCAAAGGATCCTATTGAATTCCAAGATGAATTAGGCAAAATCAATTATGTTTGATGGTGGAATATAAAACCTAGGTTAATTTCTTTTTTTATTGAATCTTTTGACTTTTTTGATTCTTGTTTACGTGTTTATTACCTGAAGTTCCCTAAAAATATTACTAAGTTGGAGCCATTGCATAAAAAAATACAAAGCGATGATGTTCTATAGTGTAAATAAGTCCAAGTATGGTGTGTATAATTGGCTTATTCACATTCCTAGGCTTCTAGAACACCTAGGGTATTTATGAAGGTAATAAAATATACTCTTATTTTTTATGTTGGTGATTTTATTATTTTTGAGGATGATCATATTTTGATACATATCAAGTTCTTAACTATAATATCTAAATTCAAGTGCAAGAGTAAGTTGTTTTCTTTTGAATTTGAGTATGACTAAAGTGATTATGTATTCCAACTTGGTGAAAAGAGGCGTAGTATTTATGAGAAAAAGCTTAAGAATGAGATAATTGTTGTTACGTCTCTTATTCATGTGTCTAATGGGTTTTATGTTATAATTTATTGGGATGTAATTTTTGCAGTACGATGGAAAATTGTTCTTAAAGTCAGCCTGTCAATTGTGAACTTATAGAAGTGTTTGATACTAGTGAAGATGAGATGCATGGTTATGGTGACATTAGTGATCAAATACTCTTTCGTGAACCTATTTATGACTTTTTGTATGACTATTTGGGTAATTTTTAGAATTCATCAATTTGGGATTATTATTGGGGGAGGTTCCAATCATGAGTTTGAATAAAATAAAAATTCTACTTTGGGATTTATGAGTTCTTCTAACCTTCTTGGGGATTTAAGTGCTTATTTGAAAAGCTTGCATGTAGAAGAATCTATGATTTGTAATTGATGATGCTTGGCTCTACCATAAAAGTGTTCTATTTGATGCATGTTGTATAGATACTTGGACAAAATAGAGGCATGATCAATCTTTTGTAGTTTCTTTGTCATGAAGAATGTTGGACTATTTTATTGGCAAAACCAAATTGAACTTGCAAGCTTCATTGCTTGGTACATCTAAGAGAGATTTTGTTCTACTTGTCGAAATAGGAATAAATTTTATTGGGATGATGATGTTCATATACTTTAAAGAGGTGTAGTTATACATGTTAGGCTTAATAGAATTAAGTGAAGACATGATCATTATCTTGTGTTATTCCTACCATTTTTCTAATTAGTGAATGTCATTTACTAATGCGCGTCTTCCATTTCTTGCAAGGTCAAAACTCGATGACGAATTTTCTTCAAGAATAGGGGAATGATAGAATCCTAGGAAGCTCAAATCTATTGAAGTACAGAAATCTCTAATAAGGTAATTAAAATGATCTCAAGGTAAAAAGTTGCAAAACAAGGTCATTGGACTTCAAGTGCAAATAAAAAAGCTGTTAATTTGGAGGAAGCGCTTAATGCTAAAGGATATGAATTAGCTGGGTGTTATAATTTATTTTATGGCCCAATTTCAATTCCAATAAAAGGTGGATTGGAGCTCAAAAGCGCATTTGAAGGATGTCCAAACCAGTCCACTTTTGGACCAATTTGTACCTAAAATGTGCTCAAACCTTTCGCCCGAGAAGCACCACACGGAGCCACATTTTTTGCCATGTATTTGAGCTTACTTGCTTCACAAGAAGCCCTCAAGAGGTGCCCTACATCAAACAAGAAAGGCTCTTACTTGCCACCCAAGCTTGGAGAGAAAAATCAAACTTTCCTTATTCTTTCCCTAGTTTGTTATGAAATTATTTCCCAATTAGATATGACATATTTAATGCTTTCTTAAGTAATTAAGGTTATATTTTCCTATGATTATTGGGAATTTGGGATTACTTTCCAAGATTGACTTGGTTTTTATTTTCTAGTCTTTTTTCTTTTCCTAAGGTAGTTCGACTTGTTGTCCAAAGTAGTGTAGGACTTTATTCGTTGTTTTAGGCATAATTTCGTGACCCTCTATATCTATATAAATGATGTCTTCTTTATTTATAGACTTAGATTATTACAAACTATTATCAATAAAAATTGTGAGATTCTTCTCTCACTCTTGTGTTCAACCTTCAAGACCCAACTTAAGGTGGTAAGATTAAACTCTTTTCGAAATCTTAGACCACTACTAGGTATTCAATAAAGGAGATAAATTTTGATTTATTATTGTTCTTATTATTCTAAAGGGCCGGGTTTTATAATATACTTTTGTCTTTAATTCTCTATCAAAGGTGATTAGTTCTTCGTTAGCTAATTGTTATTGTTAGGATTCGAGTCAAGAATAGACCTCTTGAATTCAAAAAACTCTTTCTTGAATTCACTCTATCTTTAATTCTTGTCTTCTTTTTCGTTTTTTAGTATTTTCTTCTAACTTCTACATGTTTTTTTGAATTTTTTTCTTTAGTAATTTTTGGACCCTTAACAATTTTTTATCAGAGCGAGAGCTTTTTCTCCCAATAAAGCGAGTTAACCATGATTTGATAGTTACATTTTTTTTTACTAATTCAGATCGACTAAGATCCCAACCTTCAAACCAATATGTTTGTTCCTCAATCCACTTCACTTATTTTTTGAACAAGCTACTATTTTTTGAGCTTATATTTAAAAAATTAAAACAATTTTTGTTACCACTTAAAAATACTAGGAGATTATGTCAGAGTGAACTTTTTAGAACTACTATTTATATTTTGATCCCGTTAAAATTTTTTTAGAAAATAACCCCGTTGCCCGAATTTTGAAGCACGTTACCAGAATTTTGAAGTACGTTGCCAGAATTTTCCCATGTGAAACTTTTTGAGGGTTTATCTTGTGGAAAATCCTAGTGATCACCATATAAATTTTTTAGCGATTGTCATATTTTTGCTAATTCTCGTGATCATCATATGAAATTTTCTGGCGGTTGTTATGTTTTTTTGCAAATTTTGGTAATCGCCATGTAAAAAATTATGACAGTTATCATATTTTGTGTCAAATCCTGATGATCGCCATATAAAAAGTTCTGACGATTGCCCTAATTTGTGGCATATGCTGATGATCACCATATCAAAACATGTGGCGATTGCGAGAATCACTCCCCAAAATTCTAATAGAGGTTATTATTCCAATTTTTTTTCCGAGGTCAAAAAATTAACACTGACATAAAAATATCATTTATGTTATAAATAGAATTTTATTTATGGTGAATGTCTATATTTAGAGAGATTCTAGGGTTTATTACTTGGTGTAAGTCACCCTCTCCCTATAAATAGAGGGTTCTATTCCATTGTACTTCACCCCAAAATTCAATAAGAATTCTCTCTCTCTTTATCTGCAATATTGTTCTTCTACTTTTATTGTTTTATAACACGTTATCAGCACGAGACTCTAACCAATTGAGTAGAAGCTTAGGGATTGAGCATAATGATTGTCAATTTTCCATGAACTTCCCTTATGATTAAATTCTGGATTTAAGGTAAGTATTTCACTTTATTTTTCTCTTTTAAATTCTTGACATCCTATAATTTGATTTTAAATACAAGCAAAGATAATAAATTTTGATTATAACTCTAATGGAGTTTGTAAGAAATTATAACAACCCGAAGTGGTAAAATTTATATGTTTTGCCATGATCAAATTCATGTATTATTGTGGACAAACTGTTAAAAATTCGTCCAATTGAATTTGCTCATTCTCATTCCCTTAAGAGAATGTGATAGCAATATGTGATAAGTCTGAAAGAAGACAAAATTATTACTATGAATGTATCAATGGATGTGGACGTGGTAATAGACGAAATTATAATCGTCATCATTGTGGTAATGTGAATGTGATAACATCTGATTTATGAATACATATTCATTCTTGGAAGAATATGAACGTGCTAGTGGTAGTGAATATACCACACTCACCTCTAGAAGGAGGTTTGAGATGATATAAGAAAATAATGTCATTATTATGGCATGAATGGTCATTGGTCACATACCTATTGCACGCCAAAATATTTTGGTAATGTGATTATTAAAGAATAACATTAATGCAAGAAACATATCTTGCATATAATTTTGACCATAACCATAATGGTATAACTTTCTCCTTGAAAGAGATATTCACCATATGGATGTTGATGAATATGTGGTAGTATGAGCTCTGAAAGAGCCAATTATTACCATTTTGGAGGAATACAATTGATTATCATATCAATTTATTGTGTTGTAGTAAGTCTCAAAGAAACTTATTTAGTTTCTAAAGTATTCACAAAAGCGATTAGTTATATTGAGACTATAAATAAAGGAAAGATTTAATATCTTCCATTACTACAACTTGTAGCAGGGTAATATGTATGTGAAAAGCTACTCGCTTTATTCTCCAGTTTGTACCACACAAACAAAAGAATGCCACAATAAAGTAGAAGTTTATTGATATAAAAAGCCATATCATAATAAACTTGAAGTTTATTGATATCCAGTTGGCATAGTTGGTTTAGTCATATCAATTTAAGTATGATGTGCAAAAATAAAAGATAATTCGCATGGGTAAATATTAAAGAACTAGAAAGTTCTTTACGAATTCTCTAATGTTACTTGTTCTCATTAATTAATTGACCAACTAAAATTGGGATTGAATCCCATGAATGCTGGAAATATCAAAGGTGAATATGGGCCCATTCACCTGTCATGTATACCACATAAGATGCATCTATGAGATGGTTACATGTGCGATTATTATTAACCCGCAACATGGTATTTGCGAGGTAGCTTACTCAATAATTTAATTTCGAGCATAATTTCCAAATTTTCTATTCAAGAAGTTCATCTTGATAAGTTGGTTTACATCACAGTTGGTTTAGCAAAATAAGTTATTGAGTGCCTCCACTTAATATCTAAATATATATATATATATATATATATACACACACGTCATATACGGAAGTATATTATATTCTCTCCTCACAAGTGGTTCGGGGTCAGGAACCAAATAATTTCATCTTATTATTATTGATGTGCGGTGTATATTTTGATTAACACCATAACGCACAAAGATGGGTTCTCAAAGTTGAGGAAACAAGTTAGTTTTTCTAACATGAGGGGGAGATATCATAAACAGTTGAGAAAAAGTTATGTGGGATGAATTATCATTTGTACATCTAGATCCTCGAATAAGATAATATGAACTTGAGGTTCATAAAAATATAATTCATCTGCAATATATTGCAAAGCATGCCGGACGCATTTGCTGACCCAAAGAAAGTAACTATATTCTCCTTGCAAATGCTCCTATTAAGTCCTAGAAGGACAAAGTCTATGGTACGCTTAAAGTGTATAGATAATCGGTTTCAAATAAACTTCTTGATAAAGAAGATGATCAAATGATCAAAATGATCATAATAAAGGAGGCAAGTGATCTAGAAAATCACATGACATAACACTTCATAAAATCTCATGAGCGATTCAGGTACCCGAATATATGAATGAAGAGATCTCTATGTTATGTCTTTATGATAAATAAGGAGGTTGAAACCGATATAAAATGTTCGCCGCCGACATCTATGCTAGCGCTATATATATATATATATATATATATATATATATATATATATATATATATATATATGAGGATCTTAAGTCTGAAGAAACAATTCAAGTAGAATTGGTTTCATATGAAAGACATGTACTTTTGGACATGTAGTTCAAACACTTGAAAGTATAAAGTCAATGATAAGTGCAAACAGTTTTCGATATCTTGTTTGTCTAGCATGACATGAAAACTTGATATGCATCTAATTAAAGTCTATTGTATGACTTATATGACTTAACTTATATGACAATCCATGAAGGATTTAAGTTGCTTGAAGCATATACAATTCTTGATCTTGAAGTACCACTTCCTCAGTGCAATTTGTACACAAATGTATCTTGCTATTACTATAGGCATGATAATATGATAGCAAGAGTTTCACCTCTATATAGAGATATTGAACTGACGATTCCAACAAGATCATATGAAGACAATACATCTATTAGGGATGATTTCAAGATGAAACAAATTCGTTAAAGTTAATATGGTTGATTTGTTTAACAAATCTCTACCAAAGATCTTTTGAAGATGGTGCACAAGACTGGAATGCAAATGCTTAAGGATGTGAGTTGATGCTCTCATCAGGGGGAGTTAATACGCGTTGTACTCTTTTTTCCTTATAAGGTTTTGTCCCACTGGGTTTTTTTTGCAAGGTTTTTAACGAGGCAACCAAAAGGCATATTGTTAGATATGTGTACTCTTTTTCCTTTACTAGATTTTTTCTCCCAATGGTTTTATTTTAGTTAAGGTTTTAACGAGTCACATTATCTGTTGAATAGACATTCAAGGTGGAGTGTTATAAATAGAATTTTATTTATGGTGAATGTCTATATTTAGAGAGATTCTAGGGTTTATTACTTGGTGGCTAAGTCACTCTCTCCCTATAAATAGAGAGTTCTATTCCATTGTACTTCACCCCAAAATTCAATAAGAATTCTTTCTCTCTTTCTCTGCAATATTATTTTTCTACTCTTATTGTTTTATAACAATTTATGTCATTTTCCCTAAAACTAATTATTTATTAGCCGCTAAACAACATCATTCTCTTTCTCTAATTAGGCTAAACTAAGGGTGTGTTTGGTATAATGGAAAATGTTTTTCGAGTTATTTTCTTGGAAAATAAGTAGTAATCTTATTCATTTTCCGGTGTTTGGTACGCAAATTAAAGAAAATGACTTCTCAAGAGTATTCGTAAATAATTTAGATATAATAAACATGAAGCCATAAACTTTCAAACCAACAACCTTCCGAACCCACATTTTCATAAACGTTTGAACCGCTAAACTTTGGAAACCGCGGAATTTCTAACATGTAAACTTTATAATTTCTAAACCCGTAAACTTCCAAACACATAAACCTCCGAACTCATAACTTTGGAACTTGTAAAATTTTGAACCTTTAAATAGATAAATAAAAAAACTAAAACTGAAAGTAAATTTCTTTTTGTGCGGGGGGGGGGGGGGTTGGCAGTTGGGGTTGGTGGTGCAGATTAAACGAAAAAACAGAAATTTGAAATTGCAATAAAAAAAAATAAGGTAAAAAAAATAAATATTTTTTAGTGGGAGGGGGTGGGGTGGGGTGGGGTGGAGGGGTAGTAGGGTGGATGGTAATGGAAAAACTGAAATTTGAAAAAAATAATTTTTTTTTGGAGAGAGGGGGTGGGGTGGGTTGGTGAGGATAAGGAAGGTGGAGAAGGAGTTTTGGAAAATATTTTCCTTTCTCTTGATAAAGAAAATATTTTCCTCCAATTGGAGAAAATGAGTTGATAAGAAAAATATTTTCCAAAACATTTAAGCCAATGAAACATGAGAAAATTGGAAAACCTTTACCAAACACACCCTTATGGGTGTCCAATGGGACGGGACGATTTTAACGGGACGGGACGAGATTTAGGCGGGACGGGACGAAACGGTCGTCCCGTCCCGTCCCGCCAACCAAACGGGACGGGACGGGTCGCGGGACGGGTTCGCGGGCCTTAGTGTATTTTTTTTAAAAAAAAAAAATTCTAGTTTTTTGAAAATTACTATGTTTTTAAAGTTTGCAACGACTAGATTTTTGACTTATTTAATAAACTTAAATATTACTATGTTAAAAAGAAAATTAGAAAACTAAGTAAAGAATTATAAAATATTAAAACAAAAGACTTGTAATGAAATAATCTAGTAAATATAAATTTATAATAGAGTTATAATTTATTTAATATAATTTCAAAGTATTAACTATTAAGTAACACCGACAAATCATAAAAATAATTCATCTCTTAGAGCCATTTATTTTATTAATAGAACTTTCAAATCTCAAATACAAATACAATTCTTTTGAAGAGCACCTAATCTACGCAGCCACCTTCTAGGAAGGGTTCTGTTTGAACTAGGCCTCTTAGTAGCCAATTACAAATTATCATACTAATATTTGTAAGCTCCTATATAACTTCTTTGTAACTTATCAATAATATCTCTTGGACATTCTACTGGAATTGGCAATGTTGATTGATGTTCCATGAGCTCCATGCCATCATCGCTCCCAATGGTAAGTATCTCGTTGTATTCTTCTTCCTCCCTAGTGGATAGTTTTTCAAAACCAAGATTTCTTCTTTCTGAATTAACTCCAATCTCTGAATAAGACGGAAATCTCTAGACTGTCCTCCGCTAATGAATGTCTATGATCTCCAATTTGAAATCTTGCCGCGCTAAATGCACTCTCCGATGCTACTGAGTGATGATTGAATAGCCAGGATATCTCGGGCCATAATTGAAAGTGGTTGAAAAGCCTTGCCACGCTCCCTCAAAAAAGAGAAGTAGAGGGTAAGGGACTTAGGGTAAAGGAAAGGGTATAGATTAGGGAAAATAATATTGTATTTAGCCGCTTCAAAATAGTAGCGGAATATATATACATTCTGTATGTTATAATTCTACACAAATAGGTATTACCTCATTTAACAGTGTCTACATGTCTAAGGGTGCGCATTCATGTTTATCCGATTCGATTTTGACCCTTATCGATAATTACTTATTCGATTATCGATTTACATATTGCTTATCGTTATCGTTTCAAATAAGGTTTCAATTTTTTCGGATTTGTATTTCGAAACAAATAATCGATTTCGATTTATCGATAAACCTGATTTCGAATGCAACACCCTAATTTGGGTTCGTGACAAGTTGGTATCAGAGTCATGGTTCAATGGTTCTACAAAGTCATTGAGCAAGTGTCTAGTAGAGTCTTTGTGGATCAGTATGATGACGTCCATACCTATCTTGAGAGGCTACATGGCATTTAGGATAAACTTCCCATCTTTCTTTCCTTATCGTGTAGCATTGATTCAGCTTGAAGCGTAGCTCTTTTTAACTCTCCTTCCACACATTCGTATGTGCATTGTGAGCGCTCAATATCAATTGTACATCGACGACTTGTGATTCCATGGAGGAGGTGCGAGATATGATTTCTGTGTGCTGATGATGGGCCAGTCTGGAGGACTTGAGCCGGGTTTTGACTGTAACTTAAGCACGAAGATTTCGGCTATGTGAGCATGTGCTTTTGGACTTTATATGTCTGGTAGTTGTCCCTGATTAAATGGAAATTGTGGCTCGATGAGTGGTTGCATGGCTTTGTACGATGAGTATGACGTGACTGCGAGATGCGTTCAGAGGATTGAATGTAACGAGAAAGTTTGCTTGAAGATGTAAAAAGGCACTAACGAGTGCTTGATTTTTATCTTGATGTGACGTATAGTCTCGACTTATAGGTGTATTGAAAGATCTTGTCATGACCCAAACTTATGGGCCGCGACAAGTTTCTCGAGTTCTACCTATCGAACACGCCCTAAAGCATACGTCTAAGATATAACATGAAAATAAGTGTAGGTCATGCATAACGTCTAGAAATAAACTACTGATTCATATGAACAACATACGTGAAAAAAACATGCCCAAAAGACCATACACACACACACACACCTATACATATATACTATATATATATATATAGGAATACGGTAGGCTAACCGACAAGGCCACCATTACTATCCAACTATACATGACTGTCCTGCAAACATCTAACAAGAGTGTACAATTGCCTATAATAAGGACGGGATTGAGACCTCGTCATACCCATAATGTATACAAAAGTATCGTACCAAAACTTAATAGCAGCTCCGGATCAAATGGAGCAACACCAACTCTCGCTGAGCAAGGATCCTAAGATGGGGGACAGTCAGCCTGTCTACTGCACCTGTGGCCATGAAACGTAGGACCCCAGGCAATAGGGGCATCAGTACGAATAATGTACCGAGTTATGTAAGGCATAAAAATTAGTATATAACGGACATGAAAGAAACATGGAGTATAGGGATCAACCTGTAAGTCTGAGTAGGCTTTGTGAATCATGTAACTCACTCATGGCCCTTTGACTCCCTCTCAATTTGTGAAGATAAAAGATTGTTAAAGAGAATATGGAAAAATGAAGGGAAAAAATGAGAAGGAGTAACGGAGTGCATGTTGACATCCCAAGAAGGAAAAAACGAGAGGTTGTATTGAGTGAAGAGAATGAGATGTCAAGTGAGAAAAAATAGTAAACTTGAGAGAAAAGAAAAGAGAGAAGGCCATGAGAGATAAAAAGTCTGTGAGGTATCGAGAGACACAGAAACAAGAGGGTTGATTTAAAGAAAAAAGACGAAAACTTTTGTGAGAAAAAGAGGCAAGGTGCAGAAAAATTTGGCTATTATGATAAAAGCCAAGAGAGTATAAGTAATAAAAAAAAATTTGCTTTACTTCCTAGCCATGAATTTTTCATTGTTTAGTTTTTGTGATTTTGTGCAGCCAAAGTATTGAAAAAATTTTTGTAAGGAAAGGTGAGGCGCAAGCAGATGGTGCAAAGGATCCTATTGAATTCCAAGATGAATTAGGCAAAATCAATTATGTTTGATGGTGGAATAATAAAACTAGGTTAATTTCTTTTTTTATTGAATCTTTTTGACTTTTTTTGATTCTTGTTTACGTGTTTATTACCTGAAGTTCCCTAAAAAATATAACTAAGTTGGAGCCATTGCATAAAAAATACAAAGCGATGATGTTTCTATAGTGTAAATAAGTCCAAGTTGGTGTGTATAATTGGCTTATTCACAGTTCCTAGGCTTCTAGAACAAACCTAGGGTATTTATGAAGGTAATAAAATATACTCTTATTTTTTATGTTGGTGATTTTTATTATTTTTGAGGATGATCATATTTTGATACATATCAAGTTCTTAACTATAATATCTAAATTCAAGTGCAAGAAAGTTGTTTTTCTTTTGAATTTGAGTATGACTAAAGTGATTATGTATTCCAACTTGGTGAAAAGAGCGTAGTATTTATATAGAAAAAGCTTAAGAATGAGATAATTGTTGTTACGTCTCTTATTCATGTGTCTAATGGGTTTTATGTTATAATTATTGGGATGTAATTTTCTGCAGTACGATGGAAAATTGTTCTTTAAAGTCAGGCCTGTCAATTGTGAACTTATAGAAGTGTTTGATACTAGTGAAGATGAGATGGCATGGTTATTGGTGACATTAGTGATCAAATACTTTCGTGAACCTATTTATGACTTTTTGTATGACTATTTGGGTAATTTTATTAGAATTCATCAATTTGGGATTATTATTGGGGGAGGTTCCAATCATGAGTTTTGAATAAAATAAAAATTCTACTTTGGGATTTATGAGTTCTTCTAACCTTCTTGGGGATTTAAGTGCTTATTTGAAAAGCTTGCATGTAGAAGAATCTATATGATTGCTGTAAAATTGATGATGCCTTCGGTCTCTAACCATAAAAGTGTTCTATTTGATGCATGTTGATAGATACTTAGACAAAAATAGAGGCATGATCATCTTTTTGTAAGTTTCTTGTCATGAGAATGTTGGACTATTTTATTGGCAAACCAAATTGAACTTGCAAGCTACATTGCTGGTACATTAGAGGAGATTTTGTTTCTACTTGTCGAAATAGGAATAAATTTTTATTGGGATATGATGTTCATGATACTTTAGAAGAGGTCGTAGTTTATACATGTTAGGCTTATATAGAATTAAGTGAAGACAATGATCATTATCTTGTGTATTCCTACGACATTTTTCTAATTAGTTGAAGATGTCATCTTACTAATGGCGCGTCTTCCCATTTCTTGCAGAGTCAAAAGCTCGATGACGAATTTCTTCAAAGAATAGGGGAAGTGATAGAATCCAGTAAGTCTCAAATTATTGAAGTACAGAAATCCTCTATAAAGGTAATTAAAATGATCTCAAGGTAAAAAGTTGAAAACAATGTCATTGGACTTCAAGTGCAAATAAAAAAGCCTGTTAACTTGAAGAAGCGCTATGCTTAAAGATTATGAATTAGCTGGCTAGTTTAATAATTTATTTTATGGCCCAATTTCAATTCAAATAAAAGGATGGATTGGACTAAAAAGCGCATTTGAAGGATGTCCAAAACCAGTCCACTTTTGGACCAATTTGTACCTAAAATGTGCTCAAACCTTTCGCCCGAATGAAGCACCACACGGAGCCACATTTTTTGCCATGTATTTGAGCTTTACCTTGCTTCACAAGAAGCCCTCAAGATGGTGCCCTACATCAAACAAGAAGGCTCTTACTTGCCACCCAAGCGGAGAGAAAAATCAAACTTTCCCTTATTCTTTCCTAGTTTGGTTATGAAATTATTTCCCAATTAGATATGACATATTTAATGCTTTCTTAAGTAATTAAGGTTAATTTTCCTATGATTATGGGAATTTTGGGATTACTTTTCCAAGATTGACTTGGTTTTTAATTTCTAGTCTTTTTCTTTTCCTAAGGTAGTTCGACTTGTTGTCCAATAGTGTGTAGGACTTTATTCGTTGTTTTAGGCATAATTTCGTGACCCTCTATATCTATGATAAATGAGTCTTCTTTATTTATAGACTTAGATTATACAAAACTATTATCAATAAAAAATTGTGAGATTCTTCTCTCACTCTTGTGTTCAACCTTCAAGACCCAACTTAAGGTGGTAAAGATTAAACTCTTTTCGAAATCTTAGACCACTACTACAGGTATTCAATAAAGGAGATAATTTTGATTTATTATTGTTCTTATTATTCCTAAAGGCCGGGTTTTATAATATACTTTTGTCTTTAATTCTCTATCAAAGGTGATTGAGTTCTTCGTTAGCCTAATTGTTTATTGTTAGGATTCGAGGTCAAGAATAGACCTCTTGAATTCAAAAAACTCTTTCTGAATTCACTCTATCTTTAATTCTTGTCTTCTTTTTCGTTTTTTTAGTATTTTTTCTAACTTCTACATGTTTTTTTGAAATTTTTTTCTTTAGTAATTTTTGGACCCTTAACAATTTTTTATCAGAGCGAGAGCTTTTTTCCCAATAAAGCGAGTTAACCATGATTTGATAGTTACATTTTTTTTTACTAATTCAGATCGACTAAGATCCCAACCTTCAAACCAATATGTTTGTTCCTCAATCCACTTCACTTATTTTTTGAAACAAGCTACTATTTTTTGAGCTTATATTTAAAAAATTAAAACAATTTTTGTTACACTATAAAAATACTAGGAGATTATGTCAGAGTGAACTTTTTAGAACTACTATTTATATTTTTGATCCCGTTAAAATTTTTTAGAAAATAACCGTTGCCCGAATTTTGAAGCACGTTACCAGAATTTTGAAGTACGTTGCAGAATTTCCCATGTGAAACTTTTTGAGGGTTTATCTTGTGGAAAATCCTAGTGATCACCAATATAAATTTTTTAGCGATTGTCATATTTTTGCTAATTCTCGTGATCATCATATGAAATTTTTGGCGGTTGTTATGTTTTTTTTGCAAATTTTGGTAATCGCCATGTAAAAAATTATGACAGTTATCATATTTTGTGTCAAATCCTGATGATCGCCATAATAAAAAGTTCTGACGATTGCCCTAATTTGTGGCATATGCTGATGATCACCATATCAAAACATGTGGCGATTGCGAGAATCACTCCCCCAAATTCTAATAGAGGTTATTATTCCAATTTTTTTTTCCGAGGTCAAAAAATTAACAACTGACATAAAAATATCATTTATGTTAAAAATAGAATTTTATTTTATGGTGAATGTCTATATTTAGAGAGATTCTAGGGTTTATTACTTGGTGTAAGTCACCCTCTCCCTATAAAATAGAGGGTTCTATTCCATTGTACTTCACCCCAAAATTCAATAAGAATTCTCTCTCTCTTTATCTGCAATATTGTTCTTCTACTTTTATTGTTTTTATAACACGTTATCAGCACGAGACTCTAACCAATTGAGTAGAAGCTTAGGGATTGAGCATAAGATTGTCAATTTTCCATGAACTTCCCTTATGATTAAATTTCTGGATTTAAGGTAAGTATTTCACTTTATTTTCTCTTTTAAATTCTTGACATCCTATAATTTGATTTTAAATACAAGCAAAGATAATAAATTTTGATTATACTCTAATGGAGTTTGTAAGAAATTATAACAACCCGAAGTGGTAAAATTTATATATGTTTGCCATGATCAAATTCATGTATTATTGTGGACAAACTGTTAAAAATTCGTCCAATTGAATTTGCTCATTCTCATTCCCTTAAGAGAATGTGATAGCAATATGTGATAAGTCTGAAAGAAGACAAAAAATTATTACTATGAATGTATCAATGGATGTGGACGTGGTATAGACGAATTATAAATCGTCATCATTGTGGTAATGTGAATGTGATAACATCTGATTTATGAATACATATTCATTCTTGGAAGAATATGAACGTGCTAGTGGAGTGAATATACCACACTCACCTCTAGAAGGAGGTTTGAGATGATATAGAAAATAATGTCATTATTATGGCATGAATGGTCATTGGTCACATACCTATTGCACGCCAAAATATTTGGTAATGTGATTATTAAAGAATAACATTAATGCAAGAAACATATCTTGCATATAATTTTGACCATAACCATAATGGTAATAACTTTCTCCTTGAAAGAGATATTCACCATATGGATGTTGATGAATATGTGGTAGTATGAGCTCTGAAAGAGCCAATTATTACCAATTTTGGAGGAATACAATTGATTATCATATCAATTTATTGTGTTGTAGTAAGTCTCAAAGAAACTTATTTAGTTTCTAAAGTATTCACAAAAGCGATTAGTTATATTGAGACTATAAATAAAGGAAAGATTTAATATCTTCCATTACTACAACTTGTAGCAGGGTAATATGTATGTGAAAAAGCTACTCGCTTTATTCTCCAGTTTGTACCACACAAACAAAAGAATGCCACAATAAAGTAGAAGTTTATTGATATAAAAAGCCATATCATAATAAACTTGAAGTTTATTTGATATCCAGTTGGCATAGTTTGGTTTAGTCATATCAATTTAAGTATGATGTGCAAAAATAAAAGATAATTCGCATGGGTAAATATTAAAGAACTAGAAAGTTCTTTACGAATTCTCTAATGTTACTTGTTTCTATTAATTAATTGACCAACTAAAATTGGGATTGAATCCCATGAATGGGGAATATCAAGGTGAATATGGGCCCATTCACCTTCATGTATACCACATAAGATGCATCTATGAGATGGTTACATGTGCGATTATTATTAACCCGCAACATGGTATTTGCGAGGTAGCTTACTCAATAATTAAATTTCGAGCATAATTTCCAATTTTTCTATTCAAGAAGTTCATCTTGATAAGTTGGTTTACATCACAGTTGGTTTAGCAAAATAAGTTATTGAGTGCCTCCACTTAATATCTAAATATATATATATATATATATATATACACACACGTCATATACGGAAGTATATTATATTCTCTCCTCACAAGTGGTTCGGGGTCAGGAACCAAATAATTTCATCTTATTATTATTGATGTGCGGTGTATATTTTGATTAACACCAATAAGCACAAAGATGGGTTCTCAAAGTTGAGGAAACAAGTTAGTTTTTCTAACATGAGGGGGAGATATCATAAACAGTTGAGAAAAAGTTATGTGGGATGAATTATCATTTGTACATCTAGATCCTCGAATAAGATAATATGAACTTGAGGTTCATAAAATATAATTCATCTGCAAATATATTGCAAAGCATGCCGGACGCATTTGCTGACCAAAGAAAGTAACTATATTCTCCTTGCAAATGCTCCTATTAAGTCCTAGAAGGACAAAGTCTATGGTACGCTTAAAGTGTATAGATAATCGGTTTCAAATAAACTTCTTGATAAAGAAGATGATCAAATGATCAAAATGATCATAATAAAGGAGGCAAGTGATCTAGAAAATCACATGACATAACACTTCATAAAATCTCATGAGCGATTCAGGTACCCGAATATATGATGAAGAGATCCTATGTTATGTCTTTATGATAAATAAGGAGGTTGAAAACCGATATAAATGTTCGCCGCCGACATCTATGCTAGCGCTAATATATATATATATATATATATATTATATATATATATATATATATATATATATGAGGATCTTAAGTCTGAAGAAACAATTCAAGTAGAATTGGTTTCATATGAAAGACATGTACTTTTGGACATGTAGTTCAAACACTTGAAAGTATAAAGTCAATGATAAGTGCAAACAGTTTTCGATATCTTGTTTGTCTAGCATGACATGAAAACTTGATATGCATCTAATTAAAGTCTATTGTATGACTTATATGACTTAACTTATATGACAATCCATGAAGGATTTAAGTTGCTTGAAGCATATACAATTCTTGATCTTGAAGTACCACTTCCTCAGTGCAATTTGTACACAAATGTATCTTGCTATTACTATAGGCATGATAATATGATAGCAAGAGTTTCACCTCTATATAGAGATATTGAACTGACGATTCCAAACAAGATCATATGAAGACAATACATCTATTAGGGATGATTTCAAGATGAAACAAATTCGTTAAAGTTAATATGGTTGATTTGTTTAACAAATCTCTACCAAAGATCTTTTGAAGATGGTGCACAAGACTGGAATGCAAATGCTTAAGGATGTGAGTTGATGCTCTCATCAGGGGGAGTTAATACGCGTTGTACTCTTTTTTCCTTATAAGGTTTTGTCCCACTGGGTTTTTTTTGCAAGGTTTTTAACGAGGCAACCAAAAGGCATATTGTTAGATATGTGTACTCTTTTTCCTTTACTAGATTTTTCTCCCAATGGTTTTATTTTAGTTAAGGTTTTAACGAGTCACATTATCTGTTGAATAGACATTCAAGGTGGAGTGTTATAAATAGAATTTTATTTATGGTGAATGTCTATATTTAGAGAGATTCTAGGGTTTATTACTTGGTGGCTAAGTCACTCTCTCCTTAAAATAGAGAGTTCTATTCCATTGTACTTCACCCCCAAAATTCAATAAGAATTCTTTCTCTCTTTCTCCTGCATATTATTTTTTCTACTCTTATTGTTTTATAACAATTTATGTCATTTTCCTAAAACTAATTATTTATTAGCCGCTAAACAACATCATTCTCTTTCTCTAATTAGGCTAAACTAAGGGTGTGTTTGGTATAATGGAAAATGTTTTTTCGAGTTATTTTCTTGGAAATAAGTAGTAATCTTATTCATTTTCGGTGTTTGGTACGCAAATTAAAGAAAATGACTTCTCAAGAGTATTTCGTAAATAATTTAGATATAATAAACATGAAGCCATAAACTTTCAAAACAACACTTCCGAACCCACATTTTCATAAACGTTTGAACCGCTAAACTTTGGAAACCGCGGAATTTCTAACATGTAACTTTATAATTTCTAAACCCGTAAACTTCCAAACACATAAACCTCCGAACTCATAACTTTGGAACTTGTAAAATTTTGAACCTTTAAAATAGATAAATAAAAAACTAAAACTGAAAGTAAATTTCTTTTTGTGCGGGGGGGGGGGGGGGTGGCAGTTGGGGTTGGTGGTGCAGATTAAACGAAAACAGAAATTTGAAATTGCAATAAAAAAAATAAGGTAAAAAAAAATAATATTTTTTGTGGGGAGGGGGTGGGGGTGGGGTGGGGTGGAGGGGTAGTAGGGTGGATGGTAATGGAAAAACTGAAATTTGAAAAAAATAATTTTTTTTTGGAGAGAGGGGGTGGGTGGGGTTGGTGAGGATAAGGAAGGTGGAGAAGGAGTTTTGGAAAAATATTTTCCTTTCTCTTGATAAAAGAAAATATTTTCCTCCAATTGGAGAAAATGAGTTGATAAGAAAAATATTTTCCAAAACATTTAAGCCAATGAAACATGAGAAAATTGGAAAACCTTTACCAAACACACCCTTATGGGTGTCCAATGGGACGGGACGATTTTAACGGACGGGACGAGATTTAGGCGGGAACGGGAACGAAACGGTCGTCCCGTCCCGTCCCGCCAACCAAACGGGACGGGACGGGTCCGCGGGACGGTTCGCGGGCCTTAGTGTATATTTTTTTAAAAAAAAAAAAATTCTAGTTTTTTGAAAATTACTATGTTTTTAAAGTTTGCAACGACTAGATTTTTGACTTATTTAATAAACTTAAATATTACTATGTTAAAAGAAAATTAGAAAACTAAGTAAAGAATTATAAAATATTAAAACAAAAGTTGTAATGAAATAATCTAGTAAATATAAATTTATAATAGAGTTATAATTTATTTAATATAATTTCAAAGTATTAACTATTAAGTAACACCGACAAATCATAAAAATAATTCATCTCTTAGAGCCATTTATTTATTAATAGAACTTTCAAATCTCAAATACAAATACAATTCTTTTGAAGAGCACCTAATCTACGCAGCCACCTTCTAGGAAGGGTTCTGTTTGAACTAGGCTCTTAGTAGCCCAATTACAAATTATCATACTATATTTTGTAAGCTCCTATATAACTCTTTTTGTAACTTATTCAATAATATCTCTTGGACATTCTACTGGAATTGGCAATGTGATTGATGTTCCATGAGCTCCATATGCATCATCGCTCCCCAATGGTAAGTATCTCGTTGTATTCTTCTTCCTCCTAGTGGATAGTTTTTCAAAACCAAGATTCTTTCTTTCTGAATTAATCCAATCTCTGAATAAGACGGAAATCTCTAGACTGTCCTCCGCTAATGAATGTCTATGATCTCCAATTTGAAATCTTGCCGCGCTAAATGCACTCTCCGATGCTACTGATGATGATTGAATAGCCAGGATATCTCGGGCCATAATTGAAAGTGTTGGAAAAGCCTTGCACGCTCCTCCACCATGACAAAAGTTGTTCCTTGCCTTCTTCGTCTTTAATATTTTCCAATCCTTGATTAAGATAAGAATCAAGTTCATCAATAAAGAGGAATCAAAACCTGTTATATCATCCATATCTTCCATAAAACTTCTGCTCCACACTTAGAAGTAGAAGGAGCAGTTTCAGTACTAGTTGTATCCATAGATTTATATTTATCAAAACATTGATCTAGCATAAAAATATATGCTAGCTTGGCAGTTTTCGAGAGATGGTTCTTCATGTTCTTGAATTTCTAAATTCTCATAAATTTTACGAACAAGACCCTTTGCACCTCTTAGTTTTAAAGATGGGTTAAGTATGTGTAGAAATTAAATAAACTTCGGAATAGGGAAAAAAATACTTTTTAAATTTTTAAAATCATTTCTTTAATGGCTGGTGCATAAGTTGGATTTTTTTATACTTACCAAAATACAACAGAAATTCCACAAACATACCATAATATTGTGTTAATAGTAGGATAGTATATACCAGAAAATTGTTTTGTAGGCATAATAAAATTTTCTAAAATTTAGTAAGCTCTCTAACTTCATCCCAATCAGAATCAACAATTTGATCAACAGGGTAAGCATTATGCATATTAAAAACTTTTTGGATGGGCACCCGATAATCATAAGCAACTTTAAGCATTTCATAAGTAGAATTCCACCTAGTACAAAACATCTTTTGGAACTTTTCTAAATGGAAGGTCAGCACTAGCACATTGTTGAGCAAATTCACGAATTCTACTTTGTTTATGAGCACGAAAAATATAGCCAAAGCATGTTGTATTTTACTAAAGCATTCAGAAAATAAATTAAGACCATCTTTTACAACCAAGTTAAAAATATGGCATGCACATCTAACATGAAAAATTGTTGGATTAATTGGACAAAGTCTTGATTTAAAGCTATTTGCCGCGATTGTGTAACAGAAGCATTATCTAAGGTGATAGTTAGAACTTTATTAATAAGCCCATAAAAATCAAGTATTTGTAGAAACAGTAGTTGCAATATATGCTCCAGTGTTATTAGAATCAACAAATTTATAACCAATAATACGTTTCCAAGTTCCAGTGATGATCAACCCAATGACACGTAATAGTTAAATAATCACAACCATTAGGACTACGACCTATATCAGATGTGATGGACACTTTACAATCCAAGTGATAAAAATACACAACGAATATACTGAAGATATTCAGTCTGAAATTTAAAAACATCATTCTAACTGTGGTCTTGGGAAAACCTTGAAAAGCAGGGTTATACATTTCTTGAATATAATGCACAAAAGCAGGGTGAGAAGAAAAGTAAAAGGTAAGCCACAGACCGCCACCATTTTTGCTAAGTTCTCACGATCTCTATCTTTGTTATATTTGTGTAAAATATGACCGGAAGCAGGGTCAAAGTTTGTTGTTGAATTTGGTTAGAACCAGATCCACTAGGAGTGCCAGTACTAATGGTAGGATCTATAATTTTTTTCGGCTTCTATGTTAGCTTTTATCCATAAATCTTTGTGAGCACTTCTCAAGTGTCTAGTTAACCCCCCCCGTCCCACACTTTAATGAGTGTGCAAATTGTTTGCTTACATTTTTCAACAGATAGCACGATGATTTATTATATCATGTTTAAAAAAATTCCATAAGTGATGTTTTGGGACGTTCAACCTTAGTCTTACCCCTTACAGGGGGGTACAGGGGTAAAAGCTCCAGACTGAGATTACTCTGAGATGGAGCTTGTGTTGCGGGACTAGTGGGTGTTTCGTCTAATTTCTTCTTCCTCATTTTCTTCATCCTCATTTTCTTCATCCTCAAAAAAAAATATCATTGCCAAAATTGTCTTTGTAAAAGTTTCATGATCTAATTGTTCTCCGACATGAACATCATAAAATGTGGGGGGGTTGGGAAAATGAAGTTTCATCAACAGAGTCATTTCATCAATATTTCGTTCGAAACACTAGGGGCTATAGGAGAAAGGTTAGGATTAGGATTACTACTACTTTCAACTTTACTACTTTTTTTTATTACTTTTTTAAACATACCAAATACATTTTTAAGGTGCCATTTTTTAAATACGAAACTAAATTTAAAAACTAACACAAATACTACACACAAAAATGAAATACGAAAAATATAACACGTAATGTAAACACAAAAATTAAGCACTAAAATGATACGCACAATTATATATTAAAATTAGGAGATGGACACGAGTGCACCGTGATTAAATAGTGAAACTTAAGAAAATTGCCCGAAATATTGCTCCAAAATACTTGACGAATTAATTTGAAGCTTGAAAGTTGCTCCAAAAAATTTGCCCAAATACTTGAAAGTTGAAAGATATCACTTGATAGTACAATATTGAGAGAATAATATAGAATA
>NC_031994.1:39190002-39291668 GCF_001879085.1 Nicotiana attenuata | reverse complement strand
GATATTAGAATGTAAGAGATTTGAGAGAGAAGATTGAGTTTTTGTGGGAAAAAATGAAGAAGAATGGGGGGTATTTATAGTAAGAAAATAGGACCAAAGTGACAAATATTAAAGTTAGGGGTTATATTAAAAGGTTTGGGGGGAGGAGGGGAGGGGGTTGGGGGTGGTTTTGGGGGGTGTGGGGGCCTTTTGGACCGTTGGCAACGGCCATTTTAGCAATTTAAGCCATTGGCCAACGACTAGTTTGTAAATAAAAAAAAAAAACAGGCGGGACGGGACGGGACGGGACGCGACGCGGGACGGGACGGGACGGGACGCGGGACGGGACGGGACGAAACGGGACGGGACAAACGGGACGAAACGGGCGTCCCGTCCCGTCCCGTGTCCCGCGTAACATTGGCCCATCCCGTTGAATTTTTAGCGGGACGGGACGGGACGGGACGGGACGGGACCGGGACGGGTCGGCCCGTCCCGTTGGACAGCCATACACACCCTAAATCTTACCACATACGTAAAACTTTTTCCCTTTTAGTAAATGAAAATAGGATTAAATTACATACGTAACCCTTTTTCCCTTCTAGAGTTAAATTCGTCATTTCCTTCGCCAATAAATAAAGGCGGATCCTCTTTTGGCTCTTTTTTTCCATTCATTTTGTTGTCCTTAATTTATCGAACTCGCAGAGCAGCTCGAGAAAGGGCGCAGCGCTTTCCCTTTTCTCCTTCGATTTTAATCGAAATTGAATTCACCCTTTTCGTTACTTGTTGTCTCTCTCTCTTCCTCTCTCCCACAGACAGTGTAGTGACATGGCGGATGCTTACTGGAGGTACACCAGCGGTGGGCAGCAGGCGGCGGCTCTTCCTCCTCAACTCGTCGCAAAACGTCCTCGCACCGAATATGGTATCTTAATCAACTCCCGCTCTCTTTTTATGTCTAAATAATTCGAGATCTCTGCGTATTTTTTCTCAACTTAGGGTTTGTAAAAGCTAGGGTTTATTCATTTACTACCTTTTTCAGTCAAGAACTTTACCTTTGTGGCTTTTCATGTGTTTGAGGAGATAATTATGGTAGGAATTGGAAGAATACTCACCAAAATGTCCTGGGTATTGCTGAAGTAAGAGTAGGAAATAAAAAAAATGGTACTTTTGGTATTTTGTTATTGGTATCGCTAAAGGGAAAAATGACCCAAAAATGTGATAGCTATGGCCTATGTTAGGTATCGGAAGCGTACTTGCCAAAAGTGATTTTAGTTGTTGCAAGTAAGAGGAGGAAATAGGAAATTCCAGTATTTGCTTATAGTCCATCTAAAGTGTATAATGGCAAAAAGATCGACAGTTATGATAGGGATTGGAACAATACTCAAGAGTTCATTGGTATTGCTGGAGTAAGAGGAGGAAATAAAAATTGTAGAATCTGGTTATAGGCCCCTCTAAAGCGGAAAATGGTCAGAAGATTGACGGGTAAATTAGGGGTTGGAAGAATACCTTAGTAGGAAGGGGAGTTGGTATTGCATGCTATAAAAAGTTTCCCCTTAGGGGAAAAAAGGTTAGAGAGATTGGCAACACAAATCATAAATTGTGGTATTGTTGATGGACAAGAATAGGAAACACGTGATGTTATAGTGGAGCCCGAACTTAGGGATTAAGTTGGAGAGGTAAAAACAAGTTGGAATATGATTATCTCATTAAGCCTTGTATGTGATTAAGACAATCAATGTTATAATACGTATACTAGAAATACGATTAGGTGCATAAACTGGAACTAAATTTTGAGAAGATATGGACACATTGGTCTAAGAGTTTCTAGGGGACCAACATATTTTTAGTAGGAAAGATCTGAATAGTCAGACTGATTCGGCCAAGTACACAATGAAAGTGGTTTGGTACCAGAACTGATGAAGCAAAGACTATAATAAAGGTGAAAGACTATACTAGAGGTTGCTTTAACTTATGATTTACTTGTAGCTACACATATCTAAAAGAGAGAAACTCTCACCTAATAATACTTGAGAGTGAGATAATCATAGTTGAACAAACTTTATCCTTTTCCGAAGACGTGATAGAACAACATATAAGGAATTGCGATATTGTACCAAGAGAAGCTGTGGCAGCCTATCATAAACTGGTGGTGTTGGATGTAAAGCAAAAAAGAAGAGTTAGAAAGTTGACGAGTTACAAACAACCGAGATTTCGGTGGTGGGAACTAAAAGGCACAAACTAGTTAGCATTTCAAGAAAAACGATAGTGGAAAAACTGTATGGGAATGGAGACATCATGTGGAAGTAAATGTCAAGTTGCATTAAGAAAGTAGCAAGTGACGTGTTAGGAGTGTCTAAATTTTTATGACCTCGACCACAAGATGTGGGTGGTGGAATGCGGAGGTGCAAAGAGCTACTGAAATAAAACGAGAGTTCAGCGGGAAGTTACCAAAAGCACAAGTTGGAAAAGCCTTTGAAAAGTATAAAAGAGCTAAGAGGAAAGCTCAAAAGTCCATTACCAAAGCTCGAGAAGAAGTGCTAGATTGCTTGTAACAAAAGTTAGGGATTCAAGAATGGGAGAAACAAATGTATATAGCAGACACCCGAGAGAGAAGATCATAAGAACTTAAGCCAGTTGAAGTGTACTAAAGACGATTCTAAAAAAGTGTTGTTTGGAGATATTGAGATCACAAAGAGAGATAGAGAGGCTATTTTAATCAATTGCTCTTGAATCACTAGGATGACTTTATCAATCTCCATGCATGTTTTTCCAATAGAAACTTTAGCTAATCTTGTCGAATTAGGCAAGTAGAAGTAAATGATACCATGAAAATATGCAGAGTAGAAAAGTATGTAGTCCATATTTGAAGTGTATTGCATTTGTTGCGAGGTGGTAGGATGTTCCATGAGCGGAGAACGAGTACATTGATTCCAATATGTAGAACAAAGGAGATATTCAAAGTTGTGCAAACTATTGTGGCTATGAGCAATACAATAATAATTTAGAAAAGAGTAATAGGACGTAGCCTGGGGACACTACAAGAGTGATAGAGAACCAATTCGATTTATGTCTAAAGGATGCACCGGTTTGTAGGACCTATCCAAGAATTTCTAGTGCTAGAGAAACTAAGTTTTATAATATTGGACGGATATGGGTTTAAATGAACTATGTGAACAATAATGATTCATATAGCCAATCCCAACTTGCTTAAGATTGATGTGTAGTCATGTTGTATTTATATAGATAGAAAGTACGGAAGTGCAATGATATTATTGGCTTGGTTGTGTTAGCCCACAGACATTGGTACTAAAGATTCGTAAATTGTAACTCTGCATGACCACAATTTCTTTCACCTAACTAGACCGTTAACTCTTTTCTCGAGGAAAACTAGGAGTCTAGGATAAAAATCGTGTCAAGTAGCTGGCTTGGTTTCTATTTTGCTATCTTTTGCCCATGCTGATGGTTGTTGCACTTCAATTAGCTTCATTTACTATTCTTTGCTTGTTTGTTTGTGGTCATATATTACCCGAAAAAAGATTATTTCTTTGACACATAATTTAGTGCTTGTTTCTCTCTTTCTGTAATTAATTTCTTTTGATGTTGCCCTTTGTAGATGTTCCAAGTGGTCCTGAGTTTCCTGGCTATTATGGCCGTGATGATGAAAGGGGAATGCCTCGTGTCATTAGAGACACAGATCCTATAGAAGCATCCTATGAGCGCTACCTCCGTAGTGGGGTAATTCATTTTTATTTTCTTTTGTGCGTGTTTCCTCGATACTGTATAGGTCTAATGTATTGGTAAAATTTCCAGCAAATTTCCTCCCATGTTGCCAGTGAGTCTGCAAGATCCATAAATAGTGGAATTAGTGGCCATCCTATTGAAGATCCACGTGTTATGGGGATCGGGGGACCCGACCCGCTGGCTTTAAAAAGCAGGAATGTTGGAATGGTAGGTGGCAGACCAGAAATTTCCCTTCCTCCGGATGCTAGCAGTACATTGTTTGTAGAGGGTTTGCCTGCGGATTGTACAAGAAGAGAGGTGTCACGTATCCTTGTGCGGTCTGCTTCGCTGTTTTATTGTTATACGTCCTATTCTACTTTCTCCTTGACTTTTGTTTGCAGATATATTTCGCCCTTTTGTAGGTTACAAAGAAGTAAGGCTGGTACCAAAAGGATCGCGGCATGTAAGAATACCTTTTGCATCTTATCTTACTTCAACAACAACAACAATTACGCCTCATGCAATATGAATCCTCATGCATCTTATCTTACTTCGTCCAAAAAAAAACCTTTTGCATCTAGCAAGGCCTAGTTCTATATACTGTTACTTTGAAATTCACTGCACTATCGACTTATGCAGCACGGAGGTGATCCTTTGATTCTTTGCTTTGTTGATTTCGTGACTCCACTTCATGCAGCTGCTGCAATGGATGCCTTGCAAGGTGAGCTTGACGCACCCTTCTATTTTGACATACCCATCTGTAGTCTTATATCATGACTGCTAGTAATACAGTTAACGTTCATATTCTTTCATCTTTTGGTAGCCCGTAGAAACAATTATAAGAATACCTTTTGCATCTTATCTTACTTCGACGCCAACAACTATGCCTCAGTCCCAAACAAGTTGGGTTGGCGATATGAATCCTCATGTATCTTATCTTACTTCGTCCAAAAAAAAAAAGAAGAAAAGAAGCCTTCTGCATCTATCAAGACCTAGTTCTGTTAATCCACTGCACTATCAATTTATGCAGCCCTGTAGAAACATCTATAAGAATGAGGTTTTCAAAGTTTAAACAAGAGCATAAACAAATATTTTTTGCTTCTAAGTTGCAATATTAATATCACCTACAATTCGTGGTGGATCAGATTACTTAAACTTGAGACCAGGAAGAATAGTTTCCGTTTGCAGGCTTGTCAGTCAGCTCACATTCTTGATTGTTGTGTGGTCTTGCATTTAGTAATCCTTAATAAATGAGGAAGTTAGCTCAAGTGTTGATGTCTCCTTGATGGCCTGCTAGGCTTTTCCCTTCTTTATTTCACTAGGTGCGCCATATACCCAGTACTTTATATATTTTCCAGTATGCAATATAAATACGTCCTTGCCTTCCTTGTGGAACATAAGAGGCTCCAGTGCTCCCTAGGGAAAAGTAGCTTTGTAGCCTAACCTATCAAGGTAGTATAGTTTTATTGTATTGTATTCTGTCATTCTTAGGGGTGAGTAATCCATATGCAATCCTGTCAAATTGCGCCACAAGTCGTGATTACTTTCAAAAACCTCTACAATAGACTACTCACTCCTAAACTCAATACTCTTTTTTTTTCCCTTGGGAATAAGGTTAGCTCATACTATTCATTTATGATCCATGAAAGTCTATTCTAAGTAGACTGATATCTCGGCCAAGGAACGATTTCTTTTCCGAGTTTGATTCACCAGGGTCATCCTCTTTGTATTTTACCTGATAATGCTGGTTCCTCCCTCTTGGTTTCAATTTCTCCTTATTCTTTCCAGCCTTCTGAATGCCCATACTGACTTGTCTCCTCTACAAGTTATTTTCTTATATATTTGAGGAATACTTGTACATGCGAAGTGACACTGACACCACTTCCTGAATTTGTGGTGATCCTTAGGCATTAGGCCATATTTGAGCATTTTCGGTAGATCTTTCTCAAACGTATTTCACCTCAAAAAGTGGAAATCGTGGTTTTACCAGTTCTTTTTACTTTTTTTTGGTGGTAATAAACTGTGAAAGATTACCATTAACGAACGAAGTATGTACAAACATCTAGGAAGATTACCGTAATAGATGGACCCCAAAACAGCCAGATAACCTCTCATTCTAGTTACATAAACTATGTATCCAGTATTGACATTTCTTTGCTCTTTTCGAGTTTCCTATCCAATCTATTCTAACCCCTAATTTCCTTTTGTATTTATGCTATTACATAACTGGTATTTACACAAGAATTCCTGAAAATCCTCCAATTTCTAGCTTGCCAAGTGTAATAGATCATTTCTCCCCATATAGCGCCCACTGTCTCTTTTTTAAACTGAGTCAGTTTCCTCCTTTTAAGCCAGTGTATACTCTGTTTTGCATCGGCTTTTACTATACGTACACCAGCCCAAGCCCCTAGTGCATTTCTCACTTCAGAGATCCAACTACAATCAGCAAATAGATGATAGCTTGTTTCAATACTACCTGCTTCACATAAGCACCGTTGTCACTGTCCATTGGATGTATTCAGCCTGTACATCCTCTCCTTAGTAAGTAGCATCTTGATTTCCTAGCCACACTATCATCCACTGTCTTGGCTGCATAACTGAACTCCATACTAAATCAGCTTCCTTCATTCTTGTAATAGTTCCCAGCACAGCTAAATAGCTACTTGTCACTGAGTAATTTCCTTTAGCAGTCAGGCTGTATGTTCCATTTTGGTACCGCTCTTGCATCTGACCCTTCAGAGAGTTTAGTTTTTTCCAGTACCAGCAACAATCTTGTGGTGGTATGTGACTCCAAATATCCCCTTTTGCTTTCATATAAACCTGATTTACTCATTTTACCCATAGGACATCTTTCTCTTTTCTGTCAATTGCCATAATAGTTTTCCCATTGATGCTACATCCCATTTCCTGCAATTCTTTATGTTCAAACCCCCAAATTTCTTAGGGACACAGACTCTTTGTCCCATGATACCAGTGCAACTTTTCTCTTCTCTTCAGAGCTCCCCCATAAGTACTATCTACATTTTCTGTCCACCTCTTTCAATACACTGAGGGAGGATGAATACAGCTCCCCAAAAGTATTATATAGAGAAAAGCACTGCATTGATAGTTTGTAGTCTTCCAGCATAGGATAAGTGCTTGGAGTATGCTTCATTAATTCTGACTGTAATCTTTTCAGCTAGTGTAATCAAATGTCGTATCTGTTCTTATTAGTTTAATATCTGATGTGTGGGCCATCGGCTCACACGATATTAACTCTTTTTACTTTTTGTTGTCAGAGCTCTTGATAAAAACTTCTCCATGTATTCTTTAGTGCTGACATGGGTACCTCATACTGAGTGCTGGTTGTAGAGAATCCTCATTTTTCATCAGATAAACAAAATGCTAAATACTGTGAATATTCTAAAAATTTTAAGGTGGAGCAGAGTCTGAGAGTTTGTAGCTCTGTAAATTACCGAGCCTCTTAATTACCTTATGGTGCTGTTTCTGGACAAAGACCTACTGCTTATGGATTAGTGTATAAACAGTGTCACCGCTTCACCAATTGTCGACTTTGGTGGAAGAATGCAACTTTAACTATCATTTTCTAATATTACGAAGTCTAACGGCTAACTGATAAAAGGTAAAGAAAGATCATGATTCCTTGGTGAAGGATCTGACATAATATTGGCTGGCGGATATGTGTTCCATTTGATGTATGGCTTTGCTTTTCTGCTCTAGGCTTTTTCTCCTTTTTCAATTGCTGTTTCTTTTTTCTTTTTCCTTTTTCTTGCACTGCTCTTTTGGCGTTCCTGAGGATTCATATGGTGGGTCACAACTATTTTGGGGTTGAGTTAATTGACTGATCGTTTACTCTTTTGGCATTCCCTTTAGGCACCATTGATTATGCATAGCTTGTCATTGTAAGGCCTTTTGGTTTATTACAGACCCAATTTCTGGCTTGTCAACTATTCTTTGATTTTGCCAAAAGTCAAAAGAGGTAATGGTGCTATAGAATTCTAATTAAGATGAGTAATTGTGCAGTGGGTTGTAATTTAGTTATTGGCTTGTGGAATTATCCTCCAAACCAGTTGCCATGAAATCAATAAATTTCTGGAACTGAAAAGAGGAAAAAAGGGGGAAAAGATGGTGATTTTTGGCAATCGTTAAAGTTTAAGTCTGATTCTATCTACTCAAAGTCAACGCATGAGCAATGATTTTGAAATTGGCACTGCTTGCTTAATAATTTGGGGAATGTTACAGGAGATTACATAAACTCCAAATTTGACTCCTCTGAGGACCAAGACTTTGTTTATGCGTTCTGTTAACTTTTAACTTCTTATTTACAAAAAAAAATTAAATCTTTTGAGTCTTTTGGTAAGAGACAATTTTAATGGGGAACAGCTTGTAGATGCTTTGTGGGAACAAACCATTTTATATACGTTGAGTGTGATGATCCTTTAGGTAAATGTTATATGCACTGAACAAGATTAGTTTATCTCGGCGTTGCTGTCTCCGAGGCTCAATCTAATAATTTAGGCTCACTCCTCCCTGCCCTACCACCTCTTCTGTAGCCCTTTCATCCTATTTCATGTTGTGAATTGCATGTTAAGATCTTTGCCTTGGCAATTAAAGGGGCACTAAACTTTCATAAAAGTTGAAGGACGTTTGCAGACTGCACTATTGCGCGGCTCTGCATGTGCCTTTGAGTCTGCCATATACCTTTTTCGTCAATTGGTTGCATAACGAAACTTTTTCTGCTTGATAGCAACTCCATGTCCAATTGTTGGGCAATGCATGCACAACATCACATTTTTGCTGGTGTATATTTGAGTCGTCAGTGAAAGAGAAATTTGTTCCGCTGGTGAGGTAGTAAAACTAAATCTTGCAGGTTATAGATTCGACGAGCATGACCGTGATTCGGTCAGCTTAAGGCTGCAATATGCTCGCAATCCTGGTGCGAGGTCAGGTGGTGGGAATCGCGGAAAACGTTAAAACTATGCGTCTTTACAGGTGACATGCTAGACTTCCATGCGCTTGACCCTTTATTATCGATGGCCATAACATATGCTAGACATTCATAGATCAAACTAAATTGTGGAACTATACTTCTGTGTAGGACTTGCCCAAGTTTGGAGATTTATGATACTTAGAGACGTTATGCCGGCTTCGCAGTTTCGTGTGCGACGTGTTTCTCTGATCAGGGGCTTTCGTTAGGACCAGCTTGAAATTGCTGGGTTTTCTTTATCCGGGGGAGGAAGTGATAGTTGCGATAAAGCGTTTAGCTTTCGTTTCAACCTCAATTTTCTGCCTCGACTTTACTGGACCCACGCGTTGTTAAATTTCATATCTGGACAGACAAGAGATGATATTGCTTGAATCTTGCGTTTAGGATGTTACAATGTACGTGTAATGTTAAGTGGAGTTGCTGCATAGTAGTTCTAAAAGTTGTTTGTTCGATCATGCCATGAATTGTTTGAATTCATTTTTAAATCACTAAAACACTTATGATTTAGTAGACGTTGCAGGGTGTTGTATGATGGGCATTAACATCTGCTCTGTTCATGAAAGGCTGGGAGGCTTTTCGTGTCAATTTTGTTGTTAGTTGCTATCATTTAGGCGTGGAGACTTTTAAGGTTGACGGAAACAAAGAAAATCAAATACTTGCTAGAAGTGTCTGTGCCTTCCCATGGTTCCATCTGTTGATGGTTTTGGTTACCTTATCCAAGTAAAACTTTTCTAATAGGAACTAGAGAAACTATTTCTATTATTTTTTTTTTTGGGTTTGGGGTGGGGTTTGGGGGGGGGGGGTTGGCACTGGTGGTAAGGGTTTATTTGGAGTCTATGAAAGCATTTACAATTGTACTTCGAGAGTCCCATGTTACTTCAATGTGTGTATTCCATCCTTTTGTGGTTGGTATATGACTCTTGAGGGCAAAAAAGTAGTCGACTTTCCTAGTATTTTCATCCATGCATACCATCGACTATCACTGTGATTGCTGTTTGTTTATTTTCTTCATTCTTGAAATTTGCAGAGTCAGTAAAATCTAACTTCGTTGTTAACGGTTGATGTACTTGGTTATGTGGCTCAAGTTGAGTTGTTTTATGTGGATTCATCACATGGTTAAAAGTCTGCGCGGCATGCTCATTCTATTACAAAGCAATGGACTGCCTTTATTTTTGTATAACTTTATTTTCACTTTTATCATATCAAAGCATGATAGTCTGTGATGTTATATATTGTCAAACTTTCACCACCAAAGGATGTGCTGCAGCAGCGGATGGGGCCGTTCTTTCCTCAACCATAGGTCTTGATTTCGAGCCCTGGGTATAAAAATCCTTGGTAGGGAGCGTTCACCCCCGAATGGGGGCCCTACGCGGGGCGAATTCGGATATAGCACAGAACACCGGTTAGGAAACCAAAAATATATATACTGTCAAACTTCCCGCAATATTTGACTAATGAATGAATTTTTGCTGTAAAGCCTGGAGCTGGGAACTCACCGTGGATAAAATACGTAACAGAAAGAAAATACATAGGCAGATGACTTTGGGTGAAAAGGACTGTAAAAAGCGTACCCCATGAAGGTTTTTGAGCCATTATCTGGTTGTCTATAATGTGCTCAGATTTTTTGTGATGTTCCTTGATCATTTATATTTCCTTTTTTTTGGAAAATCCAAAAAAATAATGAAAAATAAAAAATAAAAGGAAACGAGGAAAGCATCACCCAGTAATAACTACATATTTTTATTTATTTGTTAAAGAACTGTTAAAGACGGCTAAAGTATTTTCTTAATAGGAAATTCTGGAGTGGTTAATGTGTAAATAGTCGAACAGTTTTCAAAATGCATAAGCCCACTTTGACTAGTCAAATAAAAAAAATTTAATCTGCCTAATATAAGAAGTAAGGGTCATGACGCTCTTTTTCAATCGAGTTGTGTGAAACCGTCTAAAAGCATGTCAATGTATAGTGTCACCTGCTAATTCCGATGGGCTAATGTCTTAATATTAGGGGATTATTTCGTATATACTCCATTTTAAAGGATTATTTCGTAGCTTGTAACATGCTAAATTAACACAAGATCGACCAATTATTATTTTTGTTTTAAAAAAACTGACACTGACGCCTGATTTCTTGTTGATGGTCTAGAAGGGAGCTACTGAATCCTATCCATGGCAGTGTTACAAGAAGATTTCGCTGATCTGTTTATGCGACTCACATATCGGCTGCTGGTAAGCTTCATTGGAAGAAGTCACTTGGTTTTAGTCCTGCATTGCTTGTCATATAATTTCTTTTACCATTCTTTAAGTACTTGTTAATTTGAGGACTACCCTTTTTTTTTTCCTCCAAAAGTTATATTTCTCGAATTCAATCAAGAAAAGAGTCCCAAAATACCTTTGTTTTTTGGTTGGAAAAATCAAGTGATTTTACATGTTTGCTTAGGAATTTATGCATGTTTATAATTACTTAGGATGTTCTGGTTGGTGAATGATTAGAAGCTTATTAAATATCTAGCTACCTAACTTGAGTTGAGTAATTGCTGCCTTCTTAAAGAAAAAAGGTATTGTTTTGACCTTGTTGCTCTATGTACGTAGAACTGCAGGTGTTTATAGCTTTTGGCTGGATAATATTTTTCCTCAAGAGAGATGTCGTGGCCTGACAGTTTAATCGTTATCCAGGTAGCAGCATGCATGATTATATGAGACTTCACTAGAATTTTCCTTAGGGTATTCAACAACAACTTATATATAGTGATGTATGGATTTGGTTTGGAATGATTAGTTGGTCACATGATTTTGGAAAACATTTTTGGTGCAGGGTCATGTATGTAAAAGAGAAGGGAGGGCGGCCTAATGCGGACACATGAGTTGTTCCTCATAGCCATTAATTACAGCTTTGCTTATTGGGAGAAATTCAAAAATAACCTGATTTACGAGTGTCATTCAAAAATGTCACAGTTTTAAAAATAATTAAATTTTATCCACTTTTCATGTAAAGAAAAATCTGAACGAAAACACTGTTCAAAATCCGGAAAGATACTCCTGTATAATATACTTATGGTGGAACTCTAGTATAATATACCGGTGCAGCATAATATACTGGAATTTTTCGCATGTTGGAGTTTCAGCATAATATGCTGGAAGTTCATACACAGGTGCACCTATCTCCAGTATATTATGCTGAAACTTTCCGTGTTGCACCAAAATAGTGGCTATTCTCCAATGATTTTGCAAACACTGGTTATTTTTGGATCACCAGTCCGAAAACTGGCTAGCCCGTGCTATTTTTACTTGCTTATTTTATCCTGGTTAAGCAATTTTGGTTACAATTGCATTGTACCCTGTGGCTGGTCCATCTATTGCCACTGCCAATGTAGTAGCTGATTCCATACTTGTAATTTATGTGTTCATCCTTGTAATGAACAACTTTACAATGCCCAAACCTTTTTTCTTCTTGCGTCTCTAATGTTTTTATGAAACTCTGTCCGTCCATAAAGCTGGCCTATGTGGCTATTTGCAATCTGACGCTTTCTCTGTAGAATTTTGATAATTTACGCGTAGCATATCTTAAGATATATTTCGCAAGTTAAAGTAATTGCTAGGTTGGCACATGTATTGGCAAATGTTATCGAGACCAAAAGATCCTCTGCATGTGCAATTGTCAAGATTCAATAATGCACAAAACTTCCAAGATTGAATTATGCATCATAAATTAGGGATACACAAAACTAACACCTCATTATTAGAACAAATAATATGCCATCAATGTGAACAAGAAGAAGACTCGATGCTTTAGCAACATTGCAAATTAATAAAGAAGAATGTGCAATGCCACATAGGATAAAAAAATGTAGTTAAAATAGGCACAGACCATAAAGAGCAAGATTTAGTTTGCACATGTCTGGATTCTCAGAAGGCTAAAGTCAGCTTCATATGGGTAAAGACAAATAACAATGCTGTTGCATGGCATGTTCGAGTTATTAAAATAGTTGCTTATTTGATCATTGGAATATTTTCCTTATACAAAGGTATTTACAGGAACTTGGTCGTAGCTCTCGTGTGGCCATAGATTTTGGCTTTATTTTTGAAAAAAAATATTGTTTGTTTATGAAATATCATCCGATGAATGGTTATACAATGGTGGTCCTTATGAACTAATTGTTGTACATTTTTTACTTGGCGTAGCTTGTTACATGGATCGTGGTGGGAGCTTAGTTTCCGTCTGGGTATGCGAACTTTGATTGTTGTTACATATTCAGCTCCTGTTGCAGCTGTTACCGCAGTTTTCTTGATCTACCCAATCGGTCAAGGAAGTTTTTCTGATGGTATGCCTTTGGGAATCTCTGGTACTTTTAATTTCATGATTGTATTCCAAGCTGAGCACAACAACCTTATGCACCCATTTCACATGGTAGGCATAGCTGGTGTATGTGGCGGCTCCCTATTCAATGGTATGCATGATTCTTTGGTGACTTCTAGTTTGATGAGGGAAACCACAAAAAATGAATCTGCTAATGAAGGTTACAAATTCAGTCAAGAGGAAGAAACGTATAACATCGTAGTCGCTCATGGTTTTTTGGCCGATTGATCTTCCAATATACTAGTTTCAACAACTCTCGTTCGTTATACTTCTTCCTAACTGCTTGGCCTGTAGTAGGTATCTGGTTTACCGCTTTAGGTATCAGCACTATGGCTTTCAACCTAAATGGTTTCATTTTCAACCAATCTGTAGTTGACAGTCAATGTCGTGTATTTAATACTTGCGCTAATATCATTAACCGTGCTAATCTTGGTATGGAAGTTATGCACGAACGTAATCCTCACAACTTCCCTCTAGACCTAGCTGCTATCGAAGCTCCATCTATAAATGGATAAGATCCCAGTTTAGTCTATATGAGGTTTTGAAAAGAAATGAGCAATAATTATTTTCTTGTTCTATCAAGAGGGTGCTATTGCTCCTTTTTTCTTTTTTTCTTTTTATTCATTTACTAGTATTTTACTTACATAGATTTTTTTGTTTACATAATAGTAAAAGAAGGATAGGTTATTTGCTTGTAGTTATTCATGATTGAGTATTCTATTTTGATTTTGTATTTATTTAAAATTGTAGAAATATCACTTGTTTCTCTTCGTGCTAATGTTACTATATCTTTTTGATATTGATTTCAAAAAAAACAATCTAATTTTGACTTCATATTCTTATCTTTGAAATAATAATATCATTGAAATAAGAAAGAAGGGAAATATTCGAACTTGAATCTTTTGTTTTCTAATTTAAATAATGTGACGCCGGAATGTAAGTAGGCGAGGGGGCGGATTGTCACGACCCAGATTTCCCACCCTCGAGGGTCGTGATGGCGCCTACTAATAGGAGCTAGGCAAGCCAACTTAATTAACAAATTCATTAAACACATGTTCCTTTTTAACAATTAATGGCATTAAATAAAGGCGACGGAATTAAAAACATTAGCGGAAGTCTTAAATTTATATAACTGAATAAAATATAGAAATTCCAACATACGTCTCTACCCCGGGACTGGAGTCACACACTCACGAACATCTAAGGAGTACTACATACAAAGTCTGAAAGAAACATAATCTGTTTATCTCGGGTACAATGAGATGACAACCAAATGTAAAGATAGAAGGGAGACGCCGGGCCTGCGGACGCCTGCAAGCTACCTCGGGTCTCTCTGGACTGAAGGTTCGCCCCCGTGCTAATGCTGTTGCTGCTGCTCGATACCTGGACCTGTGCAAAAATGCACAAAGTGTAGCATCAACACAACCGACCCCATGTGCTGGTAAGTGCCTAGCCTAACCCCGGCGAAGTAGTGACGAGGCTAGACTGGACCCCACATAAACCTGTGCAATTATAAATATACAACGAAAATCGAAGTACAAGGCAACTAACAGTATGGGAGGGGAAACATGCTGTGGGGAGATAACAAGATTAACAGTAAATCCGAAGTAACCAATCTAGGTGCAATTTACAATTTAAAGCGAACAAGAAACTAATACCAACACTAAACACATTTGCATCAATAACTGTTACGGCGTGCAACCCGATCCACAATTATCACTGTTGCGGCGTGCAACCCGATCCACAATTATCACTGTTGCGGCGTGCAACCCGATCCACAATTATCACTGTTGCGGCGTGCAACCCGATCCACATACAACATTGTTGCGGCGCGCAACCCGATCCGTAATGTATACCTCTCAACCTTGCCCAAGCAACAGTCACAAATAAAGGGCAAGGGAGTAAACAAGTATTTGGAAAGAAATCCCAACAAGGGTACACAAATAACCAATAATAACCATGCAAGAGTAAATCGTTATTTCTCTTTTTCTTTCATTTTCATATCCTAACTCTCATTAGCACTCTTGTCAAGCTCTAAGGCATTTCTCATTTCACATGCTATCACCATTTGTATTTCAGACCGAGCCAATGCTCCACAAAGTTCTACAATCACAATATCTTTCACAATGTGCTTACCACGTATAGAAGCCATCAATGACATGGAAGGCATAACAATATCCAAACAACTCACATATAAGGACTCACGGTCATGCTAGACCCCAATGTATAGGAACTTGTCACCATGCCTATACATCGTACTCGATCATTTAGCAATTAGCAAACAAGACTCGGCTCCTATTCCCTCAAGCTAGGGTTAAACCAAACACTTACCTCAACTTCCACAGCCAATACAATCCTCCACAACCGCTTTTCCTCTCGAATTCGGCTCCAACTCGACCAAATCTATGCAATAAGGACTTCATGATAGCAATATGTGCTAAACAAATCAAACCCAATGACTAATTATAGCTTTTTCATCAATTTACCCCAAAAGGTCAAAAATGCCCCCAGGCCCACATGGTCAAAACCCGAGGTTCGAACCAAAACCCGTTTACCCATTCCCCCATGAACTCAAATATGTAAGTTATTTTGGAATCGGACCCCGAATTGAGGTCCAAAACCCCCAATTTTAGAAAACCTAGGTTCTACCCTAAATTCCCAATTCCCCCATTAAAATCTTTGTTTTGAAGTTGAAATTATATTTAAGGATGTTAAGGAGTAAAGAAAATCAGTTAGAAAACAGTTACCAATCGTTTTGAAGAAGTGGAATCGTTTGGAAAATCGCCTCTTAGGTTTTGAGTTTTGAAAGAGTGAAAAATGACTGAAAATCCCGACTTTATATACTGTGCTGAAGACTAGCGCGGACCGCACAAAAATGCACCGCGGCTGCGCCGAGGAAGGGAAGAAAATGACTCTCTGAACCTACCCAGCGCGGACCGCACTGATTTGGTGCGCGGCCGCGCTGGTTGGATGGACCCAAGACCCACTCTCTGAATCTCCCAGTGGACCGCACTGATTTGGTGCGCGGCCGCGCTGGTTGACCTAGAATGCACTGGCCCTCTGAACCTAGCCACGCGGACCGCGCAGAAATGACCGCGGCCGCGTTGGGGGCCTGCAACACCTGGACCTGCAACCATCTGATATTTCTAGCCTAAGACCTCCCGGGACCTACTCAAAGCTCACCCGAGCCCTCGGGGCTCCCAACCGAACATACATATAAACTCAAAAATATCCTACGGACTCATCCGTGCGATCAAATCGTCCAAACAACATCATAATCATCAAATTAGGCCTCAAGACCCAGGATTTCCTTCCAATTTCCATAAAACATCAAGTTTAGAGTTTTTAGTCCAAAACACGTCAAACGACGTCCAAATTCAACCAAACTTTACAGAAAGTACTTAAGCCGTATATAAGACTTGTACCGGGCGTCGGAACCAAAATACGAGCCCGATACCACAGTCTTTTAATCAAATTCCATTTCCAATTTCCTTAATTATTTCCAGAAAACAATTTCACACAAAAATTCATTCCTCGGACTCGAGACCTCGGAATTTGATTCCGGGCACACCCGCAAGTCTCGTATTTTCCTACGGACCCTCCGGGACTATCGAATCACGAGTCCGGGCCCGTTTGCCCAAAACGTTGACCGAAGTCAAACTTAATCAATTAAAACATCAGAATTTATTATTTTTCTCACAAATTCATATTTAAACGTTCCGGCTACGCGCCCGGACTGCGCACACAAACTCGAGGCAACCCCCAAGTGAGGTTTTTACGGCCTCAGAAATACAGAGCGAGTAGGAATACAGGCGATGACCCTCGTCACACGGATGTAGCCAAGTGAATCAAGGCAGTGGATTGTGAATCCACCATGCGCGGGTTTAATTTTCGTCGTTCGCCCATAATTCATAAATATTAGATAAATGATTGGATACAAAGAAATTTTTTTAGTGAACACGTCACAAGCTTACTCCATTTTATTTTTTGTAAAAATGAAAAATTTAATTTGATTTTCTCTCCTATTTACTACGACGACGAAAAATCAAATTATCACTATATTTATTCCTTTTTCTACTTCTTCTACCAAGTGGAGAATAACCTCAAGTGGTTGTGGGTTTTTTCTATCAATTGGGGCTTTCCCTTCACCCACCCCATGGGGGTGGTCTACAGGGTTCATAAATACTCCTGTTACTACCGGACGCTTACCTAACCAATGCTTAGATCCGGCTCTACCCAAATTTTTTCTGGTTCACCCCAACATTCTCCACTTGTCTGACTGTTGCTGAGCAGTTTTTGGATATCAAACGGACCTCCCAGAAGGTAATCATGTTCTGGGGAAAAAATCCAAAAGTTTTCAAGTTCCCAGAAACTGATTAGGGCAGTTTTTGGGTGAATTTTTTTCTTCCACTCACAATACTTCAAATTTTCTTCAAATAGAATGCATGTCCAAACACAAGTTCAACTTTCAAAATTTATTTTTTAACACAATTTCAAATTTTTTTTTTCAAGTTTCAATCAAATCTATGTCCAAACGCTAGCTTAGTCTCTTGCAACTACCATGTTTTGAGTCTATCAAGAGTGCCATCATACTATAATTTAGTTTCGAAGTCTCCTCAATTTGTTTCTAATGACATTCATTGTCATCCCTGCTCTTATTTTCATGAAGAGCACGTAATATTTTTTTCATAGTTGCAAACCATATAAAGATGATGTGATAGTGATACTTTAGGTTGATGCGGTATCCCAATTAAGCTAGCGATGCATACAATTTTTTCTTTCTTTCGGCAAATATACCAATGCTGCAAAATATTGAAAAATTCATTAAAAACAAAAACAGTCATGTGAATTCAACCAAGTCTAATTTAGAAACATAATGGATACTTGTTTCAGACACGACATAAAGTGAAAAGCATTAATCATGGGGAAAGTTTAGCTTGTAAGTTATAGTATTGTTAATTCATTTTAAAAGGCTATTTTTATGCGTTTATCTCTTATTGTTGCTAAGAATTAGCTAATTTTAGTTAAGAATTTGAACTGTTCTATTCAAGAATGACAAAGATTTGCACAGAAATTCCAATCCTTGTGGCCAACGAGAGAAGTCAATGCAAGAAGCCAATATCGTCCCACATCGACAAATAAAGAGATTGGAGGCTGAAGAAGGTAGTATAAGAATGGGCCAAGTAGGAAAAGGAAACATACTTACCTGGACGGGGTCAATGGGCGATCAAGAAGGCCCATGGCCTAGGCTGGTGACCTCCATTGCACTTTGGAGGGGTGCCCGCCTAAGGTCGGCCCATGTGGCCGAGCCTACGTCATAATTTGTGGCAGCGGGGGCCTGCGTTCGCGCGGCCCCTACCCAATTCTAGTTCAACCTTTGAGGCCCAGTTATTTGCTGGTCCAGATATTTTTTCATTCCAGTTATCATAGAAAATAGTTTTAAGCTTGAGTACTTCTTTGACATCATTTTATCTATTATCGTACTTTACTTGGCTTAAGAAGAAAGTGTGAATACATTATATTTAAAAAAGATTGTTTCACTACAATAGAAATTTAAAATTGCTCTTTTATATACTTCTAATGCTTAGACATTATTTTGGTTTCTCTTGTGCTTCAATGGTTAATGTTCGTTAACATGCTTAATTTTCTTTTATGCTACAATTGTTAAGTATTACAATAGTTAATGAAGAGGATAGAGCAAAACTTAGAAGTGTTGAATTTCGAACTTAATTGATTGGTATAGGGTTCTGCTGAATCAAAGACATTATTTTTCCCAATTAAGGACCCAACTTAATGGCCATCAGTTAGAAACTAATTGTTTGTACTCCTTTAAAAAGTTAGCAAAAGGAAAGCCTTAACTGGATTAGGAATTAGAAGATTGCTTCAGGCAACTAGGTAAAAAAAATTACACAAGCGGGGCGGGGAAGGGGCAGCGGTGAAATAGTAGATTAAGAACCCGTTTGGACATAAGGATTTTTTCACTTTTTCTTTTGAAAAATTTATTTTTTTTCGAAATTCGTGTTTGGCCATAAAATTTTCAATTTTCGCCTGAAAATAAATTTTAATTTTTTTTTAAAAGTTTGAAAAACTCCAAAAAGCTATTTTTCAAAATTTTTACTCAGATCACTCTCAAAATTTCAAAAGCAGCCCAAAATTATATTCATGTCCAAATTTTCAAATACTATTTTCAGTTGAAATTATTTTTTTCACTTTTTTTTTTGAAATTTTGCAATTCTTATGTCCAACGCCCACTAAATAGATAGTGCTTAGAATTGCGAGAAGAAAAACATGTATAGATGAAAAAGCATCTATATTTCAAAGTATAGAAGAGGTAATTTGAAAAATGATTTTCACCTCTAGATGATGGGTCGATGAGCCTACAACTCGCGCCCTTTCTGAGATTATGATGACCTTTCTATAGGCCTATAAATTATTAGGCAAAGACGACATCAACTAATAATTCAGTTATATGTCGTAAAATACTGTTAATTCCTGTGGAGTTACGCGTAAAATAATGTTAATTCCTGAGGTTGAGTGGTAAAAAAAGAAAAAAAGGAGGTCATTTTACATCTATTGTACACGGAGGATGGCTTATATTAATCCTTGTAGGAAGAAAAGTTAGATGACATGGACACAATGAAATCCAAATAGCACCTCTAGCACCACAAACTGAGATTGCCTAAAATATCCACATCTCTAGATATTTCCATTTCAAGACAAAAGAGAAAGCAAACACATCAAGTTCTCATTATTCAATCTTTAATTAGAAGGTACAAATTTGTTGTGGAGATATATGGCTGCTGTAACTTCAGTTAGCGCAGGCTCATCTCTACAGCACCGATTTCATAGTAGTTGTTATTCAAGTGCCAAAGAATCTGTGACATATGGCTTAGCTAAAACAGTAAGCACAAGATTCTCACTGAGCCTCAGAATAAAAAATGCAGCAACCAAACCTGCAAAATCACCAGGTACGCAACCAACCCCACCCTTGTCTTTTTAAGGTGTATGTATCATAATTCTTCTATATTGTTAATTAGTGTTCCAAGTTAATCTCTAACTACTTTGTTATTGGATCAAATAGCTGAAGAAGAGTGGTCAACTAAACGGGCATATCTGCTTGAGAAAAGGGTAAACAAATCTCTCTCTTTCTGTCTATCTTCAACACAAGTCATCACCAATTAATGCATAATAGAAACCAACATTAACACAACACAACCATATATGCGCTTGTTTTGTCATTGGCTCATAAAATCGATGTTTCTCAAGAATTGATCGATATGATCTACCATACTGGTTCGTAGCTTTGCTCTATATTTGTCTAAAGTAATACTTTGAAAATGTATAAATTATAAACTTAGAACCCTACAACTTAAAAAGACTGGAATCTCAACTCATATATAATCATAGCAATGCATAATAAGTAATTTACTTGTTTGGGATTGAAGTGTGGCAGTAGTAATTGTTGTAACAATTAGGCATAATAATTTCAGGTGAGGAGTGTAGAGCCAAAGGAAGCGCTGAGACTTCAGAAAGAGAACAATTTTGTGATTCTTGACGTACGACCAGAGGCGGAGTTCAAAGAGGTAAGTCAGTATCAGTCATTGAATTATATGAAGAGTAATTCAATTTAATGAAGAGGGTAGTGGCATGCTGCAGGCTCATCCAGAAGGAGCTATTAATGTCCAGATATACAGGCTAATAAAGGAATGGACAGCATGGGACATTGCTAGACGCCTTGCTTTTGCCTTTTTTGGCATATTTTCTGGAACTGAAGAAAACCCCCAATTCATACAAAGTATCACTACTTAATCTCTAAATATTTTCTGATTGATTCAGTTAATAACTACTAACATTAATTGTTGATATCCTCAAGCAGTGGTTGAATCTAAAATAAACAAGGATGCAAAGATAATAGTGGCTTGCTCATCTGGGGGTACAATGAAGCCTACCCAAAATCTTCCCGAGGGCCAACAGTCAAGGTTCTTCTTCTTTTCTTTTTTGCTTTAATTACCAAGAAATTGATTCATTGAATCTTGTAAAGGAAATAAGTATAAATTTTGTTGTGCAGGTCACTTATTGCTGCATATTTGCTAATTCTGAATGGTTATACTAACGTATTTCATTTGGAGGGAGGGCTCTATAACTGGTTCAAACAAGAATTACCAGCAGTTTCTGAAGAGTGAAGTTTCGGTTAACTTGCTGCACCAATTTCCTAATTTGTACAGAGAAACAAGGCGTTAGATATCGAACCCTCCATTAATTTTGCTTATCAAGTTTGAGAGTTTAAAGCGTTCCATTGATGTGTCTTCTAACATACATCTGCACTGTCTTTATTAGCGAGGTCTACAAGATTAATTTGGTAGAGACTATATATATACACCAGTTGGAAAAAGCATTGAAAATGAGTTTTAATTCAGCCAAAACTTAAAATACATCCTAAAATGTTCTTTCAAACCTAACTGATCAATGATATTTAATTTCATGTGTTAAAAAGTAAAAAGCTCTCCTACATCTATGAAGTAGAGAAGAGTTGTTGCTACAAAAATAAGTGGAAACCACCTAAAAAAGATACGCTTATTCCAAGTCCTGCAAAAAGGGAGTTCTTTCTTAGCAGCTACAAGTTGCTTCTATTAAGGCATGACACACTTAATCAGCTACAATTCCAAGTTAAAACTTTGACTAATGAACATGTACATATCCCCTAGATTTTAAGAGTATGTTGCCATGGTGAAGCGTCAAAATCGTTGTAGTTGGCTTTGTCTAACAACATATAGTTAATCAGGTTGGATATGATGAGTCAATCGTGATATTACATTGATCTCATCTATTGACTCAGCCTACAACACAGTCAGTCAGGTTGAATGGTGCATACGTCGCGATAGCCATATATCCAGCTTGTGGGATATGGGTTCACGTGAACCCATACTCCTCTCCCTAAACCAAGTATAATAATGTTATATTTCTTCAAAATTACTTAAATATATGTGTGATGCCTACCCATCTTAAAGGTTGCAATGAATGGAAGGTGGGTCCCTCAACAACCATGCCGGACAAGTGAGCATGGGGCAAGCTGGGCTTTCGAGTTTGAGTGCTATACGAGGCAATTGCTGAGCTAGCGCGGGGGTGTTGGCACGAGTGCCGCACCAACAATCGCTTTGGGCGAATATATGTAAGTGCCTACCATCGCGGGGGAACAATGGTTGAGAATTTGAGCTCTATGCATTGTGTGATGCCAAAGCTAGAGCAGGGCGTGCTAGAGGGCCGCGACAACCGTAAGGGAGGACTTGTGAGCAAGCTTCTTTGTGGGGAGTTCGAGTGTTACAATAAGGTGGGTCAAACACCATGCTCATTAAGAGGAGCCAAACCACTTCGTCTGGGGAGTCAAGTGTGGGAATAGTGTCAAACCACTGAGGTGGGGATATACGAGTTGGCCAAACCATCATGCGGGGAGGCATTGCGATGAATCATAAATGTGAGGAGGCAAGATCATGGTGGGAACAACTAAGCATCAGAGATGAACAAATTTCCAAGTTGAGAGCATGTTCTTCCTAGACTTATGGCTAACCACCGAGGAACGAACGAGTTAGGTCTATGTATAGAGGTACATCAGATCGGGTGCTTGATAGAAGAATCAATAGGGTTCTTGCTATGGGGCTGAGTACAGAGGTACTTACCAGGAACATCGGGTAATTTCCGAGGAAGGGACAGCTTGAGAATAAAGAGTTATTTGGCAATGTTGAGAAACTCACTTTGAGAACATGAAGAACTCACCAGGAGTACATCCCAAAAGCTTGCTTAGTCCTAGAAGGTGAAAAACGTGTGAAGGTCGAAGATACCATGTTGCAGCATGGGTTTTCACAGTCCATGTTATATTTCAATTGGGACAGTATTGGGTGTTGAACCACCTCTAGTGTGAGTGATGGGCAAGATGTTGGATCAACCGTGATCTATCTTCTTGAGTGTGGGATCAAGTAAATTGCAAGTCACTCCGAATTATGGGATCGAGATTTGACCTTGTTTACTGAGTTTCCACAGTGAGATCTTCTAGAGGGAAGAACACTAGGACCATGAGAGAATGGTTTTCAAGAGTTTCCACATCGAGGAATGCCAACCTGGACCATGAGAGCCAGCATCGCAGTGGCGACAAGAGTGTCTTCCACTTTGAGTGTGGGAGTGTCCGACTATGAAGAGGCATTGGGAACCAGTGTCTGCTTGAAGGATAAGTGTCTTCCAAAGATAAGGGGACTGCGAAAGTCACAGATGGACTACACGTGCCACACCAGAGGATGCTCCATTGAAATTACCAAGAGTGGAGTCGAGAGATCTGGATGAAGATGAAGGTCGTGAGGGTCACGTTGTGGATGACATGTGTGTCACCACTAAATTAACCACCAGAGGGTGCAAGTGCGGAGGCACTTCAAAGTGCATGTAGCACGACTCCAGTTTGAGATAGGCTTTGAGAAGTCCGACCCACAAGATTTGGAAGCTACGGTGTAATGCCTCGAGGGGACAGGCTCCGGGTTGTCGTAGGCGTGCTATGTCATCGAGGACGATGAAAAGTTTGAGTTAGGGAAAATATTACGGGTTGCATTTTTTGACTCTCAGCGCTCGTAACACCGTGCGCCCTGAGCGAGCTGTACGAATGTCAGCCATGCAGGTGACACGTACTGACGATGGGCTTTAAGAAGGAGCATCAGGAAAAAGGGACTTTCTGGGAGGCAACGACCATCTAGATATGTTGTATTGCATGTTCTAAGAGTGTCAATGAAGTATAGCAAGGACTTAGAAGGAGCCTAAGGGTCTAGCTTATGGGCAACAATTGTGTGCGTGCCATGAATGGGCTTGACTTAGCCAAGTTCAGTGGCATTGCCGTAATTAGCTGAATTTTGCGAAGGCTATATCTCTTTCCTAGGATATGGGAATGGAATGAAACTTCATGTACATGTGAAGGAAGTAAAGACAAATCATTAAGAATAAACAATGTCTCATTCGGAGTTTGGGGTAGAGAGAAATGTCCATTATAATTCTCTGGCAAAAAAATGTCAAGTGGGGGAGCACGAGCATTTTTTTAAAGCATATATAAGGGGGACAGAGGTGTTGAATGCTGAGCCAGCCTCCCAAGTGCGTGCTGCAACCAAACCGCACCAAGTGAGCAACCCTGAGGGGGAACCTCAAGGGCCTGCCTAGGCATCTCTAAGGAGTGTCCAAGGTATCCATACGAGCTAGGAAACTCTATGGACGACGCCAGCCTCAGGGCTAGCGTTGGGTGCACAACTAGTGCCAGAGGCTTGGCGTATGGAACGACTAGACCCTGCGGGCTACCGTAGGAAAGGACAAACACCTCTGTGCCGATTGGGCACTCGAGGCGCCACTCTTAAGAGCCTCGTGTGCCGACTTGTGAGCATGGATTGGGTTCAGCCTTGCAAAAGCAAGGGTCCGTTAGCCTAGACGTGCAGTCGTGGGGTGATGCTGCACTATGTGGGATGGAAGTATGTTGTGAGGGTTACGTTTGCCAATGCCATATGACAATTATAGGCATCTTATGAAAGACGCACATGACAAAGGCCAAAGATTGAAGGTTGCCCTACTAGGGCAAAGCACAACCAGGCAAGTGTCAAGCTTGAGGATTGGACTATGCGTACGAGAGTGACGCTTAGTGCCAGGCGAAGGACTGACATGTCCGTAGCCAAACCCTGGGTGTGCGCATGTCAAGACCCAACTTATGAAATGCGCCTAAGGAATATATCAACAAGACAAGTCTGAAGCCTTGGTATCAAACGGGCGGCACAGGAGAAGCTAAGTCTCCGAGGAAGGCTTCGATATAGGCACAAGATTGTGCTAGAAAACCTAGGACAAGAAAAGGCTGGCTTGTAGTCAGATGGGGCTACGAGCGCCACACAAGCTATTTGTGTGCTTTGTGCTTTTGACAATTTGGAGGAGTCGGCCCGTGACAATACTGGTGCATTGAGTCGCACCTACTCGGCGACGTCCCAAGTTAATTTTGGCCTCCACGTTGACCATATGATTAGCTAATTCTAGCATAACACCACAAAAATTTGTCAGGTTCGCTAATCAAGTCTTTGGCTGAAATGGATCCCCATTTTAATTTGTAGACAACATACAAAAAGAGAAAAGTTAACTATCGGCGGCTTACAATTATAAAGTCTATGGCTCATCGCATTAAAGAGAGCCATTAATCAAAGAGATCAATAAGAGCAAATGCAAAGTAAATTCTTTTTGTGAGTATGTGCTCCTTTTGTTAATTGGGCTAAGCTAAAGAATGGACTTTATACCTATACTGGTGGCAATCCACACATAGTCCACGATTTTTATTAATGGGTATGATTCTTTTCTCCGTCCAGTTACCTATACCTTATATCAATTGATAATCAATAAAGGTTGCTGATATGTAGTATGACCTAAGACAGCTTCCTAATAATGAATTGGAAAAAGAAACAACCACGGAACACCCTTTATAAAATAAAAAAAATCTCTGTTATGGAGTTCCTTGCAGCTAACGGCTTTGACTGCTCCATCTCTATCTAAATAAGTAAATGTAGTGAGTCAAATTCGACTTAGGACAGCCTGGTGCACAAAGCATCTCGGGTTCACGTAGGATCCGGGGAAGGGTTGCACCCTAAGGGATGTAATGTAAACAACCTACCTTAATGCGAGTATTAGTGACTGTTTTCACGGCTTGAACCTGAGGTCACACGGAAATAACTTTATCGTTGATCCGAGGATTCCATTCTCTTACGTATTCAGAGTAATAGTTAAAGATGCTAACAACTTAGCTAGTTTAATTTGTCAATGCTAAATTATATTCTTGATCGTGTACCTTCTCAAATTACTAAATAAAGGGCTCCGAAAGTCTATATATTGGATCAGGAGGGCTAGACTTTTACTTCTGATGCATATTAGAGCTAGCAATAGTTAGAAGTGATGCAAAATAACTGAATTAGCGTTATTATTGAAGTATTAATTTATTGCTTCAAAAAGGTGATTAAGTTCATTCGCTTTGTAAAAAGGAGATAACATCATCGGATAAAGCCATCAGTAAGTTTCCAAACTTGAATCAAATAATAGGATAATAATGAATCCTATATACATAAAGTCATGTGAACGTTTCACTCTAAATTTACTTTCACTATTGAAACACTAAAGAAACTAAGGATTATCTAACAAAGGGTCCACTAATTGTTTGGAGCCCCAAACGTAAAATTCATGTCACCTATTTGAACAAAAAAACACATGTTCTTACTAACTACTATGCCGAGGATTTTCTTTTTCTGTGGTATCCAAATCAAGAGATTTTTTCCTAGTACTCCTTATCCTTATAAGTCCATAGAACTTTCTAAGCTCGTTCACACTTTCCTTGCCAAATGTACACGAATCACCCAATTCATTCACGGGTCGAACCGATTGAGATTTGCTTAATACTTGTGGAAGCACACCCGATTCCTCTACGGGTCGAACCGATCTAGATTTGCTCAACCATAGTGGAGGCTTAGTTGCCATGTTGGCCTCAATATTACTCTGTATCGTTCTAATTTTATCAGATGTTCTGGATGGCACGAGCTTACTATTACTCTGATGAGCTGAAATCACCAACTTCAACGCCCGACTCGGCGAACTTCGGTTCGAAATCATAATTTCACTGATCTCAGCCGGACTCAAAACCGACCCGGTTTGGAAAACCTCCTCTACTTGTGGGAAAAGCTTGTGATCTTTCAAACCCAAATGACTAGTAGCTAGACTCTTAAAAGCATCGAAATCACATAAAGGAAAATGTATGTGAAAATCAATTCTTCCAGGCCTTAGAACCGTCTGATCTATCTGATCTTTGTTGTTCATCGTGAATATCATAACTCGCTCGTCCCCACAACACGAAAATATTCCGTCCATGAAATTGAGAATTGCAGACGAACTCAGAGCCGCTGATTTGTCGCATAGGTAAATGTCGAGATCTTCTATGACAATCAACGACTTGTTCCTGGTCTGTAACAGAAGTGACTTCAGATCCGAATTGTTAGATACTTTTGATAAATTAATCTCGTACACGTCGTAGCTTAGGAAATTTGCCATTGCAGCAATGAACGTTGATTTTCCTGTACCAGAAGGTCCGTACAGTAAATAATTCCGTTTCCAAATTCTACCGATACGAGTATAATGCTGTTTTGACTTTAGGAATGTGTCCAAATCGGCTTTGACTTTGTTCTTGAGATCCTGTTCCATTACGACCGTGTCAAATGTTGCCGGATGAGTAAAAGGCACTGATATCCACCGTCTGTTTATGTTGATGAATAATCTCACTTTATTTCTCCTCTGCTCGATTTCATCAAATTTCGTGTGAATGTGTTGAAGATAAGGACGAAGGATTCGACGTTTATCCTTGTTCCTTATCTTCAGAACAAATGAATTCAGACCGGTTTTGTCATCCTTTTCGTTGATCCAACAAGCTCTGGCGCCGAGGAAATTGTCTACGATGTACTGATTGGTGTCGTCGACAACGAGGTTGATTTCATTGGATTTGTTTCCCGAGAAAAGGTTGGTGAAATTAGAATCTTCAAGACAGGGTAAAGAATTCAGGTACGTGCTAATTTGTCGATAGAGTTGGTTTTCTTGCATGTTGTGGTTGAATTGAGGGACCTTGTAGTACTGGTACACGTAGCATTTATCTTTTAATAACCTCAACCATTTCTTGAGGATGTGAAGTAGAGAGGTTTTTGATGCAAACTTTAGAAGGAAAAACAGAGGGATGATTGCTAACAAATAGAGAAACATGATTATAGGGTACAAGGGAAATGATTCTATTATTTAGGGATGGGCATGTTGAATAATGAAAAGTTGAAGTCTTTTTAAATAGCTTAGGTATTTAATTTGGTTTGAAGTTAGGGAGATGGCTAAAAGCCGGCGTATCATTTGCTACTATTTTTCTTATTCTTTTCAAAGCATGGGTAGACTTAATTGGTCAAATTAGGAACATGTATTTTGTCTGCCATATAGTATTCTTTATTGAGTTTTTCAGATCTTTCTACCATCGCTGCGCGTGTTTATCTGACTATACATTCGTTTGTGGGAGATTCAGCTGCCAGCACATATACTATTCTTTATTGAGTTTTAGTTATATATGCTTAATAGTATAAGAAATTTTATACTATCAGTGCTAATAATGTAAGAATTTTTACATTATGAATACTAATAATGTAAGATTTTTACACTATCAATGCTATTTATTTTAGTTAAACTTAATATAAAGAATTACCTATTGTTATGAATCAATTTAATATGATCCTACAAAAATCATTTAAATTGTAAATTCTTTCAAGATTAATGGAAGAGCTCTGTAATTGTAGCTTGTTTCGTAGATTTCAGTCTTTTACTAGCGATATAACACTTGAAGGCAATCCAAGAACTTAGCAGTTGAATCTTCTATCTCAATCCAAGTAGTAGTAGGTTGAGATCAAAATCTTTAAACTTATCATTGTCGATCTTAGAGATTCTACATGGCTATTATAGAGGGGTAACTTTACAAAGAGCATACTGCTATAAAGATTAATATTGCTTTTATAGGTAAAAAGCTATCATAGAGAGGTAAATATAACATAAAAATCGGTTCCGAGAAAAACTTGGCTTTTATAGTGAATGACTATTATATAACGATGCGGTTATAGAGAGGTATGACTGTACTAGTCCTAGTTATGTCATGACCCGAATCCCACCAAAAGGGGTCTGAATGCACCTAACCTCCAAGACTAGGTAAGCCAATCACATCAACAATATTGATTTATCAAAGCAATATATAATGAGATTGAATTAACAATAAACGATGAAAATAACGATAACATAAGCTAAAATGGAAATACACAATGCAACTGAATACCTAAGACAAGCCACAGGGAACGTGCACTGTCATAACCATGAATCATGAATGTATGGTGGTTTTGTAAAAATCAAGTCACTCATTGGGGCCATGCCTTAATTATAATATACATATATCATTGTTCAAACACTCTTTGGGCCATTTCCTCTCATATCGTACCCGGCCTCATAGAGGACTCAGTCGTACCCGGCCTCAAGAGGTCTCGGCTGTACCAGGTCTCAGCAGAACTCGGCGTAACCGACCTCGAAAGGTCTCTTCAATGCAAAGTCAATTTCAAGAGATACTAAGATCAAACTCGGACTGAGTCATATTTTCCAACTTCAGAATACTATCTGGGAATCACTTCAACTTGAGAGAAATATTACCGATGAGAATGTATAAGAACAGAAGCAACGTTATCGGGAAGGGCTTCGAACAAACCAAATTACGACATAAAAATCCTTTAGAGAGAAAGACGCTTACACCAAGTTATGCCAGGAAAGAAAGTTTTCCTACATACCTTATTGATGAACTGGTTACGCTTCTATGGTGGTTAAACCTGCCTCCAAATGGATCTCAAGAATCAATACAACAAGGTAATAGATTTATAGTGACGATTCTAAGCTTCTTCACGCTAGATCCTACGAGACTCGCTTCTGATTTTAGTTGCAGGCTTTTTTGGGGATTCTAAAAAGGGTTTGAGAACATTTTGGGTGAGTTAAAGTGGGTGACACTTCCTAGAACGAAAGAGAAAGAGCTACACTACCTTTTTATACTATACAAAGTCTAGGAAGTTTTGCCACCCTACATGCAAAACGGGTTGCCCCGCCCCAGTCACTACACCCGATGGGACAGCTGGTGCAAGTCTAATGAAACACGTAGCCACCTTCTTCCCTCATACGCGTCGCCGGCAGGTTGTCTGCGCTAGAAGCCAAACTTACTAATCTTTAACATTATGTGTGGGTGTAACATCATTCCCCCCTTCAGAATATTCGTCCTCGAATGTTGAATCGTAGTCACTTCTTGCAAACTTCTTTAGTCATTTTGGGTTGTGCCCGCCATGGTAATCTCATTGTAGCCTCACGCAGTATGGAATAGATGGGGGTACCGGGTTCTCATGTCTTCTTTAGCTTCCCAGGTCATTTCTTCTATTTTATTGTTCCTCCAAAGTACTTTAACTGAAGCTACCTCTTTGGTTCGCAACTTATGCACTTGATGATCTAGGATAGCCACCAGAACTTCTTCGTAAGATAGGTCCTCTGTAACTTAAATATCTTTAATAGGGGTAATACGGGAAGGATCACTTAAGCACTTTCGAAGCATAGACACAAAGAATACTAGATGCACTACTTTCCAGTCCAGGGGTAGCTCGAGCTTATAATCCACCTGACCAATTTTTTGAATAATTCAATATGGTCCAGTATACCGGGGACTGAGTTTGCCTCTCTTACCGAATCTCATCACGCCTTTCATAGGCGATACCCTTAAGAATAACCAATCTACCAAGGAGAACTCCAAATCTCGTCGTCGGTTATCCAAGTAAGATTTTTGCCTACTTTGAGCGGTCAATAATCAACTTTGAATCGCTTTCACCTTTTCTACAACCTGTTGTATCAACTCAGGACCCAATAACTTTGTTTCACTAATTTCGAACCAACCAATAGGAGATCTGCACTTTCGTCCGTATAGTGCCTCATATGATTCCATTCGAGTGCTAGCATGGTAGCTGTTGTTGTAAGCAAATTCGATGAGTGATAGATGATCTTCCCAATTTCCTTTGAAGTCTAAAACACAGGCTCGTAGCATGTCCTCGAGCATCTGAATAGTACGTTCGGCCTGACCGTCTGTTTGTGGATGGAAAATTGTGCTAAGGTTGATCCTCATACCAAATCCTTTTTGGAATGATCGCTAGAAATTAGCTGTAAACTGGGTACCCCTATCTGATATGATGGAAATCGGAACCCCATGGAGTCGGGACTATTTCTTTGATGTATAACTTAGCATAATCTTCACCTGAGAAGATGGTCTTAACTGGTAGGAAATGAGTTGACTTGGTGAGTCGATCCACGATGACCTATACAGAATCGAATCTTCAGCATGATTGCGGTAATCCGATAACAAAATCTACATTGATCATCTCCCATTTCCAGGTTGGAATTCCATATTCTGAAGCAATCCCCCTGGCTTCTGGTGTTCAATCTTAACTTGTTGGCAATTTGGGCACTGAGTGACGTATTCAACAATGTTCCTTTTTATGTCGTTCCACCAATATAGCTGTCGAAGATCATGATACATCTTGGTTGGCCCAGATTAACAAAATATCGGGATTGGTGAATCTCTACCAAGATCTTCCTAGAGTCCCCCGAAATTGGGCACACATAACCGGTCCTAGTATTAAGGACTCCGTCCTCTGATAGCTCGAGCACCTGCTTCTTTTGAAAGGGAATGATTTCTCTTATTTTCACCAAAGCTGGATCGTTAAATTGGCGTGCTTTTACTTCAGCTACTAGAGAGGATTCATCGGCATTTCAAACTATGGCTTTTCTGCTATTGGCGTCTAGCAATTGTATACTTAAATTAACCAGCCGGTACAAGTCTTTAGTCATTTCTAACCTATAATCTTCCATATGTCGTAGGCTGCCCATGGATTTCTGACTTAGCGTGTCAGCCACAAAGTTTGCCTTCCGGGGGTGGTACAGAATATCGACATCGTAATTCTTTAACAATCGTTGTAAGAACCCCGTGCAGAAGGTGCACTAAAAGATGGCTGCCTGGTACGAGTGTTCTGAAATCCATGGCTAACTGGAGCACTATGTTAAACCTGAAGTGCGAACTGGACTGGTCGACTAAAATGACCTCTACCATGTCGAGCCTTGCCCCAGAATAGGAACCACTAAATCCTCAAAAAACCACGAGGCTTCTTAGCCGCCCTATCCTCCCTCTCCTCCCCGCGAATACACTCTAACCTCCTAACAATCTCCAGAATGTGATGAAATACAGTCTCAGTCGTTATTTCTCGTGCCACCCCATATCTAAGGTTGTAGGTAAGTCCCTAAACAAATCTACAAACTCTCTCCCTCTTAGCAGAAACCAAAGGAGTTTCATGGCGGGATAAAGCTATAAACCTCAAGCATACTCGGACACAGTCATACCCCTCTAGCGCACATGCTCAAACTCACGGCATAACTCATCCCTGCAGGTCTGTGGGATAAACTCCCCCAAGAAAAATCGGAGAACTGGGACCATGTAATTGGGGTTGCGCCAGCTAGACTACTTGCCTCATAAGTCTGACACCATCGTTATGCCGACCCAGTCAACTAAAAAGTAGTGAAGTCAACCATACTCGACACCACCAAACCCAAGGTACACAAAATACAATGACATTGATCTAGGAATCCTTGTGCATCCTCAAAAGCCCCACCACTGAACTGGGAAGGAAGGAGTCTCTGAAATCTCTCTAAACTCTTCTGCCCCATCAACAAACATGATTAGCCCTACCTCAGGTGGAACAACAACTATTGGTTGCACCGGTAGAACACCGGTGTCTGGTAAATATGAGATCTCTGCTCTGGAGTATGGGCGGGGGGAGTCTGGGCGCCTCTCCCAGCCTGTGAAGTAGCTTGTACAAACGGAATCAACCTTTTTTGGACCAAGCTCCCAAACAAACTCATGAAGTGAGCCAGGGTCTTCTGAAGCCCTGATGTAGCAATAGGCCCCTCAAGTGCCCAAGTGGGTCCTATTTGCTCAACATGATCAGGCTCTTGCTCCTCAACCAGATCTACTGATGCTCCACAACTACTGCTCTAGAAGAGGCTCTAGCTGCAACGCGTGCCCACCTTCGGCCCCGACCTCTCACAACTCTGGCAGGGGGTACTGGTGCCTGCTCAGGTGATCCCGAAGAATGTGTCATCACCATATGTAAGAGAATAGAAGAGTAAAGATTTAGACTTTGGGAAAAACAAATCCGCGTGATAATGAATAAAAGAACGTGAAGTTTCCTAAGTGCTCTGTAGCCTCTCGAAGATAAGTACAGGTATCTCCATACCGATCCGCAAGACTCTACTAGATTTGTTTATGACTCGTAGAACTTATGAAGATAGGACTTTGATACCAATTTGTCACAACCGAATCCCACCAAATGGGGTCGTGATGGCACCTAACCTCCAAGATTAGGTAAGTCAATCACATCACCAATATTGATTTATCAAAGCAAGATATAATGAGATTGTATTAACAATAAACAACGAAAATAACGATAACATAAGCAATCAATACACAATACAAATCCCTAAAATTAGGTGGTACAGAGGTATGAGCTCTAAATTGGATACATAAAGAAGTATAAAAAATACAATACTATTTGAACATAAAAATAACAGTATTAACATAAGGATGGGACTCCAAGGGACTGCGATTATCATGCAACTTTACCTTGAATCCTCGCGCTTAGTGTATGTACTCACTCCCTAGGTTCGCTGCCTCTAACACCCGGATCTACACAAAAATATGCATAAGTATAGTATGAGTACACCACAATCAGTATCCAGTAAGTATCAAGATTAATCGCGGTAAAGTAGTGACGAGTTTCAAATCATATGATACTCACTTGTTAAAGAACCTGTGCAATATATCAATAACTGGCAGCAAGAATTTTATATAATGGAATACAACACCACAATCTCGTTAAAATATGTGATAACAACTCAACGCAGGAGAAATCTATCTTTGACAACAATTCATCATGTAGAAACAGAGGCATATGATAGCATGTCAAATACAACTTGCAACTAGTTGAAATATATGACGAAGTGTAAAGAAAATATGTACATGATCAAAATATCATCTCGTTTCGTCACATAAATATCATCAAGAAAATCACCCTCAAGCCATCACATAAACATCATCAAGAACGCCATCCTTATTTCGCCGCATGTGCAATACTCAAGAAAGACATTCCGCCACATGCGCATAATCAAGATCACCATCCTTATTTTGCCACATGTGAAAGCCCGAGGGTACCATCCTTATTCTCCACATATGCACAACAATAATCGTAATCGCACAGCAAAGATCTCGTGCCAACATCCAATTAATACGATCAATATGTCCTCATGAGCCACAATCATCACAATCTAATAGGCCAAATTACCATCAAAGACATAAGCTCAAATTTATTAACAAGGTGCACAAGGACATGAGAGTAATAATAAAATACGGATGGATGTTCACCATATAAAGCGTGACTATGGCTAAATCAATTGTAACAATCAAGTTCATGAAGTCATAAAGTGATTAAGCATGTTTCATATAAAACATATCATCAAAATAAGACATATTAATAGTCCAAGGTCTAATCCGGTCATAAACTATAAATAGCACCCGTGTACCCGCTCGTCACCTCGCATACATGTGAATTTTCACATAACACAAATTTCCAAATAAGACCAAATCCTAAGGGATTATTCCCGCACACAAGATCAGACAAGATACTTACCTTAACGGGCCAAATCAATACTCCTTTCTTTAAATATCACCTCTGATCGGCTCGAATCTAGCCAAAAATAACCCAATAACGTCAAACAAAGCCATAAAAAAATCTCTAAACAATAAAGCTTTGATATTTAAATAAATCACCAAAATTCAACAAAAGTTAACCGTGTCCACACGGTCAAAACCCGAATCAAGAGGTAGATCCCGACACCCATAACCCCACGAGTCCAAATATATGATTAAATTCTAAAACCGAGTCCAAATCGATTCCCAAATCCCCCATTTTCAGTCTCTTAAGTTGAAGATAAAAACCTCAAATTTTCCTTTAAAATTTCAAGTTTTAGGTGTATAAATCCATTAAAAAATAAAATATAAATCCAAATCCGAGTGAAAATTGCTTACCTCCAATGTAGTAATGAATTTGCTCTGCAAAACCTCCACCTCTCGAAGTCTAGAGCTTAAAATATGCGATAAAGGGTAAACTCCAAAATTAGAACTCTTAAAGTCTGCTCCAGTGATAGCCTTCACGAACGCGGCCACAGCCTCGTGTTCACGAAGCACAAAAATACTCTTCCTCAAAATATCCCTTCGCGAACGCGGCCCCCATCCCAGGAACGCGAAGCACAAAGTCCCACTAGACTTCGCGAATTCGAACAGTCCTTTGCGAGCGTGACGGCTTAGCTCTAGCCTTCCCTAGCTGCCTCACCACTATGAACGTGACTATGTTATCGCGAACGCGACATCCCATTCGCAAATGCGAAGCATAAAACTGACCATCACCAAAAAGCCCTCCACTATCGTGATCAAGCCTCCACGATCGCGAAGAAGAACCTCACATCAACAAAATCTACAACTTCTAAATATGCTTCGAGTAGTCCGAAACTCACCTGAGCCACCCGGGACCCTGTCCAATCGCACCGACAAGTTCATAAACACTGTTCGGGCCTATCCAAAGCCTCCAAACATATATAATAATATCATAACAATGAATTAAATTCCAAAACACAAATTGAACTTCTCTTAAGTTCATGAAAATTCAAACTTAAAACCAAGCGTCCGATTCAAGCCTAACCAATTCAGAATAAACTCAAACTTTGAAAAAAAGTCTCAAATGACAAAATGAATCTATTCCAACTTCCTGAGCTAAAATCCGAATCCGATATCATCAAATCAACTCCCGCTCAAACTTAGGAACTCTCCAAACTTTAAAATTGCCAACTTTCGGCAAATAGCGCCAAAACACCCTAGGAACCTCCAAATCCAAATCCGGACATATGCTTAGTCCAAAATCACCAGAACCTATTGGAATCAAATCACTAATCCGAGGTCGTTTATATAAAAGTCAAACCTTGGTCAACTCTTATATTAAGCTTCCAACCATAGAACTAAGTTTCTCAATTCACTCTAAAACCTTCCTGAAACCAAACCAACCATCCCTGCAAGTCACAAATCAACAAACAAGCATATGAGAAACATCAAATGGGTGAACCGGGCTCAAATACACTAAACAACCGTTCGGATCGTTACAAGTTGTTGCATTCTTTTAGTAGGTCGATAAATGTATTTCGTTGTTTCCTTCCTAATAAGATGGGCAAATTATTCATTGTCACTTATTTGGACCGGATTCTTCTTGTATTAAATGTTAATACCTAAAATACCCGGCGGACAAATTTGATTTTGACCAGCTGTAGGAACATTTTTTCTATTTCAGCAACTATCCACGTACTACTAGTTTTAAAGTTTAATCATGTTTTTATATATTCTATTTGATATTTCTTGTTCATCCATATTGACTATATATCAAACGGCCAAGAGAACTTGAAGGTTCTTGCATCTTGTTCCCAGTTATCGGTTACGTACTCGGTTACATTCTTCGTCCACAAATAATAATAATAATACTATTACTATATACCTAAGAAGTCAAATAATTTTTACTATGATTTTTCAAACATTTTAACAATAAATGTTGCAATCACTTTTTGACTGCATGCGCTATGTCCATTTCAAAATCAGGATCACTTTTCAACTGCATGCATTTTATTCTACGACGATAAGTAGACCATTTTTTCCAATTAAGTAGACTGAATGTGGTGCGGTGTGCCTGTTTTCAAGAAAGATTGGTCAATATACACTACTAAACAATAGTGCAATTCCGTCCACTATTTTCGACCGAATTCCGACCAATTTTAATTGGTCGGGAAAATGATGGTTACAAACGTGTACCGACCGAAATCGATAGAAAATTTCCGACTTTAATTTCCGAGCGAAATCGGTCGGAAACTATTAATTTTCTTTTTTTAATTTTTAACTTCTGACCGAATTCGGTCGGAAATTTAAAAAAATAATAATTTTATTTAATTAAATAATTAGTTGTAAATGGTAAAAAATTGTTAATTTATTTGAAAAAATAAATATAAATTCATAATTTCCGAAAATTTCAAAAACTTGAAAATATATTTGAAATTTCCGATCGAATTTGGTCGGAAATTAAGAATTTTTGGGCAAAAAAAAAAAAGAGATTTCCAGTTGGTTTTCAATAACAAAATACTACCAACTCGAGCTTAAAACAACCAAATTCATCCATGATCATATAATTCTAAAAAATTAATACTATATTTGAGATAATATCTCATTACAAACTCCATAAATTAAAATACATAAATAAAATAAAATCTATCCGAAATGAAAGTCTAATCGGAGTACAAGAATAATTGTAATATAGTCACTTTGTCTAATAAATTTACTCCTGAAGAATTTCCATTTCATGTACCTGTGAAACAAGAGTCATAATTTTATTCATACTTTTTGATATCACGATTCAGAAAAAAAAATTAAACGTTAATCATAAAATATATATTAATTAGTGAAGCAAACAATAGAATAAGAAATAAGTACTGGTGTATAAACTACTTACTCGATGTTACACAACAAATATTTTCAACTCCTCTTTGGCTGAAAAATAACCACAAGAATTAAGAATAAGAAATGTCAAATTTTGAGTATTTAACCTCTCAAGAATTCCAAAAACATGAACAAAATATCTTTAAATGTATTTCATAAAACTAAAAAAGAAACCACTACTACTACATAAACATAGTGAGATCCAATGAAGAAAATCAAACATTTTGGATTGTGTGTGTGAGAGAGGAAAAAAAGAAGAAGAGAAATGACATATCATGATAGCAATAAGCAAGTCTTATTGGGATATTCATGTATAGCAGAAAATGAATCCAACTCAGTCTATGGTTTAAAACAGTCATTTTTATAGATAAATCAAATCATAAGAGGTAAAAAGAAAGATGGAATCAGCTCAAAGCACTCACGTCTTTCATTTATAAAGCAGAAACAGAAACATATACCAAATGGACTCACCTTGATTGACAGCACAAAGTGACCTCAACTTTGAGAAAATATGATACATTCAAGGCTAAGGGTCTCCCTCGTCTTGGCTGAGGGCTTTCTCTCTCTACCATGAGAGCTATTTTCTCCTTGTGAGGTCTCAATCCTTGCTGCTAACCACTTAATCTCTACCTCTCAAATCCCACTTTCTAAAACTTTGTCAATAGGAAACCTAATAATTACCGATTTCATCCTCTGCGGGCATCAATTTGTGCAAATTCCCTATTTTCTACTAAACGCTAAATCAATTTGATTTCTAGAAGAACTCTATATTTTGGTGCAAACAGGTTAAATATACTGTTGAATCAACTCCAATAGGAGCGGGAATCCTTCAATTGAAAAGATGGCTGATGAAATTACTGAACGCCTAAATGAATTTATTCTTACTGAGGAAGAAAAGGATGCTGTGGCAATTGAATATCCAGATATTCAGTCAAGTATGAAGGATTGTGAGGTAAGTCTTTTTGGCAAGGTGATTAATGATAAAAAGGTGAATTTTCACGGAGTCAAAAATACCATGCCGTTGGTTTGGGGGCACCCAGTAGGACTGCAGATGAAGGAAATCGGATGGAACTTTTTTCAATTTATTTTTAAAGATAAGGAAAGTAAGGATAAAGTATGGTTTGCTACACCATGGTTGTATGACAAATACCTTCTTAATGTCCATCCTTGGGAACCAGGTTTGAAGAGTGATTCTCAGGTGTTTAATATCTGTAATCTGTGGGTTCAAGTTTGGAATATCCCATTACATTGGATGTCAAAGGATGTTGGGCGCAAAATAGGGCATGCTTTGGGCGGTACCGTTGATATTGTAATCCCTAAAAATGGAAGCAAAGAGGGGCGATATATGAGGATTAAAGTCACGATGAACATTAACAGGCCACTACCTAGGGGAAAGTTGATCAAGTTAGGCTTGGAAACAAACTGGGTTGAAATAAGATACGAAAACCTACCTTATGTTTGCTACTACTGTGGTATGCTAGGACACAATGATAGAACTTGTGTACAAAGAGAGAAGGATATAAGATCAGGCAATCTCAAAAGTGACCAGTTTGGGACATGGTTACGAGCGGAGAATCATTTACTAGTTTCAGATAATCAGCGCCGTCAAGGTGTAAATACTAATAACGATGGGCATACTAGGGTGAAAAATCATAACTTTGAACTGGTTGAGGGAAAAGGAGTTGCTGGAAGTAGTAAAAGTCTGCTAAATTTGGCAGAGGGTACTACCTCGGTTGAAATGCAGTCTGACATAAAAAAAGAGGATCTTCAGGGAGACCAAATGCAGCCCATGGAAGCAACAAATTATGGATCTAGAGAGAAGGAGAGTGCAGAAGGTTGGAATAACACTGGGGTTGGAACTTCTGATGGTATTACAACTACCTCAATGCAAGGTTTGTATATTGGCTTGGAGAAGAAAGATGTGCAGGAGCAGATGCTAGTGGATGAAAATATGTTGAATGACACAATAGAGCTACAACAAAACTTATTGCAAGTTGCCTCACAAATGCAGGATGCTGGCAACCAAAAAATGAAGGAATTGCAAGATAACATAGACAAGGTATGTCCAGATCCTTTATTGAGCTCTCCTAAGTTACAACTACATATAGTGAATAATTCTCAACTACTCGATAATTCAAAACAAAACTCTTTAACAGTTAGTGCTATTACTAATAAGAATACATGGGACATAAAGAGAAAACAACGGAAACGAAAGGCTAATATTAAGGGTTGTTCTGATGATGTTAAAGGAAACAAATTGGTAGGTTTGAATGAAAATCATCTTATTGAGGTTGCTGTGATAGAGGAAAATATGCATACTGTGGGGGATAAAAGAAAAGAACAAACTAATTTTGATACTGAAACGGAAGTTAAAAAATAGAAACAAGTGGTGGAGCGGGAGGCCATCCCTAAATGGCTTCCCTCCATGCAATGAAAGCTTTAGTGTGGAATTGTAGAGGCCCGGGGGGGTCCTTAACAGTTCCCTTTTTGAAGGAGACAATGCGTCTCCACTCCCCAAACATGAATTTCTTAAGTGAAACAAAAAATAGAGATAGAACAGTGCAGAGAGTTCAGAGACAACTGGATATGGCACATGCTATTACTGTGGAATCAATGGGTTTATCAGGTGGACTAGCCTTATTCTGGATTGACAACGTCCAGGTATGTCAATATCACACTTCTTCTTTTTGTGTTGAAACTTTGATACATGATGTCTTATCTGATTGCAAATATTTGTGTATCTTTTTGTATCTAAGTACGGATAGAATTAATCGTCGATATCAAATCAGAGAATTAATTAAAAAATCTTCATATTGGGGCACCTTCTGGGTCTTAGCTGGTGATTTTAATGATATTCTTGATGATTCAGAAAAACAAAGAGGAAGAACTAGAGAATTGGACCTTTAGAGACTTTAAGGATTTTATTTGGAACTTAGGTGCAATTGACTTGGGTTACAAAGGAAAACTTTGGACCTGGTGGTGCTATCGGAAAATGAGGGTATTATTCAGGAAAAGTTAGATAGGGTCTTAGTCTCCCCTAATTGGAAAATAAAGTTTGAAGAGGCTAATTTAACTCATCTTGATACTGAGGCTTCTGATCATTCCTTGTTAATTTTGTCATCACATGCTGAACAAATTAAGAAGAAAAGACGTTTTTACTTTGATAAAAGGTGGGTTGATCGTGAAGAGGTTCAGAATATTGTATCTGAAGCTTGGTCCGATGACTATATTGGATTCGAGCAATCTCGAGTTAACTTTAAAATAAAGAAGTGTCGTAGATCCTTAGTGGCTTGGGTAAGGGGAGGAAATGGTAATGCTAGAAAGAGAATTAATAGTATTAAAAAACAGATTACATACCGTAGAAGTGATGCTAATAAGTTTGACTGGAATAAACTTAGGTTGTTAAAAAAGGAATTAAGCCAAGCTTATAAAGAAGAAGAAATTTTCTGGAAACAAAAGTCTAGAGTCTTATGGCTGCTGGATGGCGATAAAAATACGTCCTATTTTCACATGACAACCTTACAAAGAAGAAGAAGAAATATAACTAGGGGTTTTCAAACATCTGAATGGAGGTGGGTGAGTGATCAAACTGAAATAGTTCAAGAAGTAGAGGCATATTATGATACACTATTCTCTACATCTAACCCGACAAATTTTGAAAGTATTCTAAATCATGTCAATGTAACGATTAGTGACTCTATAAATCGAGAACTCATAAAAGATGTTAGTGAAGAGGAAGTAAAGAATGCGGTGTTCGCTATGCATCCTCTTAAAGCGCCAGGTGTGGATGGAATGACTCCTTTATTTTTTCAAAGATATTGGAATATTATATCTAAGGAGATTTATGAAGCTATTAATAGTTTCTTCACTACAGGTACCTAATTCCTTCGTGGAACCATATTTTAATCACTCTAGTACCTAAAGTTAAAAGACCTACTTTGGTGTCGCAATTTAGACCCATAAGTTTATGTTCTAATCTTTATAAAATTATTGCAAAAATTCTTGCTACGAGAATAAAAAATTATTTAACTAAGGTTATATCTCCGACTCAAGCAACTTTCGTTGGACATAGACAAATAACCGATAATGTTATCTTAGCACATGAATTTATGCATCTTCTAAAAAATAAACGCAGAGGTAGAGAGAAATTTATAGCGATGAAATTGGATATGTCAAAAGCTTATGACAGAGTTGAATGGATATATATCCAAAAAATGCTTTTGCAAATGGGTTTTCATGCCAGATTTGTAGAATGGATTATGCAATGTATTTCTACCCCTACCTATAGTTTTAATATGAATGGTGAGGTAGTTGGATCAGTTAGGCCAACTAGAGGAATACGACAAGGAGATCCGTTATCACCTTATCTATTTTTAATATGTGTAGAATGTTTCTCTACTTTGTTGAAGATTTCTGAAACTCAAAATGAAATTCAAGGTCTAAAGTTAAATAGACATGGGCCGAGCTTAACTCACTTATTTTTCGCAGATGAATCTTTTATATCCTGTTCAGCTAACGCTCACAATGCAGTCCATGTAGTTGAGATTCTAAGAAAGTATGAGCAAAGTTCTGGGCAAGTGGTTAATTTAGATAAATCAGCTATTTGTTTTAGTAGAAATGCAACGGAGGAGGAGAAAGTAGAGATATTTTCCTTACTTGGACAACAACAAAGAAATGAGATGGGTATGTATTTAGGATTACCAGCTATCGTGGGACGCTCAAAGAAAAAGATGTTAGAGTTTATTAAGGATAGACTCAAGACAAAAATAAAAGGATGGAAGGGTAAATTTTTAAGTACAACAAGGAAAGAAGTAATGCTTAAATCTGTACTTGCAGCAATCCCTACCTATGCCTTGTCTTGCTTCCAACTCCTTGATGGTTTGTGCAAGGAGATTACATCTCTTTCTTCTAACTTCTGGTGGGGACAAACCGAGGATAAAAGAAAGATGCATTTTTTGTCACGATCCGGATTTTCCACCCTCGGGAATCGTGATGGCGCCTACTAGTGAAAGCTAGGCAAGCCAGTTATTCCAGTTATTTAACCATTTTCACCTTAAATCCCTTAACAATTCCAAAACAACATAATAAAAACAGCGGAAATAATAATAACAAAAAAAAAAAACAGTGCAGAAGACGAAATTTGATATTGTAGATTAATACAAAGTGCGAAAGTCTAAGTACAACTCTACCCAGAATTGGTGTCACAATCTCACAGACTGTCTAAGAATACTACCAATAAGGTCTGAATAGAATTACACGAATCTGTCTCGGAATAAGTAAAAACAGAAAGAAAATGATAGAAGGAGACCAAAGCCTGTGGACGCCTGTAGGACTACCTCGGGTCGCCTGACGGTCTGGAAACAACAACCTCACTATGGTCCAAAAGCTGCAGCACCGGGATCTGCACACAGTGCAGAGTGTAGTATCAGCACAACCGACCCCATGTGCTGGTAAGTGCCTAGCCTAATCTCGGCAAAGTAGTGACGAGGCTAGGACCAGACTACCAAATAAACTTGTGTAGTTAAATCATATACATCGGAAAAATAAAGGCAAAAATATACAGGTAAAGATAGGATGGGGAAATACGGTAACAACAGAAAATTAATAAATAACCGTAAAGAACACCATAACTCAATTATCAGCAAGAATCAGGAAATCAAAGACAAGTGCACGGCATCACCCTTCGTGCTTTTACTCTCGTCCTCACCATAAGAATCAATATAATCGGCACGGCATCACCCTTCGTGCTTTTACCTCACATAATCATGGCACGGAATTATCCTTCGTGCATTATCACTCATATCATAGCACGACATTGTACATCGTGCGGCACTGCATCACCCTTCGTGCATTAACACTCTCTCACAAATATCATGCACGGCATTACCCTTCGTGCTTTTACACTCTTCCTTACCCAAAAAACAATCAAAAAGCAATACGGGCAAGGGAATCAATAAAATCATAACAGAATCCCGGCAAGGGAACAATAGCATAACAACAACATCCCGGCAAGGGAAAACAATATCAAAAGCAATAACATCCCGGCAAGGGAGATAATATCAAAAGCAATAACATCCCGGCAAGGGAGATAGTATCAAAAACCTCTTCTCTTTTTCACAATTACTTCACAACTCAATTCACAACTTGAGCCAACGCTCTACAATGTTCAATTACCAATAATACTTCCACAACTCAATTCACAACTCGAGCCAATGCTCTAAAATGTTCAATTACCAATAATACTTCCACAAGCCTTGTTCAACAATAGATTTCATCATATAAAGCATAAATAATACGAAACGGAGTCACATTCATCATAGTATAAGACTCACGGGCATGCGTGACACCGACGTATAGATACTCGTCACCATTCCTATACGTCGTACTCAACAATTAACACATAGCAAATAAGACACAACTCCTAATCCCTCAAGCTAAGGTTAGACCAAACACTTACCTCGATGCCACGAACACAATTCAAGCCTCAACTACCGCTTTACCTCTTGTTTCCACCACCAATTTGCTTGTATCTAGCCACAATTTACTTAACGATATCAATAAATACTAAATGAATCAATCCTAATGCATAAAAATAGGTTTTCTAAAGTTTTTCCCAAAAAGTCAAAAATCGACCCCGGGCCCACATGGTCAAAACTCGAGGTTCGAACCAAAACCCGATTACCCATTCACCCACGAACTCAAATATGTAATTTGTTTTAAAATCGTACCTCAAATCGAGGTCCAAATCCCCAAAATTTGAAAATCCTAAGTTCTACCCAAAACACCCAATTTCCCCCATGAAAACCCTTGATTTTGGATTGAAATCATGTGAAAAGATGTTATAGATTAAAGAAAATAAGTTAGAAATGACTTACAATTGGTTTGGAGATGAACTTTTCTTTAGAAAATCGCCCAAAAGTGTTTAGGTTTTGAGAAGGCTTGAAAAATGGATAAAAATGCGTCTAAGTCCCAATTAACTGGTCTCTGATGTCGCAATTGCGACCAGGGTTCGCAATTGCGAACCCTTTCAGGACCTGTTATCTTTACAAATGCGAAGAATATGTCGCATTTGCGACCCTGGGAAAATCCACTAAACTTTGCATTTGCGATAAAAAGGTCGCATTTGCGACTCTGGCCCTTCCACATTTGCGATAAAATGGTCGCATTTGCGATCCAGGCCTGCCCAGGCCATCTTCGCAAATGCGATAAAATTTTCGCAAATGCGAGCTCGCATTTGCGAAGCCTGCAGACCTGCAACACACCAGCAATTTCCTAAGTCCAAATTTCACTCCGCGGCCTATCCAAAACTCACCCGAGCCCTTTGGGGCTCCAAACCAAACATGCACGCAAGTCCAAAAATATCATACAGACTTGCTCGTGCGATCAAATCATCAAAATAACATCAATAACTATGAATTTAGCATCAAAATCAAAGAAAAATCTCATGAACTCTCAAGTTCCATTTTTAACAACCGATGGTCGATTCACGTAATATCAAGTCCGTTTCTTACCAAATTTTACAGGCTCAACTTAAATGCCATATAAGACCTGCACCGGGCTCCGGAACCAAAATACGGGCCCGATACCATCAAATTCAAACACATTCAAATTTCTAAAAATTCTTATAATTTCAGTTAAACAATTTCTTTCAAAAATTCATTTCTCAGGCTTGGGACCTCGAAATTCAATTTCGGGCATATGCCCAAGTCCCATATTTTCCTACGGACTCTCTGTAACCGTCAAATCACGGGTCCGAGTCCGTTTACCCAAAATGTTGACCGAAGTCAACTTAAATTCAAGTTAAAAGCCAAATTTATCATTTTTCACAGATTTTCACATAATGGATTTCTGGATACACGCCCGGGCTGTGCACGCAAATCAAGGTGAGACAAAAAGGAGGTTTTAAGGCCTCGGAACACAGAATTTATTTTCAAAACAAGTGATGGCCTTTTGGGTCATCACATTCTCCACCTCTAAAACAACCGTTCGTCCTCGAACGGACTTAAGAAGGAAGTACCTGAGTCGGAGAAAAGATGGGGATAACGGCTTCGCATATTGGGCTCGGACTCCCAGGTCGATGCCTCAACAGGCTGACCTCTCCACTGAACACGAACAGAAGGGAAACTCTTCGATCTCAACTTACGAACCTGCCGGTCTAGAATAGCTACTGGCTCCTCCTCATAGGACAAGTCCTTGTCGAACTGGACAGTGCTGAAATCTAACACGTGGGATGGATCACCGTGATACTTCCGAAGCATGGACACATGAAACACTGGATGCACAGCTGATAAACTCGGCGGCAACGCAACTTTGTAAGCCACCTCTCCCACTCGATCAAGAATCTCAAACGGGCTTAATGAATCTAGGGCTAAGCTTGCCCTTCTTCCCAAATCTCATCACGCCCTTCATAGGCGACACCCGAAGCAACACTCGCTCGCCGACTATGAATGCCACATCACGAACCTTACGGTCGACATAACTCTTTTGCTTGGACTGAGCTGTACGAAGCCTATCCTGAATAATCCTGACCTTGTCCAAGGCATCCTGTACTAGATCCGTACCCAAAAACTGAGCCTCTCCCGACTCAAACCAACCAACCGGCGACTGAAATTGCCTACCATATAAAGCCTCATAGGGAGCTATCTGAATGCTCGACTGGTAACTGTTGTTGCAGGCAAACTCCGCTAAAGGCAAGAACTGATCCCACGAGCCTCCAAAGTCAATAAGACAAGCTCGAAGCATATCCTCCAAAATCTGAATAGTACGTTCGGACTGCCCGTCCGTCTGAGGATGAAATGCTGTGCTCAACTCGACCCGTGTGCCCAACTCACGCTGAACTGCCCTCTAGAAATATGAGGTAAACTGCGTACCTCGGTTAGAAATAATAGACACGGGCGCACCATGAAGACGAACAATCTCCCAGATATAGATCTCAGCTAACCTCTCAGAAGAATAAGAAACCGCCACAGGAATAAAAATGCGCCGACTTGGTCAGCCTATCAACAATAACCCATACTGCGTCGAACTTCCTCTGAGTCCGTGGGAGCCCAACAACAAAGTCCATAGTGATATGCTCCCACTTCCACTCAGGAATCTCAATCTTCTAGAACAAACCACCATGTCTCTGATGCTTGTACTTCACCTGCTGACAATTCAAACACCGAGCCGCATATGCATCAAAATCCTTCTTCATCATCCTCCACCAATAATGCTGCCGCAAATCCTGATACATCTTGGCAGCGCCCGGATGAATAGAGTACCGGGAACTATGGGCCTATTCTAGAATCAACTCTCGAAGTCCATCTACATTAGGCACACAAATACGACCCTGCATCCTCAAAACTCCATCATCCCCAACTGTAACCTGCTTGGCACCTCCGTGCCGCACCGTGTCTCTAAAGACACACAAATGAGGGTCATCATACTGCCGATCTCTGATACGCTCAAATAATGAAGAACGAGCGACTGTGCAAGCAAACATATGACTCGCCATACAGATAATGCCTCCAAATCTCCAGTGCGTGAAAAATGGTTGCTAACTCCAAATCATGGACTGGATAGATCTTATGATAAATCTTCAACTGCCGCGAAGCATAAGCAATGACCTTGCCATCCTGCATCAACACCGCACCAAGTCCAATACGATATGCGTCACAATAAACTGTATATAGCCCTGAACCTGTGGGCAAAACCATCACTGGCACCGTAGTCAAGGCCGTCTTGAGCTTCTGAAAGCTCGCCTCACTCTCGTCCGACCACCTGAACTGGGCACCCTTCTAGGTCAACCTGGTTATTGGGGCTGCAATAGATGAAAACCTCTCTACAAACCGATGGTAATAGCCTGCCAAACCCAAGAAACTCTGGATCTCTGTAGCTGATGTGGGTCGAGGCCAGTTCTTGACTGCCTCTATCTTCTTCGGATCCACCTGAATACCCTCCGCTGATACAACGTGACCAAAGAATGCAACTGAACTTAACCGGAACTAACGCTTCAAAAACTTAGCATACAACTGACTATCCCTTAGAGTCTAAAGAACGACTCGAAGATGCTGCTCGTGCTCCTCCCGGCTGCGGGAATAGATCAAAATATCATCAATGAAGACAATCACGAAGGAATCCAAATAAGGCCTGAACACTCGGTTCATCAAATCCATGAAAGCTGCTGGGGCATTTGTCAATCCGAATGACATCACCAAGAACTCATAATGCCCGTACCGAGTGCGGAAAGCTGTCTTAGGGACATCGGATGCCCTCATCCTCAACTGATGGTAGCCAGATCTCAAGTCAATCTTATAAACACTTGGGTACCCTGAAGCTGGTCAACGGCAATGGGTACTTATTCTTGATTGTGACCTTGTTCAATTGTTGATAATCTATACACATCCTCATCGATCCGTCCTTCTTCTTACCAAACAACACCGGCGCACCCCAAGGCGAGACACTAGGCCTAATAAAGCCCTTATCAAGCAAGTCTTGCAACTGCTCCTTCAATTCTTTCAACTCAGGCAGGGCCATACGATACGGCGGAATAGAAATGGGCTGAGTGCCCGGAGCTAAATCAATGCAGAAGTCAATAACCCTATCGGGTGGCATGCCCGGCAGGTCTGAAGGAAATACCTCAGGAAACTCACGAACAACAGGCACAGAATCCATAGAAGGAACCTCAGCACTAGAATCACGAACATATGCCAAATAGGCCAAACATCCCTTATCAACCATACGCCGAGCCTTTATATACGAGATAACCCTACGGGTAGAATGACCAGGAGTCCTTCTCCACTCAAGACGAGGTAAACCCGGTAAGGCTAAGGTCACAGTCTTGGCACGATAGTCCAAGATAGCGTGGTAAGGTGATAACCAGTCCATCTCCAATATGACATCAAAATAAACCGCATCCAAAAGTGACAAATCTACTCGAGTCTCAAGACCCCCAATCACAAGTGTACAGGAACGATGGACACGATCTACCATAATAGAATCACCTACCGGTGTAGACACATATACAGGAGCACTCAAGGAATCACTAGGCATGACCAGATACGGTGCAAAATAAGATGACACATAGGAGTATGTAGATCCTGGATCAAATAGAACTGAAGCATCTCTACTACATACCAGAACAGTACCTGTGATAACTGCATCGGAGGCCTCAGCCTCAGGCCTTGCTGGAAGGGCATAACATCGGGGCTGGGCCCCACCACTCTGAACGACATCCTTAGGACGACCTCCTGCTGGCTGGCCTCCTCATCTAGCGGCCTGACCTTCACCTCTAGTACCTCTACCTCCACCTCTAGCACCTCTACCTCCCCCTCTAGCACCTCTACCTCCCCCTCTGGCTGGCTGAGCGGGTGGTGGAACACTCGGTGCTTGAACCATGGCACGGGAACCCTAATGCTGAGAGCTGCTCGGTGCTCGAGGGCAAAATCTAGCAATATGCCTCGTATCGCCACAAGTATAACAAGCCCTCGGTTGCTGAGACTGCTGACCCTGACGGCCTGAATGACCACTCTGAAAACTCTAGAGCGGCGGTGCACTGATAGGAGCTGGTGGTGCACTGTAGGACTGCTGATCATAATACTGTGTATGAGAACCACGGCCACCTGGAGCACCGTGAGAAACCTGTAGTGCTGAATGAAATGGCCTGGAAGGATGACCCCTACCAAAAGAATCTCTGCCTCCAGATTAGGCACCACTGAACCTGCCCGAATGACGAGGCCTCTTGTCAAACCCCTGACCACTCCCCTATGATAGAACCATCTCCACTCTCCTGGCCACATTGGCCGCATTCTGAAAAGAAATCTCGCTCCCCGTATCCTTAGCCATCTGCAGTCGAATAGGCTGAACGAGTCCCTCAATGAACCTCCTCACTCTCTCTCTATCTCTCTCAGTGGGAAGTATAAGAAAAGTATGACGAGCCAAGTGAATGAATCTGGTCTCGTACTAAGTGACAGTTATAGCTGCTGGAGACGCTCAAACTGCCTCCGATAGTTCTCCCTCTGAGTGATAGGAAGGAACTTCTCCAGAAATAGCTGAGAAAACTGATCCCAAGTCAAAGCCGGTGACCCAGCTGGTCTATCCAAACAATAATCTCTCCACCAAGTCTTGGCGGATCCAGACAGTCGAAAAGCAGCAAAGTCGACCCCATTGGTCTCCACTATCCCCATGTTCAGAAGAACCTCATGACATCTCTCCAAATAATCCTGGGGATCCTCAGAAGATGTACCACCAAAAGTAGTGGTGAACAGCTTGGTGAACCTATCCAACCTCCACAAAGCATCGGCAGACATAGCTGCTCCCTCACGGTCTGAGCTTCCACACCCGGCTGAACTGCTCCAACTGGCTGAGCTGCTGGAGTCTGAAACTGGGGAGCCATCTGCTTCGGAGTGCGGGTAGCGGGAGTCTGTGCTCCTCACCCAGCCTGAGAGACAGCTGGTGCTACAGGAAGTAAGCCTGCCCGAGTGACACTCTCCATAAGGCCCACTAGACAAACCAGAGCATCCCGGAGTACTGGGGTAGCAATGAACCCCTTTGGGACCTGAGCTGGTCCTGCTGGAACTATCTGGGCTGGAACCTCCTCGTCAAACTCAACCTGAGGCTCCGCCACTGGTGCTGCAGCTCTGGGTTGAGCTCTGCCCCTGCCTCGGCCCCTCGCACGGCCTCGGCCTCGCCCTCCGCCCCTCGTATATGCTACCGTTGGGGGCTCGGGCTTCTGATCAGTGGATGAAGAAGCACGTGTTCTCGCCATCTGCGAATGAACAGAGTAGAAGTTCAATTAGCATTGAGAAACCAAATGGCACGACAGGAAAGAATGGATGTGAAGTTTTTCCTAACTCTGCAGCCTCTGGGGATAAATACAGACGTCTCCATACCGATCCCTCAAACTCTACTAAGCTTGTCCGTGAATTGTGAGACCTAAGCAACCTAGGGCTCTAATACTAACTTGTCACGACCCGAATTTCCCACCCTCGGGAGTCATGATGGTGCCTACTAATGAAAGCTAGGCAAGCTAGTTATTCCAGTTATTTAACCATTTTCACCTTAATTCACTTAACAATTCCAAAACAACATAATAAAAACAGCGAAAATAATAATAACAAAAAAAACAGTGCGGAAGACGAAATTTGATAATTTAGATTAATACAAACTGCGGAAGTCTAAGTACAACTCTACCCAAAATTGGTGTCACAATCTCATAGACTGTCTAAGAATACCACAAATAAGATCTGAATAAAATTACATGAATCTGTCTCGGAATAAGTAAAAATAGAAAGAAAATTATAGAAGGAGACGCCAAGGCCTACGGACGCCTGCAGAACTACCTCAGGTCGCCTGACGGTCTGGAAACAACAACCTCACTGTGGTCCAAAAGCTGCAGCACTGGGATCTGCACACAGTGCAGAGTGTAGTATTAGCACAACCGACCCCATGTGCTGGTAAGTGCCTACCCTAACGTCGGCGAAGTAGTGACGAGGCTAGGACCAGACTACGAAATAAACCTGTGCAGTTAAATCATATACATCGGAAAAATAAAGGCAGAAATATATAGGTAAAGATAGGAGGGGGAAACATGCTGCGGGGAAATCACGTAACAACAGAAAACCAATCAATAACCGAAAAGAACACCATAACTCAATTATCAGCAAGAATCAAGAAATCAATGACAAGTGCACAGCATCACCCTTCGTGCTTTTACTCTCGCCTTCACCATAAGAATCAATATAACCGGCATGGCATCACCCTTCGTGCTTTTACCTCACATAATCATGGCACGGAATTATCCTTCGTGCATTATCACTCATATCATAGCATGGCATTGTACATCGTGCGGCATGACATCACTCTTCGTGCATTAACACTCTCTCACAAATATCATGCACGGCATCACCCTTCGTGCTTTTACACTCTTCCTTACCCAAACAACAATCACAAAGCAATACGGGCAAGGGAATCAATAAAATCATAATAGAATCCCGGCAAGGGAACAATAGCATAACAACAACATCCCGGCAAGGGAAAACAATATCAAAAGCAATAACATCTCGGCAAGAGAGATAATATCACAAGCAACAACATCCCGGCAAGGGAGATAGTATCAAAAACCTCTTCTCTTTTTCGCAATTACTTCACAACTCAATTCAAAACTTGAGCCAACGCTCTACAATGTTCAATTACCAATATTACTTCCACAACTCAATTCACAACTCGAGCCAATGCTCTAAAATGTTCAATTACCAATAATACTTCCACAACTCAATTCAAAACTCGAGCCAACGCTCTAAAATGTTCAATTACCAATATTACTTCCACAACCCTTGTTCAACAATAGATTTCATCATATCAAGCATAAATAATACGAAATGGAGTCACATTCATCATAGTATAAGACTCACGGGCATGCTTGACACTGGCGTATAGATACTCGTCACCATGCCTATACGTCGTACTCAACAATTAACACATAGCAAATAAGACACAACTCCTAATCCCTCAAGCTAAGGTTAGACCAAACACTTACCTCGATGCCACGAACACAATTCAAGCCTCAACTACTGCTTTACCTCTTGTTTCCACCACCAATTCGCTTGTATCTAGCCACAATTTACTTAACGATATCAATAAATGCTAAATGAATCAATCCTAATGCATAAAAATAGGTTTTCTAAAGTTTTTCCCAAAAAGTCAAAAATCGACCTCGGGCCCACATGGTCAAACCGGAGGTTCGAACCAAAACCCAATTACCCATTCACCCACGAACTCAAATATGTAATTTTTTTTGAAATCGGACCTCAAATCGAGGTCCAAATCCCCAAAATTTGAAAATCCTAAGTTCTACCAAAAACACCCAATTTTCCCCATGAAAACCCTTGATTTTGGATTGAAATCATGTGAAAAGATGTTATAGATTAAAGAAAATGAGTTAGAAATGGCTTAAAATTGGTTTGGAGATGAACTTTTCTTTAGAAAATTACCCGAAAGTGTTTAGGTTTTGAGAAGGTTTGAAAAATGGATAAAAATGCGTCTAAGTCCCAATTAACTGGTCTCTGATGTCGCAATTGCGACCAGGGTTCGCTATTGCGTACCCCTTCAGGACCTGTTATCTTCGCAAATGCGAAGAATATGTCGCATTTGCGACCCTGGGAAAATCCACTAAGCTTCGCATTTGCGACTCTGGCCCTTCTGCATTTGTGATAAAATGGTCGCATTTGCGATCCAGGCCTGCCCAGGCCATCTTCGCAAATGCGAGCTCGCATTTGCGAAGCCTGCAGACCTGCAACACACCAGCAATTTTCTAAGTCCAAATTTCACTCTGTGGCCTATCCAAAACTCATGCGAGCCCTCGGGGCTCCGAACCAAACATGCACGCAAGTCCATAAATATCATATGGACTTGCTCGTGCGATCAAATCATCAAAATAACATCAATAACTATGAATTTAGCATCAAAAACAAAGAAAAATCTCATGAACTCTTAAGTTCTATTTTTAACAACTGATGGTCCGATTCACATCATATCAAGTCCGTTTCTTACCAAATTTTACAGGCTCAACTTAAATGCCACATAAGACCTGCACCGGGCTCCGAAACCAAAATACAGGCTCGATACCATCAAATTCAAACACATTCAAATTTCTAAGAATTCTTATAATTTCAGTTAAACAATTTCTTTCAAAAATTCATTTCTCGGGCTTGGGACCTCGGAATTCAATTCCAGGCATACGCCCAAATCCCATATTTTCCTACCAACCCTCCGGGACCATCAAATCATGGGTCCGGGTCCGTTTACCCAAAATATTGACCGAAGTCAACTTAAATTTATTTTAAAAGCAAAATTTATCCTTTTTCACAGATGTTCACATAATGGATTTTTGGATACACGCCCGGACTGCGCACGCAAATCGAGGTGGGATAAAAAGGAGGTATTAAGGCCTCGGAACACAGAATTTATTTCAAAACAAGTGATGGCCTTTTGGGGCATCACAATTTTGAGAAATGGGAAAGATTATATGTGATTCTAAATCAAGAGGGGGCTTAGGATTTAGGGATTTAAAGGCTTTCAATATGGCTTTGTTAGCTAAACAAGCTTGGTGTATATTGTCGTACCCGGATTCGTTGTTAGCAAGAGTACTTAAAAGCAAATACTTTCCACACTCAACTTTTCGTGACGCTTCTACATCATCTACTGGATCATGGATCTGGAGAAGTATTTTGTGGGGAAAAGATCTATTAGTTACTGGACTAAGGTGGAGGATTTCTGATGGAAAAAATATAAATGTTTGGACTGATTCTTGGATTCCAAGAAATAATGGTTTTACTCCAAAAAGTATTCAAATGCAAAACAATTTAGATCATAAGGTTGCCGACTTAATTGATGAAGATACGCATACCTGGAAACTTCATAAGATAAGTACGACCTTTGAACCTGAAGATGTAGATGTAATTTTGTCTATTCTAATATCCATCATAGGTCTTAATGATAGATTACTGTGGCATCACTCAAAATCTGGAAAGTATGAAGTTAAGTCAGGTTACTATTTAGCAAAGGGTTTGGCGGGTAAGACTATTAGGGATTCGGAAGCCCAGGCGAGTTGTCATTCTTTTCCTAAAAGCTTCTGGGATTCTTTGTGGAACTTAGAAATTAAAAGTAAACTTAAACATTTTCTAAGGAAGTGTGTGATTAACTCTTTGCCCGTTAATTGTACCTTAGCTAAAAGATTACAGAACCTGGATAAAATGTGTAAGATTTGTGGTCTTGAAAGTGAAGATATAGAACATATGCTATTTAGATGTCCCTGATCTCAGCTTGTATGGAAACAAAGTCCTATTAATTGGCATGATATTGAAAATATAACTGACTTTTCTGTGTGGTGGTACAACTTGTTCTTAAATGCTAAGCGTTTTCCTGAATCTACAGAATTATTATATTTGACTGTTAATATTATGTGGCAAATTTGGAAAGGTAGGAATGCTTGGTGCTTTAATTAGGAAATGTTAGAGCCAAATGATATTGTTTCTACAGCTCTTTTTGAGTATGAAGAATATAAAGATCTATTAACTAGTTGCCTCGCTGCACGACATTCAACTGGAAATGAGTTTGTGCCTAAACTAACAAATTTTCAAGATGATGTTTTATTATTTACAGACTCAGGATTACGGTGTGTTGATAGACATGAGAGTATTGGTGTCGCGGCTTTGAATAGTCTTGGAAAACTGCTTCATGCCCATGGATCCCCAATTCAGTATGTTGGGAAAACCATGACTGCTGAAGCGATTACCATAAGAAAGGCACTTGAATGTGCTATTAGTCTTGGATGGAAAAGTGTGAATATTTTATCTGATGCTAAGAATGTTGTTGATATGATCCAAAAACAAGTGGCTACTTCATGGGAGATAGAAGCGTTGTGGGAAGACATTTGGAAGCTATCAAACATGTTTGATCAAGTCGAGTTTCTTTATATTCCAAGGAAGTTAAACAAAGTAGCTCATAGTTTAGCTAAATTTTCTATTTCTTTGTTGAAGGACATCTCTTGGGAGAAATTTTTTCCAACTTGGTTTGTCCAGGATGCAAAGAGTACATTTGAATTTTGTTGTTCATTGATGCAGTAATATGTAGTCTTTGTTTTTGAAAAAAAAGAGGCTAAGATCCTTATCTGAAAGGGATAAAAAGTAAAGCATGGCACTCAATAGATTCCGGATCAGGGATGGGGGGAGATGTAACATCTTTCAAACATATGTAAGTCATACCATCTCTTATTTACAACTAGAAAACATAGTATGTTAAATAACATCATTTAACAAGATAATAGAAATTAGTCTTTTTTCTCTAAAGAGTTCCACTATAATCTTTTCCTCCATAGTTTTCTCTTCTTAGACTAAGAACTAAAGGAAATAAGCAAATTCTACACTACATTAGCATAATAATCTAAAAACACCATCATTAATAAAGGCATATTAAGGGAGAAAATGGAATGAGCTTTCAAGTGATTCTTGTAGCAAATTACCTTCTTTTAAATTATAGAGAACATAACAAATGTAGCTATAGAATAAATACACTAAAACACAATATATAAAACTTGTTGTTGTGAACCTACTATACAAGTAGGTAGCAGATAATTTGCATAGCTTACATAAAACTTCTTTTCTGACTCAAACAACCAAGAAAGTAGAAATAAGAGTAGCAGTAAATGTATTAACAAAATGAAAATTATAATAGCATCAGAAGCCTGGGAATCACCAAAGTATATGGAGAGACACCAGCTAATTCATCACATGCTTCATTTTATCCTTCAAGAAAGGAACAAAAAAGGCAAAATAAAAAATTTAAAACTAGAGAGATGTTAGAATTAGAGGGTGCTGGAAACCCATATATACAGCTTATCAATATTATAAATCATCAAGCTATTTTTTCTAACCACAAATCACTCAAGTGACTCAACTTACATTAAATATCATAGAATGTCATTTTCCACCAATATCAGATGAAGGTCTGCCGGAGATGTAACACCTTGCTCCTTTCCATTGAAAAGTGAAAACCTCCTTCATCCATTTCCACACCACCGGAAACCACCAACAAATACCCATTTTCTCCATGAATCTGATACGATATGGAAATGGATCAGCTATGGGAAGTAGTACGTTATGTTTCCAAAAGTGTACATGGGAGTTGGTTGATTATTTCCTTATCAGTTATTTGTTTTTACATTTTAGTCCGATAAGTAATTACTTTATTTTCCCTAAATTTCTTTTATTTCACTTTGACCCCTAGGTCTTACTTTCCCTATTTGTATCGAACTTGCCATCTTGACAGGCTATGAAATGAAATCTGTTTATTTCGTTTTCCTTAGATTAGCTTAGTTTCTTCTTAAAATCTCATATTGCATCAGTGGTATCAGAGCATCGATCCTCTGACCTGTATTACAATGGAGATCGATAGTTTACTCTCACCATATGGCTATTATAATAAACCACGAGCTACAACAGAGCTTGGAGCTGCAAACCTATGTCAATATTACAGTGGGGATGCAACCTATCGAGCTAATAATTCTTATGGTTATGGTAATAGCGGATATGGAGCTTACCATATTGGGTATCAGCTGCAATTCAATCAAAGATACCCTCTATACTCCTCTAATTTTAGTCCACAGAATCCTTGGCAGGCCACGAGTCTCCATACTGCCCCCTATCTCTGTCAGCCGTCGGAGTTTGCTAGGGCACCCTCAAATTATTTGTCTACTGGGGAGATTACAAACAGAGGTTCGGCTCTGGATATTCTCTCCGACAACAACATGGCATCACTATCCATCACAAGAATGGTTGGAATCAACCACTATCCTGAACATTTCCAACCGGCTTTGCCAATTCAGCCGCAACCAGAAGTAATAGAGAATCCACCTTCCAACCATGCATTTGATTTGCAGAGATTTAGAACTGATTCTCTTCTTTGTCATGATGTTTGTGTCCTTGAAACCTCTACTTTAGAGTTGCACCCGAAAGCAACAAGGATATTAGCAATATGAACTTTGATTTTGGGGTTGAATTAAAGGAATGGAGCTGATAAGGAAGAGAATGAATTTTTTGTGCGTCCTTCACCCCTTGATGTGTATGCGCACAAGATGTTTAATGAAATGCCAATTAATGAAATAGGGGAGCCTTTTAACGAATCAGTTTCTCCTGAAATGAAAGAGATTAAAGAAATGGTGCAGAAGCTTGCCTTGCAAATGACTAGCCTAAGCTCGAGGCAAAATAGACAAGCGCAACGATTTTCTTCTCAACTGAGTGAAATTTGGATGACCACTCCTATCTTGTCATGGAGGAGGTCAAGAAAAAGGAGATTGAACAAAGAAACTGTCCCTTGACCAGTGAGAAGCTTGACACACTAGTTGCTATGGTGAACAACAACGATAGCAATCACATAATTCATGCTCCTACAGCTGCAGAGACTACTACAGGTGGAGTATTTGATGTTGGATTTGGTGAAGATACAGAGGATCATAAACTTGCTGTGGCACGTCGATTTCCAATGGTAGAGGAAGATCTTTCAACTATTGGAACTGGGGCTGAGGAAATAGATGTAAGAAAGCATAAAGAAGTGGAACCTGTTGTGACGGTGGTTGATTCACAGAACATCCTTATGCGCAAGGATGAATTAATGGTGGTTGAGGAAGAGACTGTTAAATTGGAAACTGATATGGGGACTGATTTAGCAGATGTATGTGAAGAGCCAGCAGAAACTAAGAATGATGTGGATGGTAACACCTACTTCACTGGTCAGGAGATCGAGAAGTACGTTGAAGAGAGTAGCATCCACTTGATCGATGAGAGGTCTGGGGCAATCAATATGGTGCTGAGCGACAATGTTAGCGGTCACATTATACATATTCCTGCAGCTGTATTTATTACTCTAGGTGCTGAAAAGAATCACCATGCCATGCGAGATCCTATCACTACCTTAAAGAAGTATACGTTTGAGAACAACCTAACCAGTGAAGTGTAGTTAAAGAGCATAGATAAGAAGATTAACAAGTTAGTTGGGGAGGTTGTTGAGTTTGCAGATGCAACCCCTGTTCCGGATTGTAGCCAGCTGCTAGAACATGTAATTGCCGATCCTAGAAGCTGCAGAATTGGGCCTGATCCAAAGCTTAGGGATGCTCAATGTTCTCTTATGGTTAATAGTGCAGTGTGCAAAACAGGTTCAACCTCCAAGTCTGTTGAGGTACACTTTTTTGCTTAGTTCATAGGGAAACACTGGTTCCTTCTACTTTGCACCATGACAACTTTTGCACTTAATGAGATGTTGAGAAAAGAAATTCATATAAGCAATGAAGAGCAGCATGTTGCCTACAGATTGAGGTATGAGTTAATGTCACACCTCCTTTTTACCACCCGAGAGGGGTATATGGGAGTTTTTCCAATTTAAGTGACATTATTCGAAATGGGATTATTTATTTATTTCTCAGAGTCGCCACTTGGAATAGTTTATTTGGTGTCCCAAGTCACCGATTTATTTTTAAATCCCAAATCGAGAAAATTTCGACTTTATTTTAGAAGTCTGCGAACCAGAAATTCTAGATAAGGAATTCTGTTAACCCGGGAGAAGGTGTTAGGCATTTCCGGGTTCCGTGGTTCTAGCACGGTCTCTTAGACTATTAAAATTGGCCTATGATCCGATTTATTACAAGTTTTAACCTATTGTGTATTTTTACCTTATAACCGCTTTTATTTAATTATTGTTACATATTGCGAATCATGTCACGGGAACCGTACCCACGATCTACAACATGTTTAATTTTTAAAGATTAAATTGTGGCCGGGTCACATAAATGTACCCCCGGATTTTAGTAATTAGGCGTCACAACTATGTCACGGGAACCGTACCCGTAGCTATGACAATTATTTAATTAACGCACCTAAAGCAAACTACGAAGGTTCAAGGCATTTTTAAACTAATTTTGTATTTATATGAGGGCCATAAATTAAAGGATTTTATTTGTGTATGGCACACCCCAAATTATTTTAAGAAGAATTAGTTCTTGATCTAAATTTGTGAGGGCCATGTGTTGTAATTTTAAAGCATGGCACACCTCAAATCATTTTAAGAAAAAGGGTTATATATTTTAAAGGTAAAACTAAAGGTGCTCTTATTTTGATCTAATTAAGATTAATTATCACAACCACGTCACGGGAGCCGTACCCATAGTTGTAATAATTTATTTACGCGCCTAAAGCAACTACGATTGTTCATGATTAATTAATTTTCCTAAGACCATTTGAGATTGTTTGGGGAAAAAGTCTGAAATTTAGAATAGTGTGAGATGAGTGGTTCATAATTCTAGAAATGAATGGGTCAAGGAGATACCAAGCGTTGATTGAATAAAAAAAATGAAATTAATTTTAGCAAAAGGGTTGTAATGAAAACAAAATGGCTGAAGGACAACCCAAGTGCCCAACACGGTCTGCCTGGTTAAGTGATGAGGCTCATTGCGATTCACATTCAATCGAGGGCAGGCTTATGGACTCTAAAGTCTAAATTTGGGCCTTAACAAACTTGCCTGGCCTCAATCCCAACCCAAACTTTGAGCGTATAATTTGCAAATTAATGTCTGAACCAAAAAAAAAACTCATACAGTAATTAAAATAAAGCTTTTACATCAATGCATTCAAATATTCATGAGAAACAAATGATTATTTAATTACAGCAACATAATATCCAACAAGTAAACAATCTAAAACTGAGAGGCTAATCTCTAAGCTGCGCCTGAATCTATATAACATGCTCTTACTCCACTAATGATCTCAACTTTACAAATCGGACCAATTGATGGTCAAATCTGCCAAAGCATGGCATTATGCACAGCATTTTGAGCTTCATTTCTCCAACAGTTTCCGGAAAAGAAAGAAACTTAACGTGCTTGAAGTTTGTAATCACATTTAAGCTGGATTGAGCCATTTATAACACCACACAATCAACATTAACAACATTTAAACTTAGAGGCAACACGATTTGGACTCTAAATCACCCATGTTTAGGTACTAAATCAGCCAAGTATTTAAATCAATTCATAATAACTAACAACAAGTAAGATCATTTGACAAACACCAAAATACACAAGATAAATCGATTCAAAACTTCCTATCATTATACCATTCATGAAGTCCTTACACTAGTCGACACATTAAGACCCAAACCTTGCATACATCACAGAGTAGGACAACCATGCCAACAATATTCAATTGCAACTTGAGAAAGGAAATTGAATCTAGAAAAGAAGAACAAACAGAAAGAAAAAAGCAAACAGATAAAAGAAGAGGGAGAATATGAGTTCATATTCCAAAAAAAGACAAAGGCTACATTTCCATTTTTTGTCACTTCAAAGGCATGTGAGAATACCTGGATAACAACAAAGAACAAAGAAAGCAAGGATTTCAGCAATGGATGAAAGATGACAGCCCAGCAACAGCAGTAACAGCTTCAAATGGACCCAAACTTGAACCAGAAATTTCAAGGAAAAGATTTCTTCGAAGTTTCTTCTAAAAAATATCAAAAGAAGAAAGAACTAGCCCTGATAATAGCTAAATCTGTTATGTCTTTTCCTGATTTTTCCCAATCCGATCGTGTGTTTTTCTTTTAAACCTTTTTTTGTGCTGAAAGAGAGGTTGATTTCTTATCCCATGTGTGTGAGTGAGTGCTTTCTATATCTAGGGTGCCCAAAATGGCATCAAAAGGGAATATCCTACCCTAAATTTTGAAATTTCAGAATAGTACAGCCCTTTTTTAAAGATGTCCGTCCTTTTCCCACCCAATATCAGTATTTTCATCACAAGGATAAGGACAACTGTGCAACAATCCAGAACATTCTGATATTCATCCTATGTAAATCCTAAGTTTAACCTTCCAATCACTGATTATTGCAATTTTACCTATTTGACCTAAATCCTGGTTGTTTGATTACCCAATAGCCCCTACTAGAATCGAGCATCAAAGATCATTGAAATCAGAAAGAAGCAACGGATTTAGGGTTTTTTTGTTTTCTTTTCGGAATTTCAGATCTGAAATGAAGGCAAATGGGCGGGGATTTTGGGGGAATTGATAGTGGGATAGGGATGAGGGGAGGCTAGGGATTGTGGGGTGAAGTTTTGAGGTGGTTTGGAGCATCGCTGCCGCCGTGGGACGATCTCCGGCGGGCGGCTGGTGGTGGTGATTTAAAGAGACGATGGGGGATCTTTGAGCTTGGTTTTGGGGGTAGAGGGGATTAATCCGACAATTATATGAAAAAATAGAACCAGTTGCGGGCCGTTGGATCAAAATGATCCAACGGCTAGGATTAAAGGGCGGGAAAACGACGCCGTTTGGTTAATGGGGGGCTGGACCGGGTAAAGATCCTTTTGGGCTTGGGTTTGGGTTGAATTGGGACCAGGTTTATGGCTTAAAAATGGCCCAATAGCTCAAATTAAAAACCCCCTTTGAATTAACTCTTTATTTTCCTTTTCTTTTTTTTTTTTAATTAAAAATCCTAAAGTATCTAAAAATGTGAAATTAAACTATTTAACTAATTATTAAAATTATAAACATCACTTAATTCTAAATAAAAAAAAGAAAAATCAATAAACTAAAAATTAAAAGACAAAAATGTAAAAAATGAGCTATTTTGTGATTTTCAAATTTTTATTAAGCAAATAATTACTAATTAATTCTAAAAATGTAAAAAAAAGAAACCCTAAATGCAATGCGTGATATTTTTGTTATTTTTCATGATTTAAATAAAAATTAAACATGCACAGAAATGCAAATAATTAAGAAAATTCTAGAAAAATTCCTAAAATTGCAAATAATTAACAGAAAAATCTATTTTCTTGGGATTCTGTAGGAGTAATTCATATAGGGAAAAAAATCAGATGCTCACAGCTGCCCCTCTTAGCTCGGAGACACGAAGGGTTTTCGGGCAAAGATAAAATGAGCAATTACGAGGGATTTTTGCCCGTTTGAAACTCCATGAGAAGCATCTTTTGAAAAAGTCTGACCGAACCTTGCTTCGGAGGTTGCCTACATATCCCTGGCTATAAAGGAATCAGGTCAGTGTAGTTCTGGAAGTTTTGGTAGCTGGGACTACTGGAAACTGCGATTTCACTGCTGTTGCTGCTGTTTCTACTCGCTGAGCTCCTTATTACACCAAAGTGAAAGATAGACTAGTTAAGCCTATCAGTTACGAGTTACAAGATTCCTATCTATAAACCTCCTAAGCTTGATCTTGAGTCTTGGCTTGTTTTTCCCGCAGACTCTGATTTGAATCTTGATGCTTGTTAGCTGCAACCGCTGGTTCACTTTTCTTCAGCTTTTGGATCAGGGCGGGACATGCGAAGCTTGTGACTTCAATCAAATTTTGAGTAGTCCGCATCTTTTCTTCGCTTCTGTACCTTGAGTTCAACTTCTTTTCTTGTTTCTTCTTTTCTTTTATTTGGGTTGAGACTTCTTCTTTGGGTCATCTAAAACCTTGTGCCTCACGGTGAAAACCTGTTTAGGCACCAAAGCAAACAAACGAACGTAATTTTCTGCCCCAGTTCTCACTAGGAAAATTTCGTGAGTTATTGTAATAAAATTTAAACTATTTCTTTATTGAAAGCAATAATATCAAGATTGTGTATCCTTGGGAGAAGGAGATTAGGGAGTGGAACCCTATATCTATACTAAAAAATCAACCAGGGAGTGGAGACTCTGTGTTTTGAAAAGCGACTAGGGAGTAGAGACCCTATGTCTAAAAATAAAACTCAACTAGGGAGTGGAGACCCTATGTTGGAAAGGCGACTAGGGAGTGGAGACCCTATGTCTAAAAATAAACTCAACTAGGGAGTGGAGACCCTATGTTGGAAAGGCGACTAGGGAGTGGAGACCCTATGTCTAAAATAAACTCAACTAGGGAGTGGAGACCCTATGTTGGAAAGGCGACTAGGGAGTGGAGACCCTATGTCTAAAAATAAACTCAACTAGGGAGTGGAGACCCTATGTTGGAAAGGCGACTAGGGAGTGGAGACCCTATGTTGGAAAGGCGACTAGGGAGTGGAGACCCTATGTCTAAAAATAAACTCAACTAGGGAGTGGAGACCCTATGTTGAAAAGGAGACTAGGGAGTGGAGACCCTATGTCTAAAAATAAACTCAACTAGGGAGTGGAGACCCTACGTTGGAAAGGCGACTAGGGAGTGGAGACCCTATGTCTAAAATAAACTCAACTAGGGAGTGGAGACCCTATGTTGGAAAGGCGACTAGGGAGTGGAGACCCTATGTCTAAAAATAAACTCAACTAGGGAGTGGAGACCCTATGTTGGAAAGGCGACTAGGGAGTGGAGACCCTATGTCTAAAAATAAACTCAACTAGGGAGTGGAGACCCTATGTTGAAAAAGCAGACTAGGGAGTGGAGACCCTATGTTGTAAAAGCACACTAGGGAGTGGAGACCCTATGTTGGAAAAGCGACTAGGGAGTGAGACCCTATGTCAAAAATAAATTCAAAATAGGGAGTGGAGACCCTATGTTGGAAAAGTGACTTGGAACTGGAGAGAAATAAAATCAACTCGGGAGTGGAAACCCTATGTTGGAAAGGCGACTAGGGAGTGGAGACCCTATGTCTAAAATAAAATCAACTAGGGAGTGGAGACCCTATGTTGGAAAGGCGACTAGGGAGTGGAGACCCTATGTCTAAAATAAAACTCAACTAGGGAGTGGAGACCCTATATTGGAAAAGGCGACTAGGGAGTGGAGACCCTATGTCTAAAAAATAAACTCAACTAGGGAGTGGAGACCGTATGTTGGAAAAGCAAACTAGGGAGTGGAGACCCTATTTCTAAAAATAAAATCAACTAGGGAGTGGAGACCCTATGTTGGAAAAGTGACTAGGGAATGGAGACCCTATGTCTAAAAATAAACTCAACCAGGGAGTGGAGACCCTATGTTGGAAAGGTGACTAGGGAGTGGAGACCCTATGTCTAAAAATAAATAACTAGGTAGTGGAGACCCTATGTTGGAAAAGCGTAAAAATAGAGATTGGGGGTCCTAAGCTACCATTTTTTTTTGAATTTTTCTTCTTATCTCTTTTTTTATTTTGTTTCTTCCTCTTTTTCTTCTTTTTTTTTCTCTTTTTTTAATAGAATGAGTGAATGCAGGAAAGAATTTTGGAGGGACTTCCCTTTTTATGGATTGTTGCTGCAAAGCTGTTTCTAGCCCTTGCGCACTTTCTTTTTGGTTGCACTTGCTTCATGCAAGGTTGCTTTGGATTGCACCTGTTTTATGTTTTCAAACAAAGAACAATTGTTAGTTTGAAACAGTTGTTGGTTTTGTGGCCTTGATTGTTTTGATCACTTGATCTCGGCCCAACTCTTTCGATGAGCATCTCTATTGCTTGTTGGCTTTCTGGAGATCGATCTCTCTTCTAAAACCAAGGACCTTAACTTTTCCAAAATTTCACGTGATGGTTCACCCGTGTGGGACTTTGGTTTTTTCATCTTATTCTGCCTTTATGGGCACTTGACTTTGGATTTCTTTTATTTTCAATAATTTTTGACTCTGGAGCATCGGCCATCATGGCCAGTCGAGGCCGACTTGATGCACCCGATGAGGCTGCATGCCTTTTCCTGAACTTTGCTTTTGCTAAGCAGAACCCTATAAACCGATCTTGCCACCTTTTCTTTGTATTAGTTTCGGAGAAGAATTAAACCGAAAGGGATTCAAAGAAAAGTAAACAAAGGACAGGAAAATGAATTTAAAGAGAAGAGTCCTTTTCGAGGGAGGAAAGAAGGACTATCTGGAGTGCATGCACACTTCAATAGACATGACATGCTTCTTGGACTAGATACCCGATCTGCGCAACTATCCAACTCCTCATGAACCCATTAGGACCCGTGTTCTAAAACCGGGAAACCTTGCCAGGACTCTTTCAGTGCCAATGGTTGTAAAGTATTCCTTCTTCTCGATCAATGGCGCCCTTTGCGGGTTTTCACCAATTGACCTCTCTCATTTGTCTTCTCACCGTCGCCTTATAGTGCTCTTTACGAGTTTTCACTAACAAGACTCTCTCATTTTTCAATTTCTCTGCTTTCCATCGCCTTACGGTGCCCGTGTGGGTTTTCACCAATAAAACTCTCTCATTTTATTTCTCTCAATTGGTTGTATCAGATCCAAGTAGCCGCATTCTCCAATTCTTGAACGACCTATCGCTTGATCAAAAGGACTTGAACGAGATTTAGGGTAAAAAGAGTTTGGATCGAATTACAACTTTGGAACCTTTCTGGTGAACCGTCGCCGAACCATTATAACATCTGCCCCAGTTTCACTTTTGGGGGAATTGGATTTTTGTCTTGGTGTGACTGTACCCTAGAGAGAGGCTGCCTACGTATCCTTTCGGAGTCAAGTCGAACGTAGTTCAGGGAAACTTTTGTTTTGTTGTTTTTCTTTTTCTTTTGTTTTGATTTTTTTTTTCACAAACGTTTTTCAGGTTCCAAAGAGGGTAACGAAAGAAAGGTAACCAACTCAAAGGGCTAGCAAAGGGTAGAAGTGTTTGGGGTAGCGAGAATGAAAGCCTTCTTCATCCCAATCGGATAATATTGGTACCACAAACAGGTTAAACGTAGTACCTTTTAACCGCGTCTGCATTTACTGCTGTTTCGAGATCATTTCCTTCAATGTCGCCCAAGTACAATGCCCCTTTTGGCAACAACTTTCTTATAATGTACGGGCCTTTCCAGTTGGGAGCGAACTTTCCTTTTGCTTCCTGATGGTGAGGGAGAATACGCCTCAAAACGAGTTGCCCCACTTCAAAGTTCCTAGGCCGCACTTTCTTGTTGTAGGCACGGGCCATTCTTTTTTGATACAACTGCCCCTAGCAGACTGCGGCCATTCACTTTTCATCAATCAGAGTTAACTGTTCTAGACGGGTTTTGACCCACTCACTGTCCTCAATTTCAACTTCAACAATGATTCAGAGGGAAGGGATTTCAACTTCTGCGGGTATTACAGCTTCAGTGCCATAAACCAAAAGATAGGGTGTTTCTCCAATCGATGTGCGCACAGTTGTGCGATATCCCATCAATGCAAATGGCAACTTCTCATGCCATTGTCTAGAACTCTGGATCATCTTTCTAAGAATCTTCTTGATATTCTTGTTTGCTGCTTAACGACACCATTAGCTTTGGGCCGATAAGGGGTAGAATTCCGATGCGTGATCTTAAATTGTTCGCATATCTCCCTCATTAGATGACTATTCAAGTTTGCAGCATTGTCCGCAATGATAGTTGTAGGAATACCAAAACGGCAAATGATGTTGGAGTGCACGAAGTCTACCACAGCTTTCTTTATGACAGCTTTGAGAGTGATTGCTTCAACCCATTTTGTGAAGTAGTTGATGGCAACTAGTATGAATCTATGCCCATTTGAAGCTTTTGGCTCGATTGGCCCAATGACATCCATACCCCAAGCGACGAACGGCCATGGGGCCGACATAGGATGCAGTTCTGAAGGAGGTGCATGAATTAAGTCACCGTGCACCTGACACTGATGGCATTTTCGGACGAAGCTGAAGCAATCCTTTTCCATGGTGATCCAGTAATACCCTGCTCGAAGGATTTTCTTTGCAAGGACGTGTCCATTCATATGCGGCCCACATACTCCTGCATGTACTTCATTCATAATTCTTCCGGCCTCTTGGGCATCCACACATCTCAAAAGGTTCAAATCTGGAGTTCTTTTGTACAAAACTTCTCCGCTCAAGAAGAAACCACCGGCGAGCCTTCTAATGGTTCTCTTTTGATCTCCACTGGCTTGCTCGGGATATTCCTTTATTTTCAGAAACATCTTGATATCATGGTACCATGGCTGAACACTTGGCTCTACCTCAACTGTATTGCAATACCCATGCCTTTCTCGGATTTGAATTTCCAACGGGTCAATGTGGAGATTGCCTGGATATGGAAACATCGAGGCCAAGGTAGCGAGTGCATCGGCTAACTCATTGTGAAACCGAGGGATGTACCTGAACTCAACGGATTTAAACCGTTTGCTTAGATCTTCCACATGTTGACTGTATGGTATAAGCTTGACATCCCGAGTTTCCCATCTCCTTGAGCCTATCGGATAATTAGATCCGAATCTTCCATAATTACCAACTCTTTCACATCTTGATCAATTGCCGTATTCATGCCCATAATGCAGGCTTCATACTCGGCAGTGTTGTTTGTGCAGAAAAACTGGAGCCGGGCTGTGGCTGGATAGTGCTGACCAGTGGGCGAGATCAGAATTGCCCCAATCCCAACACCTTTTGCGTTTACCGCTCCATCGAAGAACATTTTGCAAGCATTGGCGTCTTCTGAAATTACCTCAACTGAATTCACTTCCTCGTCCGGAAGGTAAGTACTCAAAGGCTGAGACTCATTATCAACAGGGTTTTCAGCTGAGTGATCCGCTAGAGCTTGAGCTTTCATTGCCGTGCGAGTGACATAGACTATGTTGAACTCAGTGAGCAGGATTTGCCATTTTGCCAACCTCCCTGTGGGTATCGGCTTCTGGAATATGTACTTTAAAGGGTCCAACCTGGTGATGAGGTAAGTGGTGTAGGCCAACAGGTAATGTTAAGCTTCTAGGCGACCCAAGTCAGGGCGCAACAAGTCCTTTCCAGCAGGGTATATTTGGCTTCATAACTTGTGAAATTCTTGCTCAAATAGTAGATTGCCTGCTCTTTCTTCCGGGTCACATCATGTTGCCCGAGGACACAACCGAAGGAATTCTCCAAAACTGTCAGGTACAAAAACAAAGGTCTCCCCGGTTCGGGTGGGACCAAGACTGGCAGGTTTGACAGATATTCTTTGATTTTGTCAAAGGCTTCTTGACACTCATCTATCCATTTAATCGCTGCATCTTTCTTCAACAGCTTGAATATGGGCTCATATGTGGAAGTCAACTGAGCAATGAATCGGCTGATGTAATTCAACCTTCCCAACAAACTCATTACCTCTTTCTTGGTTCTCGGAGGAGGCAAATCCCGAATAGACTTTATCTTCGTTGGATCTAGCTCAATGCCCCTTCGACTGACTATGAATCCCAAAAGTTTCCCAGACGGAACTCCAAATGCACATTTAGCCGGGTTTAGCTTCAAATCATACTTGCGCAGACGCTCAAAGAATTTTCTCAGGTCCCGAACATGGTCGTCCTGTGTTCTAGATTTAATGATCATATCATCCACATACACCTTAATTTCCTGGTGCATCATATCATGAAAGATGGTACTCATAGCTCTCATGTACGTTGCCCCGGCGTTTTTCAGACCAAAAGGCATGACCCTGTAACAATAGGTGCCCAGGGTGTGGTGAAGGCTGTCTTTTCCGCATCTTCTTCATCCATCAAGACCTGATGATATCCAGCATAACAATCCACAAAAGACTGTATCTCATGTTTGGCACAGTTGTCAATGAGGATGCGGATGTTTGGCAAAGGAAAGTTGTCCTTAGGACTTGCTTTGTTCAGATCCCGATAGTCAACACACACTCGGGTTTTCCCGTCTTTCTTTGGCACTGGGACTACATTAGCCAACCATGTGGTGTATCGGACCACTCTGATCACACCCGCTTTCAATTGCTTGGTGACCTCTTCTTTGATCTTGTCACTAATGTTAGTTTTGAACTTTCTTTGTTTCTGCTGGACAGGGGGACAATCGGGGTAAATTGGCAATTTGTGCACCACTAGATCAACACTTAGTCCTGGCATATCATCATAGGACCAAGCAAACACATCTTTGAATTCAAACAAAAGTTGGATCAGTGCATCCCTAGTTCTTTCATCTGTGTGAATGCTTATCATGATTTCTTGGACCTCTTCTTAATTACCCAAATTTACCGGCTCAGTTTCATTTAGATTTGGCTTAGGCTTATTCTCAAATTGTTCCAATTCTCGATTTATTTCCCTAAAAGCCTCTTCTTCATCATATTCCGGTTCTTGATTCATTATTTCACAATTAGACAGCGTGTTTGGATCTGGGCATGAAGTCCGCAAGCATGTCATGTTATTTAAAGCCGCATTATTAGAACTGAAAGAAGAAATAAGAAAAAGTAACAAAAATCAGAAAGAATAAAGAGAGAGATTCATGAACGATGAAATATTGATTTCATTTCATTGAATTTTGAAGATAACAGGGTTTACATTTGGAATTTAAAGACAATAAACTAAAGGAAACATCCGAGTTACACCCTGGAATAACTCGTGATGTAGAAAAGGTGGCAAGACTGGACTACCGGGATTCCCGCCTGACTGGGAACGGAGTAGCCTTCCAGTTTTGCAACTTGGCATTGGGCCCCATATACAGCACCTCAGCGGTGCTTGAGCCTTCTCCCGGCTGAACCATGTGTGTTTCATACAACATCTGTCTCATAGCCCCACATATTTCTTCAATCTCCTCGACCGTGAAGGCCTCATCTTCCTCTTCTATGTACTTGGGCTTGATGAATGTTTCAAACAGATGCGGGATTGGTTTAGGCAAGACCCAACCATTGTTCTTCCGCTTATTTGCCCATGTTTCATCAGCCGGCGTGGCCTGAAAACCCACACCAAAGAACTTCTTGCTAGCAGCCAGAGTGATAGGTTTTATGATACCTTGTAATGATGTCCCGAGCCCCTTCTCGGGTTTATATCCATGCCTGATCATTTCCTTGGCAACCATAATTGACGCATTTGAGAGAAAGGGTTGAGGACATGGGCTTCCTTCTTCACATTGGTCTGCGATCACAACCTTGAAAGCCTGATAGACTATATGTTCGCTACCTTCCCTTGCTTCAAGACATGGGACTGACGGGTCCCGATAAATTGATTGCTCGTCCTCTCCGTGGACCACGATCTCCTGATCTTCATATTCAAATTTCACCATCTGGTGGAGAGTGGAAGGTACGGCCCCCGCCGCGTGAATCCAAGGCCTTCCCAAGAGGAAATTATAAGAAGTGTCCATGTCTAGGACCTGAAACGTCACCTCGAAATCTACAGGACCAATAGTCAAATCAAATCGATCTCGCCTATGGTGTCTCTCTTGATGCCATCAAAGGCACGCACACAGACATTGTTAGGCCTGATTCTCTCAGTCCCAATCTCTATTCTTTGCAAAGTTGAGAGAGGGCAGATATCAACTCCGGATCCGCCATCCAGCATGACTCTTTTCACATAGTACCCCTCGCATTTAACTGTCAAGTGAAGGGCTTTGTTGTGGGCAGCCCCTTCCGGGGGTAGATCATTCTTGCTAAATGAGATCTGGTTGATTGCGAAGAATCTTTCTGCCATCCTTTCCAGTTGTTCAACAGTGGTTTCAATCGGAACATAAGCTTCATTGAGGGTTTTTATCAACATTTTCTGATGCTCGGTTGAGCTCACTAGCAGAGACAGGAGTGAGACCTGTGAAGGATACTTCCGGAGTTGGTCTATTACCTCATAGTCAGCAGTTTTCATTTTACGGAAGAATTCTTCGGCCTCCTCAGCACTGACAGGCTTTTTGAGTGGGAAACGCTTTTTCTTAGCTTTGTTCAAATCCTCCAAATTAAGGTATTTCTCAGCTGGGTTAGTTTCATTTTCTTCCCCTAGGACCTCTTTTCACTTGTATGTCACTACCGCTCCGTTGTAATTCCATGGGACGGCAGTGGGGTCTGTCATGGGCCTCTGCGGTGCGTGGCCAATAACCACGGACTCATTCAGCCTTGGTGAAATTACTGGCCCCCGTACCACATAGGTCCCTTTAGGCACGTACATTTTAGGTCCCCTGTTCAGCTCGAACCTTTTTGGAGGGCTCAATGTTGTTTGTTCTTTCCTGTGACCCCGGGGAACATAAAGAATGGCATCTTTTGGGGGTACTGCCCCAGTTAAGGTTTCTACTTCCTTTTTTGCACTTTGAGGGGTGGGTTCATTCTTCTTCTTCCCCTTATCTTGCTTTGCAGTAGCCTTCGGTTTCTTCTCAACATTAGCGATGGCAATGATGGCTTTCAAGGCGGGATCAAACTCTTTATCTTCGCAAATCATCCCAATAATAGGTCCATTGTTGTGGGTCGGTAATGGGTTGTTGGTCATATTAGGAATTTCTTCATCCTTCAGCACTATCCGTTTTTGCTCTATGAGATTCTCAACCGCCCTTTTCAGGGTCCAACAGTCTTCAGTGTCATGCCCTTCTGCTCCCGAATGGTAGGCACATCGAGTACCAGGTCGGTAAGAGGGCGACTCTGGGTTTTGCCTGGTTTGGGGTACGGGTTGCAACAAACCCATTTGGACAAGTTTAGGGAAAAGGCTAGTGTATGGCTCACCAATAGGCGTGAAATTTGTTCTCCTGGGTGGCTCCCCGGCACGGGCATTGTAAGGAAATTATTTTTTGGAGGTCGGGGATTATACTGAGCCTGGTGGGGAGGGTTATTTCTAGGAGGTGGAGCTCTGTTTTGATTAAACTGTTGTTGTGGCCGAGCGTATGGCTGGGCATTCATCACTGCGTACGGTTGGGGGGCCATAGCATAAGCCACATCCTGGTGGGGATAATAATGCTGTGGGGGCTTGGAGAGAAGTAATTTCTGGGTGGACGGGGGTTCCTTGGACCTGAAGCCTCCATTGCCGCTTCTTCCTTTTTCTTTCTGTTTGCTACACCTCCGGACCCGCTTTGAATTGCTTGGGACGTAGCTCTTATGGCAGATTGACTCAATATGCGCCCTATTTTCAGACCGTTCTCTACCATCTCACCAATCTTGATGGCCTCAGCAAACGGTTTCCCCATTGCCGACATCATATTCTGAAAGTAGTCAGCCTCTTGGGCTTGTAGAAAAACACTCACCATTTCTGTTTCATCCATCGGGGGCTTGACCCTGGCCACTTGTTCGCGCCATTTAACAGCATATTCTCGGAAACTTTCCGATGACTTCTTCTTGAGATTCGACAGAGAATTCCTGTCGGGAGCTATGTCTATGTTATACTGAAACTGCCTGACAAAATCCCGAGCTAGATCATCTCAAATGTGCCAACGGGATATATCCTGATCCATGTACCACTCGGATGCAATGCCCACTAGACTCTCTCCAAAATAAGCCATGAGAAGCTCCTCTTTTCCACCTGCTCCTCTCAGTTGATTGCAGTACCTATTGAGGTGGGCGATGGGATCCCCATGCCCTTCGTACTTCTCGAACTTGGGAGTTTTAAAACCCAGGGGTAGGTGGACATGTGGTAACATACACAAATCAGCATAGGATACGCTCTTTTGCCCACTTAAGCCTTGTATATTCTTAAGGCTTTGTTCCATGCTCCTCATCTTCCGAGTGATTTCTTCCTGCTCGGGGTTCTTTGTAGTTTTCTCCTGTCCCGCGGTAAACTCATATCGGGGCTGTTGGGGGTAGGAATTGGTAGTGAACTGGGCCGTTCTGGTGGGAAGGATGGTACTTGAAAAGTGAAGGATGATGGGTCAAAGTTTGGCCTTGGCAAAGTGGGTTGTGCGGTGGCTGAAGAAGGTGGCGCAGTGAATATGTTGGAGGCCACACCTGAAATCAACACCTGGGGGCGAACCTCAGAAGGTGTTCCGGCAAAGTGGGCTGAGATGGTAGGATATCCAAGCGGAGTGTTTGGGTAGTTTATCGGGACGTTGGAAGTTCCACTCGCCCTGGGAAGTAGCTCAGGGAAACCAGGTATCGTACTCGGTGGCTCCCTACCATTGGACCAGGCGTCCCACATTTCCAACATGCGGAGACGCAGAACCCTGTTTTCCTCAGTAGCGGCTGACTCTGAAGTTGGGATGGCCGAGATCGGGCTATCCTCTGGGATAGGAACTGTTGGTAGATGACCCTCAGATGACATTTCAACACTTCCTTTTGATCTTGTGAAGTAGGGATGTGAAGCCAGATTACCACAAAACCAACCACCTTAATATAAAACCTACTCAATAGCAAACACAGCGAACCGGTTAGTGTGAGACAATTAACACATAGGGAATCGCACATTGGGGTGTGATGCACCTATACAGTTAAATGTGTTTCTACATGTTTTGCAACGGTTGCGTGTTTCATCCCGGCTTTCGTTTATCTCTCCAACTTTCTTTCTTTTGGCGCTTTTCAACTTTGCTCTCTTTTGCACTTTGTCATCATTTTTCCCCCTTACTCTTGTTTTCTCTCTTTTCTTGTTTTTCTCTCTTTTTCTTGTTTTCTTTCTTTTCCTTTTTATTCGAATTATTTAAAAACATGACCGGATCCGATTAGGATTGCCTACGTATCACGACGCCGCGTGAATCAGATCATCACGTAGTTCAAGAAATAAATGCAAAAATAAAGAAACAATTTTTAGGGTTTTCCAAATTTTCATTAATAAAACTTCTACTTTTTCTGCTGCAAAAGACTCCATCCTACTTTTCTAGGAATTTAAAAACTAAAAACAGACTCTAAACATACTTTAAAACTAGAAACTGAAATACAGACTCAAAATGAAAATCAAGAGTACATAAGTGCTTCTAAAGTTGATCCAGGGGACCGCGGGACATCAGTCGGTCTCGCCACGGGTCTATGTGCAAGGTCTCCTTGAAGACGATCCAAGTCATTCATGATTTGTCGAACAAAGGTCATCACTGCGGAGAAGAAGGTGGTTTGAGTCATGTCTTCACATTCATGGCACTTTGTGACGATGTAGTCAGCAATTGCTCTAACCCTTTCCCAGATGACACCTTTTTTTTGGAGCATACACCCGATTTGTTGAGACCTAGCTTCTAACACTTGGGCATCATGATGGTTCTAACCCTGCAGTTGTTGCATATCTTCCTCTAGCTGGGACATTAAAGCATAACAGTGTTCCCTTTCCGCTTTAAAGTTCCTAGCTTATTTGGCCATCTCATTTTCGAGGGAAGTTAGCCTTTTCTTCAAGTTTGTGACTGTTCCCTCATATTTCCTTTTCAATTGTCGTACAAACTCTGCCTGTCCCTTTGCGGCCTTTGTCAACTGTGTCTGGGCCCTTGCCAGATTACCCTCAGATTTTTCCAAGTCTTCCTTGTACTCAGATATTTTCTTTCTAAGACCAGTTATGAGTCTTTCATTCGCCCGGCTCCTCTCCTGATTTTCAGTAGCTATCTTCACTTTTGGATCTGGGCTCGAAGGGCTTTGTTTTCCTGAGCCAATTTCTTCTTTTCCCCTTCATCAGCAGCAGCTTGTACACTGTTGTCAAATTTAAGATCGCGGATCTGCCCCTCAAATTTGCTTATTGTGGCTCTGTAGTTTGTCTCTTTTTCCAACCAATCCCATTGCTCCCGTGACTCATCAGTGAATTGTTGGACATGGGGTCTTTTAGCAGGCCTTTCGGGCTCTTCATGGACTTGAAACCGTTTACCAAGCCAAGTCGTGTAACTAGGCTCTAGCTCGCCATTGGATACATCCCTTACCCGAGTCTTTCGCTATAGAAACCTACACTGATTCCAAATCTGACAGACTTTTGCTTCTGGGAACACAACTTTTGGACCCAATTCGATGACTTGTTAACTTAGATCTTCATCATGTGGGATAGTTTGAAATCTGCCTAGCTAGTGTAGCACCCTGTGCGGAGCGTATGGCTGGATGCTCCAGAGGCCCATTAAGAGAAGATATCACACCTCGGCTGACATATAAATGACCTCAGTGACTGGGAGCCAACCGAATGTCCACTCAATTTTGTTTGAAGTTAAAGAACTCAAATGTGCAAACCAAGCCTCTGTACCTTCTGGAAATTCACAACCCACCACCCGGTTTTCATATTCTTCAATGCAGTTCAAACCAGTCATGCCGTAGTTCATGTACCCCAAGCGGTGACAAAGATGTTCTTGTATCCAAAGTTGCAAGAGCATGTTACAGCCCTCGAAGAATTTCCCCCCTTCTCGGCAGATAGTTAAAGCTCGATAAATCTCCGCTAAGATCATTGGAACAAGGGTGCCATTAGCTTTTTTAGTCATGACGTCGGCCATTCCTACAAGACCCAATTCTATGTTTCCATCTTTTCTTGGGAAAATTAAAACACCCAAGAATGCCACTATAAAATCCAACCCCCACCGTGCTTCCCATTTATCTTTGTTTCCTGAATGAGTTAGGCCGGTATCAGGTGCCTCAAAACCGTGGGGATCGCCATAACGCTGGTACAAGAAGTAGAATGTGCAAAACCCTTCAGATAGATTTCCATCCTGAACCTCCCGACTGATGCTCAGTAGGTCTAAAAACATATGAGGAGTCACTGTTCTTGGCGCCACTGGGTACTGACTTCTGAGATTCCCACTAAGACCGCCATAGCCCGCTATTTCCTCCAGCGTGGGGGTTAGCTCATAATCAAAAAAACGGAACACATTATGAGTCAGGTCCCAAAAAGGTATCAAAACCTCAATTACATCCAACCTCGGTTTGATTTTCAGAAGACCAACAAGACCTCCCAAAACTTTTACCACAGTATTTCTGCTGACTTTTCTTAAGTCGTTCCACCACATATGGAGCTGTAATGGGATTTCCTCAAGAACTGTCAATTGTGCTCATCCTGCACATTTATTAGAGTGATTGATTAAAAGATTATGATTTATTTTGACTTAAGAGAAAGTTATCAGTTTTCAAAAACTTTTCATTTCAAGAACAAGGAACGCCTTTGCAAATACGGCCCTTCAGCACCTCAGGGAAGAAGATTTTAGGGTTGTGTTCGCTAACTGGCAAAAAGTTTGAAAAAGGAACCAAAGGTGGCTATTCTTGCAAAAGCAGCCTTCCGGCGTCCTTTTGGGGACTTTTGGCCATTTAGACAAGAACGGCATTACCTAACTTATTTATGACAAAACAACAAAAATTTTATTCTTTTTGGGGTTTTTTTTGTTGCAAAAATGGAGTTGGACCCGGTGAGGGTTGCCTACGTATCCCACATCCAGTGAGAATCAAACTTGCGTAGTTCGGGAAGTTTTGACATAACAAAATAAAGACATGAAACTTTTGAAACCAAATTCTTTTCTTTTTTTTTTCTTCAAAATTTCGGCATAGTTTCGATACTTTTTGGATACCGGGTTTTTCAAAGACAGGTAATTATCTCTCTCAGCCCTCAAATTGATTTTCTCATTCCAACTTTTCTCCTTATTCAAAAGCCGGTCAACATGCAATCCGAAGCAAATAAATGCACAAGTAGAATGCATCAGGATGGTCTTCTCATTTCGGGTACACCTGTCCTAAACGGACCCAACCCCTGTGTTGAGTCCCCTAAGTCAAATGCACGTGACGCAAACAAGAGTTGCTACTAGGGATCCAGCATGAGGTTTTGTTATACTAGGTTTGAAACCCTGGGTGTATTGTTCTAAACTTGGCTTACCCGAGCGGAGAGCTCGAGCCGGGGAGGGGGGGAGGGGGCAGCGTACCGGGAATACAGAAGCTTCACCGGCTTTGCAACTTGTCCGAACCTCGTTCTAAAATTGGGATATGACTCTAACAGAAAAGAATTACACGAAGTGCACACTTACCAGATGATTTAGAAGACTTAGAGAGAGGAGGGTTTCATAGCAATTTATATACAGTCCAAATAATACTAAAGCGTTAAAAAGCGGCATTTAGCACATTAGGCTCAAACACATAAAAATCAGACAATCATGAAAGCCAATCATAACAGCTATTCTAAGCTCGAATTCTTGAACCGTGAACCAAAAGTTCTGGGTTATGATCCCCAGCAGAATCGCCAGAGCTGTCATACCTCCTTTTTACACCCCGAGAGTATATGGTAGTTTTTCCAGTTAAAGTGATAATTTGAAATGGGATTATTTATTTATCAGAGTCGCCACTTGGGATAGTTTTTTGGTGTCCCAAGTCACTGGTTTATTTTAAAATCCCAAATCGAAGGAATTCGACTTTTATTTTTTAAAGTCTGCGAACCAGAAATTCTAGATAAGGAATTCTGTTAACCCGGGAGAAGGTGTTAGGCATTCTCGGGTTCCGTGGTTCTAGCACGGTCACTTAAACTATTAAAATTGGCCTATTTATCTGATTAATTATATGTTTTAGCCTATGGTGCATTATTAGCCTTAGAACCTCTTTTAATCAAGTTAAACCGCTTTTTAGGAAGATTCAACGTTATTTAAAACACGCCTTGAACCCCGCTACATGAAATGCACCCGCGGTACGCAGCACGTTCTATTTAACATTGTTGAGAATTAAAATTGGGTCACATGAAATGTACACCCGAATTTAATAAATTAAAAAAAAATTAATTTAAAGAACGCGCCTAAAGCAACTACGAAGGTTCAAATTAATAAATGTTTGCGAGGGCCATGGAAAATTCAATTGATGGCACACCTCGATTTTTAAAGAGTTAGTATAAATTATATGAGGGCCATGGGTTATTTACTGAAAATGGCACACCTCAAATTTTCTATAAAAGCTAGCTAGTTTTGTCAAGGCCATGGGCTTAGGGGTTTTATTTGGCATGGCACGCCTCAAATTATTTTAAAAGAAAAGTAACTAATTAAAGCCATCTAAAAATATTCTTATTGGACAACTAACTTAAACTTATCGAGAGCTAATGATTGTAAACAGGTTTTAGGGTACATTGGACCTTTACTCAATTTGGGGAAGGGGAACTTGGCCAATAAAGATAGATTACATAATCAGGGAGCGTTAGTGTCCGAAAGGCGTCAGACTCGAAATTTAGCCCTAGAAAGAACAAAGGACCCAAAAAGGCATCGCAGCATTTGATCCTAAACTAGGCCTGCCCAGATGGGGCTTGTAATAAACGGTCTTGTTATGGTTATTGATCAGCTGGGCCACTCTAATATTTATTTTCGATCAACATTCACATGTTTGCAACAATTAAAAATTGAATTTGCTTAAAAAACGAAAAGCCAGGATATGTGACACAATTCTAACACATTAATTGATTGCATGTTCAGGAATTAAAGACTAAGACATAATGCTATTACTAAACTTGATTAATTTGAACGCAAAAACCATTCATGGCCAGGAAAAGAATTTCCAGACTGACCCAAAGTCTGGGACTATTGACTAGGCCCAAACCATCTGAGACATAATCTGCATTGGNCTATATAAGTGGTCGGCGTCACTCGCCCTGGGAAGTAGCTCAGGGAAAAACCGGTTAGTGTGAGACAATTAACACATAGGGAATCGCACATTGGGGTGTGATACACCTACACACTTAAATGTGCGGTTGTGTGTTGCCTACGCAAAAATAAAGAAACAAAAACTTCTACTTTTTCTGTTAAAAAAGGCACTTTGTGACGATGTAGTCAGCAATTGCTCTAACCCTTTCCCAGATGACACCTTTTTTTTGGAGCATACACCCGTTGAGACCTAGCTTCTAAATCACACCTCGGCTGACATATAAATGACCTCAGTGACTGGGAGCCAACCGAATGTCCACTCAATTTTGTTTGAAGCTTCAATGCAGTTCAAACCAGTCATGCCGTAGTTCATGTACCCCAAGCGGTGACAAAGATGTTCTTGTATCCAAATAACGCTGGTACAAGAAGTAGAATGTGCAAAACCCTTCAGATAGATTTCCATCCTGAACCTCCCGACTGATGCTCATTAAAAGAAGCAAATAAATGCACAAGTAGAATGCATCAGGATGGTCTTCCTGTCCTAAACGGACCCAAAAGAGTTGCTACCTAGGTTTGAAACCCTGGGTGTATTGTTCTAAACTATACAGAAGCTTCACCGGCTTTGCAACTTGTCCGAACCTCGTTCTAAAATTGGGATATGACTCTAACAGAAAAGAAATCAGAATTCACTGCATTATTAGCCTTAGAACCTCTTTTAATCAAGTTAAACCGCTTTTTAGGAAGATTCAACGTTATTTAAAACACGTGAGATTAAATTGGGTCCATAAATGCACCCGTAATATTAAAAAAATTAATTTAAAGAACGCGCCTAAAGCAACTACGAAGGTTCAAATTAATAAATGTTTGCGAGGGCCATGGAAAATTCAATTGATGGCACACCTCGATTTTTAAAGAGTTAGTATAAATTATATGAGGGCCATGGGTTATTTACTGAAAATGGCACACCTCAAATTTTCTATAAAAGCTAGCTAGTTTTGTCAAGGCCATGGGCTTAGGGGTTTTATTTGGCATGGCACGCCTCAAATTATTTTAAAAGAAAAGTAACTAATTAAAGCCATCTAAAAATATTCTTATTAAACAGGTTTTAGGGTACATTGGACCTTTACTCAATTTGGGGAAGGGGAACTTGGCCAATAAAGATAGATTACATAATCAGGGAGCGTTAGTGTCCGAAAGGCGTCAGACTCGAAATTTAGCCCTAGAAAGAACAAAGGACCCAAAAAGGCATCGCAGCATTTGATCCTAAACTAGGCCTGCCCAGATGGGGCTTGTAATAAACGGTCTTGTTATGGTTATTGATCAGCTGGGCCACTCTAATATTTATTTTCGATCAACATTCACATGTTTGCAACAATTAAAAATTGAATTTGCTTAAAAAACGAAAAGCCAGGATATGTGACACAATTCTAACACATTAATTGATTGCATGTTCAGGAATTAAAGACTAAGACATAATGCTATTACTAAACTTGATTAATTTGAACGCAAAAACCATTCATGGCCAGGAAAAGAATTTCCAGACTGACCCAAAGTCTGGGACTATTGACTAGGCCCAAACCATCTGAGACATAATCTGCATTGGGCTCGAACTACAGCCCTCTTTTATTCATTAAAACAACACCATTAAACCTTTAATGCATCAATACTAAATCTGGTTTGTTATAGCAGCCCAAACAAAAGTAAGAAAAGAAATTTTCTAGAAGTTCAGGATCATATTACATGAATGAATATTAATACATGAATAACTGAATGTTAAATAAAATTAACTCTACTATATCTGGATAGCCTAACTAATCCATTGCCTCTTTGGACATGATTTGTCCATTGCAAGCCTGATTCACCATAGGAGACCCTCATTTCCAATCATGCTACCAGCGACTAAATCTCATTCTTTGAGCCTAAACCTTGTGGATTTGGCCAACTGGTGGCCAAATCTGCAGAGTACAGCCATATCACCAACAATAAAACCCTTCAATATCACTCCATTTAAACAATATGAGCAAAAAACTATGTAAACTCCGTAAAGCTGAAGTTGAAACTACAAACTTTTACCATATTGATATCAATTTGTTCATGCAACTTATATATTCATAAGATTGCAAATGCTAGAATACCAAACATGTTTTATTATTTCATGAACTAAACTTATGCTACATAACCGTCACTTAGAAAAAGAAAACAAAAATAAAATGGCTCCATTTTGAAGAGACTTTCAGCAACTTATTTGATTCATCAGGGTAGAACATAAAGAAGAGACCAATTTGGCAACAAACAAGGTTATCACATCTCTGCGGCACAAATTGTCAAACAACATCTGGAATAAATTACTACTTCAATTTCATATTTAAAAGGGGTTTCAAATGGTGGTGCAGAGTTGACAGGAGAAAAAAGCACCAAATAAAAGCCCTAGATCCAAGAAGAGAAAGACCAAAATCCAGCAGCAACAGCCAACCAAACACAGCCAATAAACCAGACTAAGTGAAGACAACTTTGAAACCAAAAACCAGCTAGAGGGAACCAGGAAAATCTCTACTTCATATCATATTTCAATTTTGTAAAGAATTAGAAAATCAGAGGTTTTTTGAGTTCTTTCAATGATTTCCGGAATCTAAACTTTTCAGGAATGAAATAAGGCTTTTTGTGCAGAAAATGGTGCTGAGTCCGTGTATTCTCTATGGGAAAAGGCACTATATATATGGATATATAATGCCTTATGCTGAAGGAATTATTCCTTAGCCTAAACAGCATATTCCCAACAGAATTGGGACAGCTGGTTTCCCCCCATTGGTTTCAGTACTTTGTACTAACCAAATGAGGCCAGCTACCCCTTTTCTAGAGTATTCTGATATTTCCAATTAAGAAAACCCCAAAATTACCCTTTTGAAACTTGCTTATTACAGCCTCTATCTAAAATTTCTTTGTTTACTTAGGTCCCTAAAGTCCTGCTGATGTTCACATCAAAGTAAATAAAGGCAGAAAAAAGAGGGAAAAAATCTAAATTGAAATGACTAAAAGAGAAGTGCTGATGCAATTTTAAGACTAAAACTAAATTAATTAGTGAATGAACATGCATTGTCTAATTAAACCTAAGTGAAAGCTGAATTCAAACGAAAATTAATGACAGAAATGGTAACAAACAAGGAAACAAATATGATAATGCAATGAAAGCTAATACTTAGCCTAATTAAATCTAAACTTATGCAATTTCTTAATATGCTTAGACCAAGAATGAATTAAACAAAGAAAAGAAAAAGAAGAAAATCTGAAACTAAAAAAAAAAACCTAAAACATGCCGCTAAAAATAAGAACAATCACACATATAGAAAGGAAACAAAAATCAAAATTAAACAATCAAAAGAAAAAGGAAGGAATTTACCATGTTTTAATTTAAGAATACTGGATCAAACCACGAGCTTGTCCAAACCTCCTGAAGTGTAATATGGACTTTGACCACCATTAATCGACGGTTCTTAACAAGAACAGTCGATTAATGGAGGTTTTAAGTCCATTCGACCAAATACAACCCAAAAAAGAGAAGAAAGAAAATTAGGGTTCTTCCGGAATCACGAGACTTAAAATTCAAAGAAATCAATGCTAATTCGAAAGGGGCTAATGGTGGTTTGGGGTTCAGATGGGGGCAAGGATCATAGGGTGTGATTTTGATGTGATTTGGACAGATCAATGTTTTGGCCGGATTTTTTTTTATTTAAGATTCGAAGAGCTCGGGAATGATTCGAAGGAAAAAGGACTAGGGATATGGATTGAAGGGGTGAAGGGGAGCTCATGGTGTTATTTTGGGGACGATTGGACCACCGGAACCGCCGTGAGGCGATTTCCGGCGGTGGTTCATGGTGGAGGCGGCGTGGGTTTCTTAGGGTGAAGGTGAGATACAGAGTGAGGAGAAGGGTCTAATGGGGCGAGGGGGTAGTCCGGTCTTCGGACAGTTATATTGTAAAGGATCGACCAGTTCCGGGCCGTTGGATTGATAAAATCCAACGGTTGTAATCAAATTAACACGAAACGGGGTTGTTTGGGTTTAAACGGGGCTAGACCGGGTTTGGGTTGGTTTGGGCTTGGGTTTTGGATGGGTTTTGGGGTAATTTTTGGGCTAGTTAGGTTATCAGCCCATTTCCGAAAATCTTTCCTTTTATTCACTTTCTTTTCTTTTCTTTCATTTTTCCCTTCTTTTTCTAATTTAAAATCTTAATAATTAAAAATCCTAAATTATCTAAAATGTGAAATTAGACTAATTAACGAATTATAAAAATTGTAAACATTACTTAATTCTAAATTAAAAGAGGAAAATCAATAAACTAAAATTAAAAGACAAAAAAATGTAAAAATGAACTATTTTTGTAATTTTCAAATTTCTATAAAATAAATGATTAATTCTAAAAATGTAAAAACAAATCCTAAATGCAATGCATGATTTTTTTTGGTATTTTTCATGATTTAAATAAAAATTAAGCATGCATAGACAAATGCAAATAATTAAGAAAATTCTACATAAATTCCTAAAATGGCAAATAATTAACAAAAAATCCGTTTTTCTTGGGATTTTATAGGAGTATTTCGTATAGGGCAAAAATCACATGCTCACAGTGGGTATTGAAGAAAACAAAGAAGAAAAGCTAATAAAACTCATATTGGAAGATTAAAATAAGGAAATCTAATATTAAAAACACCAAAATAAGATAAGACTTCCTAAAATAGCAAAGAGAAACGACTACAGGACTTTTAGATGTTCTAAGTTGACCTAATTTTGTGAAACTCGTCTATTTATACAAGGCTGAAAATTACGGACAAAAATTCCACTCGGGAGGTTCTGCGGCGGCACAATTCAATGTGCGATCCGCAGATTTCTTCATCTGTCAGGAACTGGGGGTCTGCGGCTGCACATTTCTGAACTGCGACGGCGAGGAAACTCTTCTGCGGTCTACAAAATTAGGACTGCGGCCGCAAGGCATTATCTGGGGCTGCACAATTTTTGTATGGTCCGCAAGTCACAGAAGCTCCTGGACTTGGTCTTTTTGCACACTCTCTCATCTTCTACTCTTAGCCCAGCTTTGCGGCAACACAATTTATGTGCGGCCCGCAATTTATGTAAATGTCTACTAAACGTTCCTTCTTTGTTTGCTGCCTCAGATGAAAATCTGCGGTCCACAATTTCTTATGCGGCCACAAAAGGAATTCTGCGGACCGCACAGTTATGCTATGTTCCCTTTATTTCCTTGTGCCTCGAACTACTCCTTTTTGAGTTGGATTTCATCTCGGGAGATCAACGTCCATCATTACTGCAATTTTGCACAATTTCATTAGTTTCGGGAACACAATTCAATGCTTTCAGACTAAAATAGAAGCTAAAAGGCGCTAATAAGCAGTCAAAATCCTCATTTATTAGTTCGCATTTGCGATATTAGAGGGCCTCTGTCAAGTTCGCAATTGCGAAGAGGGGGCTAGGACAACAATGATTGCAATAGAGATCAAGTGGTCGCAATTGCGGAACTCCACAGTTCGCATTGCGAACAAATCATCGCAAATGCGATGAAAGCAGAGATGAGGGCTTCTTCGAATTTGTGAAGCAATTCTCGTATTTGCGGGGTTGAAATTGCAAACCCCAGGTCGCAATTGTGACATCAGCACATGGACAAAAGCTGAGTAAAATAGGAATTAGCTCATTTATTTCAAACTCTCAACTCTTAACACCCTAGAGGCAATTTTCCCAAGAGATTTTCTTCCTAAATTCATTGGTAAGTCACTTTAATCTATTTCTTTTCAGTTACCCATTACATTCATAAGTTTCCAACATCAAATCTAGGATTTTTATGGTAGAAATTAGGGATTTGGGTAGAATTAGCGATTATTGTAAATTCGGGATTTAGACCTCGAATTGAGGTTGGATTTCAAACCTAATCACATATATGAACTCGAAGGGTCATTGGTATACGGAATCTACCATTGGACCCGTGTTTTGACCGCAGGCCCCGAGTTAACTTTTGTTGATTTTTGGGAAAAGTGTAAAAATCTTAACTTAATCTATTGCAATTGAATTCCCTATCATTGTTTTATGTTATTGAGTCGATTTTGGTTAGATATGAGCCGTGTAGAGAATAGCTTTAAAGGAAAAGCTATTCCGAGTTGTGAATTGGCCTATTTGAGGTAAGTGTTTTGCCTAACTTCGTGTGGGGGAACTACCCCTTAGGATTGGTATTGTTTGGTTCAATTGTTCTCAGTAAAATCCGTGTACGCAAGGTGATGAGTGGGTACATGGGTTGTACATAGTATTTGACCGTTTAGGCCACTTAAACTATTTCTATGCTTTAATTGAAATATCGTGTTATGTTCTAGATTCTCATAGTTAGTTCGTCCTTAATTGTGTTAGACTATCCTTAAATGCTTAGTTGAATGGTACAGTAATTGTCCTACATCTTACTTGCTAAATTGCTCCCATATTTTAGTTGAACTTGTTCCTCCTTTATTGACACATGATATCTCTTTGTTGTTAATTATCTGTAATGGCCCGACCGATCGTTTTGAGAGTTACAGCCTCGATCCCATATTAACTACTTCCTCTGTATCTATTTATGCCATTGTGACTTGCCGGGAGGTTTCATTTTGGTTTTTGGAGTGATTTGGGATACTTAGTCCCTAAACGGAAGCTTAAGTCTTATAATTTGGACCGTAGTTGAAACTATGTGAAGATGACTCAGAAATGGAGTTCCGTTGATTTCGTTAGCTCCTTTGGGTGATTTTTGGCTTAGGGGCATGTCCAGATTGTAATTCGGAGGTCGTAGCTTATTTAGGCTTGAAATGGCGAAAGTCGAATTTTTAGAGATTTGGGCCGGTAGTGGAATTTTTGATATTGGGGTCGGATTCCGATTCCAGAAGTTGGAGTAGGTCCGTAGTGTTGATTATGACTTGTGTACAAAATTTGGGGTCAATCAGACATGGTTTGATCGGTTTCGGCATTGGTTGTAGAATTTTGAAGTTTCAAGTTCTTTAAGTTTGAATTGGAGGGTGATTCGTGATTTTAGCGCTGTTTGATGTGATTTGAGGGCTTGACTAAGTTTGTATGGTGTTTTAGGATTGATTGGTATGTTTGGTTGAGGTCCCGAGGGCCTCGGGTGAGTTTCGGGTGCTTAATGGATCATTTTTGGACTTTGGGAGTTGGCAGATTTTCTCGTGTTTTGTTGCAAATAATTCCTTCACCGCGTTTGCGAGAGAGGTCTCGCGTTTATGTAGATCATCTGAGATGCTAGCTGGGTTTGCTCTTCGCGTTCGCGAAGTTTTTCCCGCGTTAGCGAAAGAATGGAACGCTAAGGCTACGCGTTCGCGATAAGGACCTCGCATTCGCATAGAGTCAACGGTCGGATGGGTTCCAGGCATAATAGCCTACGCGTTCGCGAAGTGTTTCTCGCGTTCGCGTAGGGTCAGGCTAGGTGAGCTTCGCGTTCGCGACCAGTGCATTGCATTCACGATGAGTATTTTTAACACTAAAGTAGCTTGTGCTTCGCGAACGTGAGGCTTTGACCGCGTTCGCGAAGAAGGAACCACTGGGCAGATATAAACTTTTCAAAAACCAGGGTTAGCCATTTTTATCAAAACTTGAGTTTGGGAGCTTGGATTTGGACGAGATTTTGAGGGATTTTCAGAGATATCAATTGGGTAATGATTCTTAAATCGATTTTGGTTGTATTCCACTAATCTATCATTAATTTTATCATTTAATTTCGGATTTGGGGTGAAAAATTGGGAAAAATGGAAAGAAGTTCGTCAACTAAGATTTTTGAGTTTTGATTCATATTTTGACATTGGATTTGGGTCATTTTGGTACGAGTGAACTCGTAAGTGAATGGGTGATCATAATTTGTGACTTTTGCCCGATTCCGAGAGGTGGGCCCTGGGAGGCTTTTTGAGCGAATTTCCAATTTCTTGCTTTAGCTTTAATTTTGATTAGCTAGATTAGTTCCTTGTAGTTATATTTATGTTATGGAATTCATTTTGGCTAGATTTAGGCCAATTGGAGCCGGATATTCGTGAGAAAGGCATTGTGACTGATTGATTGAGTTGGTTCGAGGTGAGTGGCTTGCCTAACCTTGTGTGGGAACTCCCCTTAGGATTTGGTACTATTTTTTATATATGAGTGCCGTGTACGTGAGGTGACGAGTGCGTACACGGGCTATTTGTTGCAAACTCTATTTTCATTAAGTAAAATATCTGTTTTCCTTTAACTGAGCTACACTAACATATGTAATTATCCTATTTAGTTTAGAACAACATGTCTACATATTTTAATTGCTTATCTGGACTCTGTGCAACATACATAGTAAAATTTCCTGCTTCTTCATTGACTTGTAATTAGTCTAAATTGTAGGATTCCGTGTTGTAATTGTAATTCTATTGTTTGACCTGCATATTTACTTTGGGACTAGGGAATGGTATTCTGGGAGATACCCCTGTAGTGCATATTTACTTTGGGACTACGGAACGGTATTTAGGGAGCTCCCCCTGCACTGTATAATTACTTTGGAACTACGGAATAGTATTTTCGGGAGACCCTCCCAGCACATTTACGTTTGGGGCTATGGGACGGTATCTTGGGAGATCCCCTGTTGTTATCTCTGTGTTCTGAGCTGTTGTCTTTCTATGATTCTATTCCTATTAGATTTCCGTATTTATTTTGATTGTGAAATTTCATTCTGTCTTATTTCATTATATATATACCAATAGGGCCCTGACCTGATCTTGTCACTACTCGATCGAGGTTAGGCTTGGCACTTATTGGGTACCGTTGTGGTGTACTCATGCCCTTTCCTGCACATGTTTTTTGTGTGCAGATCCAGGTACCGCTTATCAGCTGCGATATCAGTGAGGCGAGCCAGCTGTAGAGACTTCAAGGTATATGTGTTGCGTCTGCAGACCTCGGAGTCCCTATCTACTCTTCCCCGTGTCAAACAGTTCTTGTGTTTCCCTTTGATAGATTCTGGAGTGTAGAAATACTGTTTTCTTTCTGTAGCTTGTGACTTGCGATATTCCGGGTTTTGAGAGAGCTTATGTACATTCCGAGAGTGATTATTGTATATGCCGAGCGGCATCTTAATTTCTTATTCAAATTTACCTGTTAGTTGTTAGCTTTTATGTTTTCGTTCTTTTTCCGCGAATGTTAGGCTTTCCTAGTCGTAGGGACTAGGTGCCATCATGATGGTTTACAGAGGGAGAACTTGGGTCGTGACAAGTTGGTATCAGAGCTTTAGCTTCATAGGAGTCGTGAGTCACAAGCCAGTTTATTAGAGTCTCGCGGATTGGTACGGAGACGTCTGTACTTATTTTTGGTAGGCTATGGAATTGTTAGGAATAATTCAACTTCCTTTGATTCCTTGTCGTGCGAGATTATGGACTTCAAAATTATAAACTTCTGTCTTCTATTCTCTCACAGATGGTGAAGACACGTGCAGTCGGAGATGACCAGGCACCTGCGCCCCCTACTAGAGCCGCCCGAGGCTGGGCCGGGGTAGAGGTCAAGGATGCACACGTGGTGCAGCTAGAGCACCCGAGCGAGCTGCTACAGAGGAGCCACCAATAGCTCCAATCGGAGCATAGGCACCTGATACGCCTACTACTACTACACCAGCTCTTCAGGAGACCCTTGAATAGTTCTTGAGCATGTTCGCTACTCTAGCTCAGGTAGGGTTATTTCACCTTGCTCCATCTATATCTCAGGCCAAGAGAGGAGCATAAACTCCCGCTGCCCGCACCCAGAGTAGCAGGTCCAATTTGATCAGATTCCAGAGGTTATACCGGTACCACCTGTAACCCCAATTCAGCCCGAGGGTAGGGCAGCAGCTTCAGAGGAAGAGCAGCGTAGGCTCGAAAGGTACAAGAAGTGCGACCCTCCTAAATTCAGTGGTCTAGCGTCAGAGGATGCTCAGATATTTCTAGAGGAGTGCCATCGTATCTTCTGCACTATGGGCATAGTGGAGTCGAGTGGCGTTTCTTTCACTGCTCTTCAGCTTTGAGGAGCGGGCTATTAGTGGTAGCATACTTATGAGTTGGACAGTCTGGTAGAGGCAACTTCCCTTACATGGACTCAGTTCTCGGATATGTTTTTGAGAGAGTATGTCCTTCGGAGCCTCAAGGACGCATGGCACGCGGAGTTTGAGCAGTTGCGCCAGGGTACTATGACTGTTTCAGAGTATGCAGTCCGTTTCAGTGACTTGTGTAGACATGTACCGGCCTTGGTTTCTACAGTTTGAGAGAGGGTTTGTCAGTTTATTGAGGGACTCATTCCTAGCATCAGGACTAGCATGGCCCGGGAGTTAGAGATGGAAATATCGTATCAACAGGTGGTGAGTATCGTTAGGAGAGTGGAGGGCATGCTTGCTTGGGATAGGGAGGAGAGAGAGGCCAAGAGGTACGAGAGTCTGGCCATTATTCTGGTGCTCGTGTCCCAGTTGCAGTTCGTCATGGTAAGGGTTATGTGAGTTGCCCCGTTCATTCAGCTCTTCCAGCCGCCAGTGGTATTCCAGCTCCTCCTAGACCTCAGGAGCCTTACTATGCACCTCCAATATCTAGCATGCCTTCTGCACGGGGTGCTTTTAGCGGTCAGTCCAGCAGACCTGGTCCGAGCTAGCCACAGTCGCCATGCCCTCCAAGGCTTGTTTTGAGTGTGACGACACTCGCCATATGGTGAGGGATTGCCCCAAACTTATGAGGGATGCACCTCCACAGACTTCTAAGCCACAACGTGCTCCACAAGGTTCCTAGGCTATGATTACAGCACTAGCTGCCACTCCACCTGCTCAGCCAACTCGAGGTGGAGGTTGGGGAGGTAGAGGTCGCCCTAGAGGGGGAGGCCAGGCCAGATACTATGCCCTTCTCGCTCGTACAGAGGCTGTTATTTCTGATTCTGTCATTACATGTATTGTTTCGGTCTGTCATAGAGATGCATCGGTTCTATTTGATCTAAGCTACACTTATTCTTATGTGTCCTATTATTTTGCCCTACATTTGGGCGTATCTCGGGATTCTTTGAGTTCCCCTGTTTATGTGTCTACTACTGTGGGAGATTCCCTTGTTATGGATCGCGTGTATCGGTCGTGTTTGATTACTCTTAGTGGTTTTGAGACCAGAGCCGATTTATTATTGCTCCGCATGGTAAATTTTGATGTTATCTTGGGCATAGACTGGTTGTCGCCCCATTATGCTATTCTTGATTGTCACGCCAAGACTGTGACGTTGGCTATGCCAGGTGTACCGCATTTAGAGTGGAGGGGTACCATAGATTACACTCCCAGCAGAGTTATTTCATTTCTTAAAGCTCAACAAATTGTTGAGAAAGGGTGTTATGGGTATCTAGCCTAGGTGAGAGATGTCAGTATTTATACCCCTACAGTTGAGTCAATCCTAGTAGTGAGGAATTTTCCTGATGTGTTTCCAGTTGATCTTCCGGGCATGCCTCCCGACAGAGATATTGATTTTGGTATTAGTTTGTTGCAGGGCACTCAGCCCATCTCTATTCCTCCTTATCGTATGGCCCCCCCTGAGTTGAAGGAACAATTGCAGGACTTTTTTGATAAGGGCGTCATTTGGCTCGGTGTGTCACCTTAGGGTGCTCCTATCTTATTTGTGAAGAAGAAGGATGGTTCTATGCGTATGTGTATTGATTATCGCTAGTTGAACAAATTTACAGTGAAGAACCGGTATCCTTTGCCTTGTATTGATGACCTATTTGATCAATTACAGGGTGCCCGAGTGTTTTCCAAGATTGACTTACGTTCAGGTTATCATCAGTTGAAGATTCGGGAGCCAGATATCTCGAAGACTGCTTTTAGGACTCGGTATGGTCAACAAGTTCCTTGTGATATCATTTGGGTTGTCCAATGCCCCAGCAATATTTATGCAGTTGATGCATAGTGTATTTCGTCCTTATCTTGATACTTTCGTCATTGTGTTTATTGACGACATTCTAGTGTACTCTCGGAGTCGGGAAGATCATGAGCAGCACCTGAGGATTGTGCTTCAGACCTTGACAGAGAAGAAATTATATGCAAAATTCTCAAAATGTGAGTTTTGGTTGGACTCTGTGGAATTTTTGGGTCACATGGTGTCGAGTGAAGAGATCAAGGTGGATCCGAGGAAAGTGGAAGCAGTGCAGAGTTGGCCCATACCGTCCTTAGCTATAGAGATTCGGAGCTTCCTTGGTTTGGCGAGGTATTACCGTTAATTTGTTGAGGGACTCTCATCTATTGCAGCGCCTATGACTAGGCTAACTCAGAAGGGCGCTCCGTTCAGATGGACAGAGGAGTGTGAGGAGAGCTTTCAGAAGCTCAAGACAACTTTGACTACAATCCTGATATTGGTATTGCCTTTAGGTTCGGGGTCTTATGTAGCTTATTGTGATGCGTCAGGAGTTGGACTCGGTGCGGTGTTGATGCGGGACCGTAGGGTGACAGCCTATGCGTCCAGACAGTTGAAGGTGTATGAAAAGAACTATCCTGTCCACGACATCGAGTTAGCTGCTATTGTTCATACCTTGAAGATTTGGAGGCATTCTTTGTACGGTGTCCCTTGTGAGATCTACACTGTTCACCAGAGTTTGCAACATCTGTTCAAGAAGAAGGATCTTAACTTGCCTCAGAAGAGGTGGTTAGAGGTGCGTAAGGATTATGATATCACCATTCTGTACCACCCTGGGAAGGGCAATGTGGTGGCCGATGCTTTGAGTCGCCGGGTAGAGAGTTTGGGGAGTTTAGCATATCTACTAGTAGCAGAGAGGCCCTTGGCATAGGATATTCAGGCTTTAGCCAACCAGATTGTTAGATAGGATATTTCTGAGCCGAGTCGAGTTTTGGCTTGTGTTGTCTCCCAGTATTCTCGTTATGATCGCATCAAGGAGCGTCAGTATGATGACCCCCATCTGCTTGTCCTTAGGGACACGGTTCAGTACAGTGATGCTAAGGAAGTCACTATTGGGGATGATGGTGCATTGAGGATGCAGGACTAACTATGTGTGCCCAATGTAGACGAATTATGTGTGTTGATTCTTCAGGAGGCTCATAGCTCACGGTACTCCATTCATCTGGGTGCCACGAAGATGTATCAGGACTTGAGGCAGCATTATCGGTGGCGTAGAATGAAGAAAGACATAATAGAATATGTGGCCCGATGTCTAAATTGCCAGCAGGTGAAGTATGAGCATTAGCGGCCGGGTGGATTGCTTCAGAAGTTAGAGATTCTGGAGTGGAAGTGGGAGCAGATCACTATGGATTTCGTTGTTGGACTCCCATGGACTCAGCGAAAGTTTGATGCAGTTTGGGTGATTGTGGATAGGCTGACCAAGTCAGCTCATTTCCTTCCTGTGATGACTACCTATTATTCTGAGCAGATGGCTTGATTTTATCCGCGAGATTGTCAGACTTCATGGCGTGCAGGTATCTATCATCTCTGACTGGGGTACGCAGTTTACATCACGGTTTTTGAGGGTCGTACAACATGAGTTGGGTATTTGGATGGAGTTGAGCACAACATTTCACCCTCAGATGGACGGACAATCCGAGCGCCCTATTTAGATTCTTGAGGATATTCCCCGTGCGTGTGTGATGGAGTTTAGAGGTTATTAGGATCAGTTCTTGCCACTTGCGGAGTTTCCCTACAACAACAGTTATCAGTCCAGCATTTAGATGGCACCGTATGAGGCTCTATATGGTAGGCGGTAGCGGTCCCTAGTGGTTTGGTCCGAGCTGGGGGAGGCTATATTATTGGGCATAGACTTGGTTCAAGATGCTTTGGAGAAGATTAAGGTGATTCGGAAGGTTCGCGATGTTGCATTCATGCTTGGAGAGCGGGTCTTGCTCCAGGTTTCGCCTATGAAAGGCGTCATGAGGTTCATAAAGAAGGGCAAGTTGAGCCCAAGGTTCATTGGTCCATTTGAGGTGTTGCGGCAAATTGGGAGGTTGCGTATGAGCTTGCCTTGTCTCCCAGTCTAGCAGGAGTTCATCCGGTATTCCATGTTTCAATGCTCCGGAAGTATCATGGCGATCCATCACATGTGTTGGATTTCAGCTCAGTCCAGTTGGACAAGGATCTATCCTATGCTGAGGAGCTAGTGGTTATTTTGGACAAGCAGGTTCGAAAGCTGAGGTGAAAGAACATTGCATCAGTAAAGGTTCAGTGGCGGGGTCAGCCGGTTGAGGAGGCGACTAGGGAGACCGAGCAAGATATGCGCAGCCGTTATCCTCATCCTTTCACCACTTCAGGTATGTCTCTATGCTCATTCGAGGGCGAACGGTTAGTTTAAGAGGGGGAGAATGTAACGACCCGGTGGGTCGTTTTGAGAGTTATAGCCCTGATCCCCTATTAACTGCTTCCCCCGTATCTATTTCTCCTATTATGACTTTCCGGGAGGTTTCGTTTTGGTTTTTGGAGTATTTTGCGACACTTAGTCCCTAAACGGAGGCTTAAGTTCTAGAATTTGGGCCGTAGTCAGAACTGTGTGAAGACGACTCCAGAATGAAGTTCCGTCAATTTCGTTAGCTCCATTGGGTGATTTTGGGCTTAGGGGCATGTCCGGATTGTGTTTTGGAGGCCCGTAGCTTATTTAGGCTTGAAATGGCAAAAGTCAAATTTTTGGACATTTGGACCGGTAGTGGAATTTTTGATATCGGGGTCGTATTCCGATTCTGGAAGTTAGAATAGGTCCGTAGTGTTGATTATGACTTGTGTGAAAAATTTGGGGTCAATTGGACGTGGTTTGATAGGTTTCGGCATTGATGGTAGAATTTTGAAGTTTCAAGTTCTTTAAGTTTGAATTGGACGATGATTTGTGATTTTAGAGTTGTTTGGTGTGATTTGAGGGTTCGACTAAGTTTTTATGGTGTTTTAGGATTAGTTGGTATGTTTGGTTGAGGTCCCAAGGGCCTCAGGTGAGTTTCGAGTGCTTAACGAATCATTTTTGGACGTGGGGAGTTGGCAGATTTTCTGGTATTTTGTTGCAGACAATTCCTTCACCACGTTCGCGAGAGAGGTCTCGCGTTCGCGTAGGTCATCTGAGAGGCTAGATGGGTTTGCTCTCCCCGTTTGGAATTGTTCCCGCATTCACGAAGGTATGGAACACCAAGGCTACGCGTTCACGATAAGAGACCTCGCGTTCGCGTAGAGTCAACGGTCAGATGGGTTCCAGGCATAATAGCCTACGCGTTCACGAAATGTGTCCCGTGTTCGCGTAGGGTCAGGCAAGGTGAGCTTCGCGTTCGCGATGAGTATTTTTAAGACTGAAGTAGCTTGTGCTTCGCAAACACGAGGCTTTCACCGCGTTTGCGAAGAAGGAACCACTGGGCATATATAAACTTTTCAAAAACGAGGGTTAGCCATTTTTATCAAAACTTGAGTTTGGGAGCTCAGATTTGGACAAGATTTTGAGGAATTTTCAGAGATATCAATTGGGTAATGACTCTTAGCTCGATTTTGGTTTTATTCAACTAATATATCATTAATTTTATCATTTAATTTCGGATTTGGGGTGAAAAATTAGGAAAAATGGAATGTTCTTCAACTAAGATTTTGAGTTTTGATTGGGATTTTGACATAAGATTTGGATAATTTTGGTACGAGTGAACTCGTGAGTGAATGGGTGATCATAATTTGTGACTTTTGCCCAATTCCGAGACGTGGGCCCGGGGAGGCTTTTTGAGTGATTTTCCAATTTCTTGCTATAGCTTTGATTTCATTAGCTAGATTAGTTCCTTGTAGTTATATTTATGTTATGTAATTGATTTTGGCTAGATTTGGGCCACTCGAAGTCGGATATTTATGGGAAAGGCATTGTGACTGATTGATTAAGCTTGGTTCGAGGTAAGTGGCTTGCCTAACCTTGTGTGGGGGAACTCCCCTTAGGATTTTGTACTGTTTTTGATGTACGAGCGCCGTGTACGTGAGGTGACGAGTGCGTACACGGGCTATTTGTTGCAAACTTCGTTTTCATTAAGTAAAATATCTGTTTCCTTTAATTGAGCTACACTAACATATGTAATTATCCTATTTAGTTTAGAACAACATGTCTACGTGTTTTAATTGCTTATCTGAATTCTGTGCAGCATGCTTAGTAAAATGTCCTGCTTCGTCATTGACTTGTACCTAGTCTAAATTGTAGGATTCCCTGTTGTAATTGTATTTCTATTATTTGAGCTGCATATTTACTTTGGGACTATAGAACAATATTGCGGGAGATCCCCCTGCACTGTATATTTATTTTGGGCCTACGAAATGGTATTTTCGGGAGATCCCCATGCATATTTACGTTTGGGACTACGGGACGGTATCTTGGGAGATCCCCTGTTGTTATCTCTGTATTTTGAGCTCTTGTCTTTCTATGATTCTATTCTTGTTAGATTTCCATATTTATTTTGACTGTGATATTTCATTCTGTCTTATTTCATTATATTTATACCAGTAGGGCCCTGACTTGATCTCGTCACTACTCGACCGAGGTTAGGCTTGGCACTTACTGGGTACCGTTGTTGTGTACTCATGCCCTCTTTTGCACATGTTTTTCTTGTGCAAATCCAGTTACCACTTATTAGCCACGTTATCACTGAGGCGAGCCAGCTGTAGAGACTTCAAGGTATATCTGCCGCGTCTACAGACCTCGGAGTCCCTATCTACTCTTCCCCATGTCAAGCAGTTCTTGTGTTTCCATTTGACGGATTCTAGAGTGTAGAAATACTGTTTTCTTTCTGTAGCTTGTGACTTGCGATGTTGCAGATTTTGGGAGAGCTTATGTACATTCCAAGAGTTATTATTGTATATGCCGAGCGACATCTTAATTTCTTATTTAAATTTACCTGTTAGTTGTTAGCTTTTACGTTTTCGTTCTTTTTCCGCAAATGTTAGGCTCACCTAGTCGTAGGGACTAGGTGCCGTCACGACGGTTCACGGAGGGAGAACTTGGGTCGTGACATTATCACTGTTGAATTAATTGTTCATGTTGCCCTTTACTTGTTGATTTTCGTTATTTGATACTCATTGTTGAGGATTGTTTCCTTTATTGTGAGTTAGTCTTATCTAATTTTGTGGTTACGCATTGTTCTTCCCATTGTTGAGTTATTTGATGTTGAGGTTGTGGAAGTTATTAATACGTTGAGGCGATGTTTGTTATTGTTGAAACATCTATCCTATTGAGCATTTCCATCCATTATTGTTGTTAACATTCTCGTATACATTGTGTTGGATCCATGGGCCACTGTTATGGAAATATTCATATTGTTGTTGGAAGTTGTGAAATGTGGGCACTTGTGATGCGATGTTGTTATTTTGATATGATATTGATGCGCATGTGGTGGTATAAGGCTTGGGTTGATGTGCATGCAGCGGTATAAGATGGGACTTATGTGCGTGTTATTTGTAGGGGATTACATGAAGCCACACATCATAAGGTGGGCTAAAGTACGTGTAGCTATTTCGGGAAAACTATTTTCAAAATCTAATTTCAAATGTAAGGCTCACGCGGTGGCATAAGGAAAGACTATGATTGAAATTGAGAAATGTAAATACGGGGCAGTACCAGGGTTGTTATTCTTCATTATACGAGGCAGTACCTTGGTTTTTGATTTCATTATAGATGAGGCGGTACCTCGATATGATTCTTGTTGTCATTCCATGTTAGAAAGTGTTTTGGTGGAGAATTATATCTATTGTTTCATTCTTAGTGTTCTATCAAATTGTTGTCCGTACATGACCAATGTAGTTCTCTAGTTTTTTCTTTCATGCTACCATCATGTTCCATATTAGTTGTTTTCTTACATTCCATTTTATATCTGCATTTCATCTTATACTGTCTATTTCATATCCTAGTAGGTGTCTTTGACCTGGCCTAGCCACTACTCTACTGAGGTTAGGCTTGGTACTTGTTGGGTACCGTTGTGGTGTACTCATACTATGCTTCTGCACATCTTTTTGTGCAGATCCAGGTACGACTGCTCGTGCCAGTAGATAGAGAGTTTTGCTAGCTGCTTTTGTCGGAGATTTCAAGGTATGCCTACTCGGTGTCTGCAGGCCTCGACGTTACCTTCCTTATTTTTCATTACTATTGTACTTCCTTTTTGGATAGTGACGTAGCACTCTAGTAGCATTCTATAGAGCTTACTACTCAGTTCCACCGATTTTTGGGTGTGAGATTTTTAGACTTTATTTACTGACGGTTTTATCCATTATTTAGTCGCTTTCAGAATCTTGTATTTATATTGGTATTTGTTAGGTTTTACCTAGTTGTAGAGACTAGGTGTCATCACGACATCCTTCAGAGGGAATTTGGGGTAGTGACGCCCGTAATTCTTTATAAGCTTCAGGCACTTTAAACTCTTCAAGAATTTTTCATATAAATTTGTTGTCTAATGTGCCATACAAATAGGCTGTGACAACATACATTAGACGCATGTCAAGTTTTTCATGGACTATCAGATTTATAAGATACCTGAAGGTAATTGCATCCACCACAAGAATATATCTTCATATAATCAATACTAGGCCTTTGCGAAAATCCTTGTGCCATAAGTCGTGCTTTATATCTAACGACTTCATTTTTATCAATTCGTTTTCGCACAAATATCCATTGTATCCTATCGGCTTTATTCCTTCACGTGTTCGAACTATACGTCCGATTACTTCACATTTTTCAAGTGAAGTTAATTCTGCCTGGATAACATTTTTCATTTTGGCCAAACATTTCTCTGTTGTATTATATCAACAATAACATTTTAAGCAAAAGTATTGTCGACAATAATATTATTTCGGTTCTACCTATTTCCCATAGAGACATGACTTATTGAGATCTCTACATTTTTATTATTTTCAGGTACCTGGACCTCCTCTAAGGTCTTATCATTTTTTATGTCACATGTCTTTTTTTGAGCAATTGCCTCCATATTATGATCCTAGATCATTTGCTACTTTTCTCTTTCGGGGATTTTTTTCTTTGGAACAGATTGGTCTACCAGTTTCAAGCGTGGCTTAGACTTATTTGTATATATAGATTGTCTAGTCGGGTCATCAATTCGAATAGGAGCATTAGCAGCTAGAATATGTGATTTAGTCACCCTTGATAGGTCAGTGAATGCATCTGGTAGTTGATTTGCAATATTTTGCAAATAAATTATCTTTTGAATCTCGTGTGCACATTGATTTGTTCGAGGATCTAAATGACATAGTGATAATGCATTCCAATCTATCTCTTTTTCCAGCTGCTTATTTTCTCCCCCCAATGTTGGGTATACTGATTATCAAAATGGCAAACAAATCTTGCCGTAAATAAATCTCCAGTCATACATTCCAAATATTTTATAATAGAAGGAGATTCTTACCCAACATACATCCTCAGTTTTCTTTGGGGACCCATCCTTATGCATTGTGGTGGAGCAATTTAAACGTATACCACACATTAAAATATTCTAAAATGGGAAATATTTGGCTCCTGGCCAAAAGCTAATTGTAATGGGGAGACTTTATAAAAACTTATGGGCCTGATCCACACGCTGTTGCATGCAAAATAGCATGACCCCATGCCGAAATGGAAATTTTTGTTCTCATAAGCATTGATCCAGCAATTAGGTGGAGGCATTTGATCAAAGATTCCGCTAGACCATTTGAGTATGAACATGAGCAATTGGATGCTAAATTGTTATCCCAGTTGATGTACAACAATCATTAAAAGCCTTGGACAATTCACCAGTATTATTAAGACGAAGTGTCTTAATTGCATAATCTGGAAACTGTACTCTTAATCTTATTAATTGAGGCAGTAACCTCGCAAAGGTCAAATTACGGGTTGATAACAACCACACATGTGACCATCTTGTAGATGCATATATCAAACCCATATAATATCTTAATGGTCCACATAGAGGGTGTATGGGCCCGCATTTATCACCCTGTATACATTCCAAAAATGCAGGAGATTCAACTCCAACTTTAATTACTGATGGTCTGATAATCAATTTGCCTTGAGAACATGCAGCACAAGAGAATTCTTTAGTTTGAAGAATCTTCTGGTTCTTCAATGAATGATCATGTGAATTCTCAATTATTTTGCACATTATATTATAACCGGGTGGCCCAACCGGTCATGCCAAATAATAAAATCATTAGTAAACCCTTTGTTTACTATGACATGTGATTCGACTATACTAATACTAGTGTAGTATAATCCAGAGGAAAATGCGAGAAGCTTTTCAAGTACATACTTTTTTCCGCTTTTATTGTAGTAGTAAAAGATATTCAACCTTTCCTTCATTGGTGGTCTCAATATGATAGCCATTTTGGCGAATATATTTAAAATTTAAAAAGTTTCGTTGAGACCTACTACAATACAAAGCACCATTAATGGCCAATATAGTTCCTCCTCGTAGTAATACAAACGCTCTTCCAGAGTCCTCAATTAATTTTGTACTACCATATATTGTTATGATATTGGCTTCTTTCGTAATTAAATAAGAGAAATCTCTCTTATCTTGTAATATGGTACGCATCGTAGCACTATCAAGAAGGCATATATCTTCTTTATTATTCATACGGTCAACTGAAATCTGAGAAGTTTTTATATTCTTTATCTGGAGAACAAAATACATCATACGTAACATTAAAAAATTTAAAAACAAAAAAAACTATATTTAGGAAAGTAAATACTAACAACATAAAAAGTTTTATTCAAAATATGAACTTTATAAAATAAAAAGAATAGCTATTCTTATAATTTTTTCAGTAATAAGTCTTCAGTTATGATTCTCAAAGAAGTCTCCAGCTTCTAAATGAGTAATATCTGCAAGACCTTCAAAAATATCATCTTTATAGGCAAGGTTTGCTTCAACTTTATCATGATTATTCATACGACCTGCCTCAATAGTATTCTGAAAGGCCAAGTGAGTCTCGACTTTATTCTGTTTCCCTTTTATAGAGGCTTGATAAAGTTTGACAAATATTCAGGTATACAATAAATCATGCCCAATGATTTTTCATACCATATCGGTGATAAATATTACCTTTGTCTTTTGGAGGATTAGTCAGAGAATTCTTATTGTTCTCTTGTTTATAATTACCACCACTATGGCGATTATTATTTCGTCCCTTGACACACCCACATATATTCATACGGCCACGATAATTATTTTGTATACTTATGACTTTTGATCTATCGCTATCACATTCGCTTTGAGAAATAGAGCTGATTCAGTGAGGCGAGCTTCATGATTTTTCATTAATAGGACATTATTTTTGCCTTAGCCATCATTAATGCCATCATTATCATACATTGGGATTCAAATTCAATGTCTTATCATCATGGTGCACCAGGACTTGAACCATTGTCTTACCCTCATGGAGTGCTCTGACTTTAACCCACCGTCTTACCCTCATATAATATATATCGCAACTTATTTCATTCATTTTAAGGAATGTAACTGTCACGACCCAGATTTCCCACCCTCGGGAGTCGTGATGGCGCCTACTAATGAGAGCTAGGCAAGCCAACTTAATTCGCAATTTTATTAAACACCTATTCCTTTTTAACAATCAACATCATTAAATAAAGACGACAGAATTAGAATCATACAAGAAGACTTAAATGTAGATAGATGGTCAATAATACAGAAGTTCCAACACATATATCTCTACCCGGGACTGGAGTCACATACTTACGAACATCTAAGGAGTACTACATATAAAGTATGAAAGAAACATAATCTGTTTATCTCGGGTACAATGAGATGACAGCCAAATGTAAAGATAGACGGGAGACGCCGGGCCTGCGGACGCCTGCAAGCTACCTCAGGTCTCTCTGGACTGAAGGTTCGCCCCGTGCTAATGATGCTGCTGCTGCTCAATACCTGGACCTGTGCAAAAATGCACAGAGTGTAGCATCAGCACAACCGACCCCATGTGCTGGTAAGTGCCTGGCCTAACCCCGGCGAAGTAGTGACGAGGCTAGACAGGACCTACCAAAAACAACCTGTGCAGGTATATATGCATAAACAAGTACAATGAAATAACAACAGAAAATACCAGCTAAGGCAGGGAGGGGACATGCTTAGGGGAAATACAGATGAACACAATTTATTAGAAGTAAACACGAAACTACATCCGATCTCATAATCTATATAAGTGGTCGACATGCCACACGATCCCATTTCATAATATATATATCTAGGTGGTCGGCGTGCCACACGATCCCATTTCATAATATATATGTGGTCGGCGTGCCACACGATCCCATTTCATAATATATATGTGGTCGGCGTGCCACACGATCCCATTTCATATATATATGTCGTCGGCGTGCCACAAGATCCCATTTCATAATATATAAGTGGTCGGCGTGCCACACGATCCCATTTCATAATATATATATCTAGGTGGTCGGCGTGCCATACGATCCCAGTTCATAATATATAAGTGGTCGGCGTGCCACACGATCCCATTTCATAATATATAAGTGGTCGGCGTGCCACACGATCCCATTTCATAATATATAAGTGGTCGGCGTACCATACGATCCCATTTCATAATATATAAGGATTTCCCGGCAAGGGAACAAGCATCAATTCAACCATCCCGGCAAGGGAGAATACAAATAAACCATTAACTCCCGACAAGGGAGCAACAACATTAACTTACACGTCCCGGCAAGGGAGTAATTACAACTCTAGCTCTTTCGTTCATTTCTTACGTCTTAATCGTGTCATATTTCGAGCCAACACTCCAAGGAGTTTACAATTCATATTTTTCCTCTTCATATTGTTCACATTATATCGAGTCCATCAATTAAACAAGAAGGAGTCACTACAAAATCCCGAATAAGCACAAGCAAGGACTCACGGTCATGCTAGATACTGGTGTATAGATACTCGTCACCATGCCTATGCACCGTACTCAACATTTAGCAATTAGCAAATAATACTCTAATTTTATTCCCTCAAACCAAAGTTAGATCAAACACTTACCTCGAATGCTCCAACTCAACTCAAGCCTCTAGTATCGCTTTACCCTTCGAATTCACCACCAAACCGCTCGAATCTAGTCACAAATACTTGAGTGTATCAACAAATGCTAATCTAATAAATTGAATGCATGAAAAGTAAATTTCCCAAAGTTTTACTCAAAATTTTCCAGAACGCCCCCGGGCCCACGTGGTCAAAACCCGAGGTTCGAACCACAACCCGACTACCCATTCCCCTATGAACTCAGATATATAAGTTATTTTGGAATCGGACCTCAAATTGAGGTCCAAAACCCCCAAATTGTGAAACCCTAGTTCTACCCTAAATTCCCAAATTCCCCCATTAAAATCTTTGTTTTGAAGTTGAAATTAGGTTTAAAGATGTTAAGAAGCAAGGAAAATAAGTTAGAGATCACATACCAATCGTTTTGAAGGAGAAGAATCGTTTGGAAAATCGCCTCTTATGTTTTGGGTTTTGAAAAAGTGCAAAATGACTGAAAATCTCAGATTTATATACTTTGCTGAAGGACTGGCGCGGACCGCGCAAAAATGCCCCGCGGCCGCGCCGAGGAAGGGAGGGAAAACGACTCTTTGAACCTATCCAGCGCGGACCGCACTGATTTGGTGCGCGGCCGCGCTGGTTGACCTAGAGTTCACTGGCCCTCTGAACCTAGCCACGCGGACCGCGCAGAAATGCACCGCGGCCACGCGGTTTCCAGCGCGGACCGCGCAGAAATGATCGCGGCCGCGCTGGGGGCCTGCAACACCTGGACCTGCAATTTCTGATGCTTTAAGTCTAAAACCCTCCCGGGACCAACTCAAACTCACCCGAG
>NC_031994.1:39068655-39189982 GCF_001879085.1 Nicotiana attenuata | reverse complement strand
CAGCACAGTCTTCTAAACAAATAACACTTTCAAATTCTTTAATTATTTTCAGAAAACAATTTCACACAATAATTCATTTCTCGGACTTGGAACCTCGGAATTTGATTCCGGGCACACACCCAAGTCCCAAAGTTTCCTACGGACCCTCCGGGACTGTCGAACCACGAGTTCGGGTCCATTTGTCCAAAACGTTGACCAAAGTCAAACTCGATCAATTTAAAACATCAAATTTTATTATTTTTCTCACAAATTCACATGTAAACTTTCCGGTTACGTGCCCGGACTGCGCACACAAGTCGAGGCAACCCCCAAGTGAGGTTTCCAGGGCCTCAGAAGTACAGATGAAGTAGGAATACAGGTGATGACCCCTTTGGGTCGTCACATTCTCCACCTCTAAAACAACCGTTCTTCCTCAAACGGGCAAAAGAAAGGAGTACCTGAGTCGGGGAAAAGATGGGGATAACGACTCCGCATATCAGACTCGGACTCCCAGGTCGATGCCTCAGGAGGCTAACCTCTCCACTGAACACGAACAGAAGGAAAACTCTTGGATCTCAACTGATGAATCTGCCGGTCCAGAATAGCTACCGGATCCTCCTCATAGGATAAGTCCTTGTCCAACTAGACAGTACTGAAATCTAACACGTGGGTGGGATCGCCGTGATACCTCCGAAGCATGGATACATGGAAGACTGGATGCACATCTGATAAGCTAGGTTGTAACGCAAGTCTATAAACGACCTCACCCACTCGATCAAGAATCTCAAACTGGACGATGTACCTAGAGCTAAGCTTGCCCTTCTTCCCAAATCTCATCACGCCCTTCATAGGCGACACTCGGAGCAATACCCGCTTACCAACCATGAAATCTACATCTCGAACCTTACGGTCCGCATAACTCTTCTGCCTAGACTGAGCTGAACGAAGCCTCTCTTGAATGATCTTGACCTTATCTAAGGCCTCCTGAACTAAATCTGTACCCAATAACCGAGCCTCTCCCGGCTCAAACCATCCGACTGGAGACTGACATCGCCTACCATACAACGCCTCATAAGGATCCATCTGAATGCTGGACTGGTAGCTGTTGTTGTAGGCGAACTCTGCTAAAGGCAAAAACTGGTTCCACGAGCCTCCGAAATCAATGACACAGGCTCGGAGCATATCCTCCAATATCTGAATAGTCCTCTCGGACTGGCCGTCCGTCTGAGGATGGAACGCTGTGCTCAATTGAACCTGGGTGCCCAACTCCTGCTGAACTGCTCTCCAGAAGCGCGAGGTAAATTGCGTATCCCGATCCGAAATAATAGATACCGGCACCCCATGAAGGCGAACAATCTCTCGGATGTAGATCTCAGCTAACCTCTCCGATGAATAAGTGGCTGTGACAGGAATAAAATGCGCTGAGTTGGTCAGCCTATCAACAATGACCCAAATAGCATCAAACTTCTTCCGAGTCATCGGAAGTCCAGTAACGAAATCTATGGTAATCCTCTCCCACTTCCACTCGGGAAGCTCAATCCTCTGAAACAAACCACCAGGCCTCTGATGCTCATACTTAACCTGCTGACAGTTCAAACATCGAGCCACATATGCAACAATATCCTTCTTCATCCTACGCCACCAATAAAGCTGCCGCAAGTCCTGATACATATTCGCGGCGCCCGGGTGAATAGAATACCGAGAACTATGGGCCTCCGCTAAGATCAACTCTCGAATCCCATCGACATTGGGCACACAAACTCGCCCCTGCAACCTCAAAACACCATCATTATCTAAGGTTACCTTCGTGGCACCTCCACGCTGCACCGTGTCTCTCAGGACACACAAATGGGGATCATCAAACTGCCGATCACGGATACGCTCCAATAATGAAGAACGAGCGACCGTACAAGCTAACACTCTGCTAGGCTCAGAAATGTCCAACCTCACAAATCGATTGGCCAGGGCCTGAATATCCAAAGCAAGCGGTCTCTGGCTGACCGGAACATAAGCAAGACTACCCATGCTGGCGGACTTCCTACTCAATGCATCGGCCACCACATTGGCTCTCCCCGGGTGGTACAAAATAGTAACATCATAATCCTTCAATAGCTCCAACCACCTCCTCTGCCTCAAGTTCAACTCCTTCTGCTTGAACAAGTACTGCAGACTCTTGTGATCAGTGTACACCTCACACGTCACACCATATAGGTAATGCCTCCAAATCTTCAAAGCATGAACAATGGCTGCCAACTCGAGATCATGAACCGGGTAATTCTTCTCGTGGATCTTCAACTGCCTCGAAGCATAAGCAATGACTCTGCCATCCTGCATCAATACCGCACCAAGCCCAATACGGGAAGCATCATAATAGACTGTATAAGGTCCTGAGCCTGAGGGCAAAACCAATACCGGTGCCGCAGTCAAAGCTGTCTTGAGCTTCTGAAAGCTCGCCTCACACTCATCCGACCATCTGAACTGGGCACCCTTCTGGGTCAATCTGGTCATCGGGGCTGCAATAGATGAAAACCCCTCCACGAACCGACGATGTAACCTGCTAACCCCAAGAAACTCCGAATCTCAGTAGCTGATGTTGGTCGAGGCCAATTCTGACTGCCTCATCTCTCGGTCACCTGATACCCTTGCTGACTACACATCGACNCACTTTAACCCGGCAAGGGTACAGCTAACAGACCCAATATCCCGGCAAGGGAGAGTACATAATAATAGTCTACACGTCCCGGCAAGGGAATAATCACAACACATCCTCTTTTAAATCACTTCTTTCTCAACTATCACATTCTTGTTCGAGCCAACGCTCCAAAATATACCAATCACAATTCTTCCTCAACCGTTCACATTATATGAAATTTATCAACTAAACAAGGAAGTTGTGTCGCATCATTCGAATTAAAAGCAATTAAGACTCACGGTCATGCTAGACTCTGGTGCATAGACAACCGTCACCATGCCTATACACCATACTCCACATTTAGCAAGTAGCAAATAACCTCCTAATCCTATTCCCTCAAGCCAAAGTTAGAACAAACACTTACCTCAAATGCTCCAAACTCAACTCAATCCTCTAGTATAGCTTTACCCTTCGGATTCACCACCAAACCGCTCGAATCTAGTCACAAATTACTTGAGTGTATCAACAAAGGCTAATCTAATAAATTTGAATGCATGAAAAGTGAATTTCCCAAAGTTTGTTCAAAAATCCCCAAAATGCCCCCGGGCCCACGTGGTCAAAACCCGAGGCTCGAACCAAAACCCGACTACCCATTCCCCCATGAACTCAGATATATAAGTTATTTTGGAATCAGACCTCAAATCGAGGTCCAAAACCCCCAAATTTTGAAACCCTACTTCTACCCTAAATTCCCAAATTCCCCCATTAAAATCTTTGTTTGGAAGTTCAAATTATGTTTAAAGATATTAAGAAGCAAGGAAAATAAGTTAGAAATGACTTACCAATCGTTTTGAAGGAGAAGAATCGTTTGGAAAATCGCCTCTTATGTTTTGGGTTTTGAAAAAGTGCAAAATGACTGAAAATCTCAGATTTATATACTTTGCTGAAGGATTGGCGCGGACCGCGCAAAAATGCCCCGCGGCCGCGCCGAGGAAGGGAGGGAAAACGACTCTCTGAACCTATCGAGCGCGGACCGCACTGATTTGGTGCGCGGCCACGCTGGTTGACCTAGAATTCACTGGCCCTCTGAACCTAGCCACGCGGACCGCGCAGAAATGCACCGCAGCCGCGCAGTTTCCAGCGCGGACCGCGCAGAAATGATCGCGGCCGCGCTGGGGCCTGCAACACCTGGACCTGCAAATTTCTGATGCTTTTAAGTCTAAAACCCTCCTGGGACCCACTCAAAACTCGCCCGAGCCCTCGGGGCTCCAAAGCAAACATGCACGTAACTCCAACAACATCCTACGGACTCATCCGTGCGATCAAATCGCCAAAACAACATCGAATTAGGCCTCAAGACCCATGATTTCCTTCCAATTTCCATGAAACATCAAATTTTACTGTTGCTAGCTCAAAACACGTCAAATGACGTCCAAATCTAACCAAACTTCACAGCAATTGCTTAACTCATATTTAAGGCTTGTGCCGGGCGTCGGAACCAAAATACGAGCCCAACAGCACAGTCTTCTAAACAAATAACACTTTCAAATTCTTTAATTATTTTCAGAAAACAATTTCACACAATAATTCATTTCTCAGACTTGGAACCTCGGAATTTGATTCCGGGCACACACCCAAGTCCCAAAGTTTCCTACGGACCCTCCGGGACTGTCGAACCACGAGTCCGGGTCCGTTTGTCCAAAACGTTGACCAAAGTCAAACTCGATCAATTTAAAACATCAAATTTTTATTATTTTTCTCACAAATTCACATGTAAACTTTCCGGTTATGCGCCCGGACTGCGCACACAAGTCGAGGCAACCCCCAAGTGAGGTTTCCAGGGCCTCAGAAATACAGAAGAAGTTGGAATACAGGTGATGACCCCTTTGGGTCGTCACAGTAACATAATTTTTGTGTAGCCATAAATTTAATTTTTGATCAATTCGACATAGTAAAAACTATCATAAATAATCGAATTAATTTACATGATATTTTTTTTACAAGTCATAAAGGCATGTAAACAATTATGAATGACTAAAACATAAAGAGATATTTTAACCGTTCGAGACAACTGCATTAATTAGCTTAGATAGATATTTAAGACACTATTAAAGAGGTACTGCATCTTTACGTTAGCATACTAAAATAAAAAGATGAAGAATCTGTAAGTATTACTCTAGTGATTGATTAAAGTAAGATGTAATCTTTTTTTATTTTTATTTTTAGCAGATGTAAGCGTGTGCACATCAAAGTTACTAATTTTAAAGTTCAACTAATTTTAAACTAAAAGTTACTCCTAATGCAAACAAGAAGCAGAACATGAGATGTCACCATATTCTATGTAATTATCTATCATATTTATATGATACATGTTCATGAGCAATATTACACACAGTCTTTCAATTTCATAGCAAGTTACTATTATTATAATTCCCAGAGCAATTCATGCATGTCTTCATATATTAAAATCCAATTGTTGAACAGAAACTTGAGAAGGTCTATAAAACAGTATAAGCAAATGAAAGTGTACCTGCACTGGAGAGAAGGTTAACTAATACTTTTTAGGAAGAAGATAGAAACCAGCTGAAACACATAATCTCAGTTGGTAGAGACTCGTGCTGATAACGTGTTATAAAATAAGAAGAAAATAAAACAAGAAATGAAGAGAAGAGAATATAAATATTTTTCATTCAAGTATCTCAGAATACAGAAAGTAAAGTCTCTTTTATAGGGCGTAAAATCGTCTGAAAGTTACAACATTTTAATAAAACATTCAATAAGTATATAGGTTCATTGAATGGGATCCATAGAAGAATGAACGGGCATCCACAAAAATTCATTGAATTGACAACAATCTAGTTATTTATCTATATTATTATAAAAGCACGAATAATTTAGTCTAAATATTGAACGGCTAAAATATTTTTTAAATATTGATCGACTTTTATAACCTTAAATATTTGTATAAGTTAAGGATATAATTGTAAATCACTTTCATATTAAAAGTCAAGTAACGCTAGGAGTCTTCCACATTGAAAGGAGTTGTAATTGAAATCAATATACTTAATACATTTCGGCGTGGGAATTTGAATCATATTTGGAGAAGGGATAAATGTTTTTACTTGATTTAGGAATCTTAGATCTTCACAAAGCTACTATAAAAGGAAAATTAGTACTATACTCTACAGACATTTATGACATTTTAAACGAAGTGAAATTTTTTTACTACCCTTTAAATTCTTAACTCATAATATACATATAAAGAAAAACCAATTTAGCTAGATGTATTTTGTGATATATTTTATGTTTCTAAATATTTAGAGTTACTGTATAGTTTAAATAAGAAAAGATTTAATAGCCAAAAATTATTTTAATTTTAAAGTACTAAATAATTAAAAAAATTAAATGACAATTATTTTCAATGTAAAATCTAATTGTAAAAAATAAAAAGATCTAGGGGTTTATATGCATATTTTTGTTTTTACATAAAAATTGATCATAGGTGATAATCAAATGGTTTTAATAATACAGATGAGAGTGTACTTTTAATTTATTTATTTACTTAAGTATGAGTAATAGACTCCTTGACAAATTTCTCAAATTAGACCAATGCATAATGAATTAAGTTTCTTAAAAAGAGTTCATCCGAGTCTTTTATATATCGAAGTTTAACAAATTATTAATGAACGATAAGAGTATGAACGATATCATTTGAGATTAACTACAAGCTAATATCGTTGATATATCATATGTCAAAAGCTTCTTGGCTTTCCTATGGTACAATAAAAAATAGAAAGTAAGTTTTTTGGTCCAATCTGCCAAATTATATCATATGATCAAAAAAAGTTTTCATTGCCCAAATTGTTCATACATAAATAAGTAATAAGTAACAATCATAACGAAAAGTTCATGGTATAAATTAGTTAGAAGAATTGCGTCTTTGATATCTTCATGCTACAAGAAATCAATTTTTTTTTGTAACAAGAATTAGTTGCATTTATCATTACATTTCTAATATTTATTAATATCTTATGTTGCCTTTTATTTCTCGTCTTTCTGTTCTCAAATAGCGTTATATGTGCGAGGCACGTACATAGAGACTAATACTAAAAGCACGAAGGCCCTTAGCGAAATATCGTTCGCCTTTTTTACCCTTCGTAAGTGGATTTTATTTTGGATAAAATTGTAATTATAAACTCTAAATTTTCCCTATGGAATAAAACTAAAAATTGCTGTTTACTTCCGTTTTTGTTACATACGGATTTTTATTATTATTTAGGTTTAAGTTTCACTTTTAGTTTAGAATTCTTTTACCAGTAAATATTTATTTAGTTATGTCTTTTCTTTGTTTAGGTTTAGGATTTACTTTAGATTTGGGATCTTTTGTAAAAAATTTCTTATGCTACGGATCTTTTATAACAACTTAATTTTTGTTTTAATTATTGTATGTAGATTTATTTCGGTAAAATTTTTTATTTTCTTTTAATTATTGTAGGTTTCCTACAATTGATCATTGGAATAAGCAAAATTTGAATATCAGTTTGAATATACGATAGTAACAACGTCTCTAGAGGCAAAAATTATTTGTATTTGAGGTAAACCTTTTAATTTTTAATGTATTTTGGAAGTTAAGTAGTAGTTATGGTTCATGTATTCTTGAATAACAATACAAATTAAAAAGTTGTTAGTTTTGTGTTTTTTGTTTATAATTTTTTATATATGATTATCAGTTTAATGGCATATTTATAGATTTTGTACAAATTGTTTAGACTTTAGATCATTGCATTCCGTAACAAAAAAATAGTTAGACATTCTAACTCATGATATCAATTCAAGATCTTATTAATGCAACATTATTTAAACTTATGTTTTATAATTAAAACTAGGGGTGTCAATGGTTCGGTTCGGCCGGTTATTTCATAAAATTTGTACCATACCAATTTTTTGGTTATCCTATTATGTATAACCAAAATTAGANACCTGATACATATTCGCGGCGACCCGGGTGAATAGAATACCGAGAACTATCGGGCCTCCGCTAAGATCAACTCTCGAATCCCATCGACATTGGGCACACAAACTCGCCCCTGCAACCTCAAAACACCATCATTATCTAAGGTTACCTTCGTGGCACCTCCACGCTGCACCGTGTCTCTCAGGACACACAAATGGGGATCATCAAACTGCCGATCACGGATACGCTCCAATAATGAAGAACGAGCGACCGAACAAGCTAACACTCTGCTAGGCTCAGAAATGTCCAACCTCACAAATCGATTGGCCAGGGCCTGAATATCCAAAGCAAGCGGTCTCTGGCTGACCGGAACATAAGCAAGACTACCCATGCTGGCGGACTTCCTACTCAATGCATCGGCCACCACATTGGCTCTCCCCGGGTGGTACAAAATAGTAACATCATAGTCCTTCAATAGCTCCAACCACCTCCGCTGCCTCAAGTTCAACTCCTTCTGCTTGAACAAGTACTGAAGACTCTTGTGATCGGTGTACACCTCACACGTCATACCATATAGGTAATGCCTCCAAATCTTCAAGGCATGAACTATGGCCGCCAACTCTAGATCATGAACCGGGTAATTCTTCTCGTGGATCTTCAACTGCCTCGAAGCATAAGCAATGACTCTGCCATCCTGCATCAATACTGCACCAAGTCCAATATGGGAAGCATCACAATAAACTGTATAAGGCCCTGAGCCTGTGGGCAAAATCAGTATCGGTGCCATAGTCAGAGCTGTCTTAAGCTTCTGAAAGCTCGCCTCACAATCATCCGACCATCTGAACTGGGCACCCTTCTGGGTCAATCTGGTCATCGGGGCTGCTATGGACGAAAATCCCTCCACGAACCGGCGGTAATAACCTGCTAACCCCAAGAAACTCCGAATCTCCGTAGCCGATGCTGGTCGAGGCCGTTCTTGACTGCCTCAATCTTCTTCGGGTCCACCTGAATACCCTCTGCTGATACAACATGACCCAGAAATGCGACACAACTCAACCAGAACTCGCACTTCGAGAACTTAGCATACAACTGACTATCCTTCAGAGTCTGAAGAACCACCCTGAGGTGCTGCTCGTGCTCCTCCTGGCTGCGGGAGTACACCAAAATATCATCAATAAAGACTATCACGAACATGTCCAAGATAGCATGATACGGGGACAAGCAATCCATCCCTAGTATATCGTCGAAATCTACCATGTCTAAGAGCAATAAATCAACACGGGTCTCAAGACCCTCAAACACTACCACACAAGAACGATGAACTCGGTCGACCACTATAGAATCACCCACCGGTGTAGATACATAAACAGGAACACCCAAAGCATCACTAGGCATAGTCAGGTAGGGTGCAAAATAGGACGACACATATGAATACGTAGACCCAGGGTCAAATAGCACTGAAGCATCCCTATCACAGACCAGAATAGTACCTGTAATAACTGCATCCGAAGACTCAGCCTCTGGCCTGGCTGGAAGAGCATAACACCGAGCTGGGCCCCACCTCCCTGAACCATATCTCTGGGACGATCGGCTGCTGGCTGGCCTCTACCTCTGGCGGTCCGAGCTCCACCTCTAGGATCTCTACCTAAACCTCTATGGCCTCTACCCCCGCCTCTAGCTGGCTGGGCGACCTGTGGATCACCTGACGCCTGAATCATAGGACGAGGACCCTGCTGCTGAGAGCTGTCAGAAGCTCGAGGACAGTACCTAGCAATATGTCTCGTGTCGCCACACGTGTAACAAGCCCTTGGCTGCTGAGAATAACGGAGCGGTGGTGCGCTGATAGGTGCTGATGGTGAACTGAAAATCTGCTGGTCAGAAGACTGCGGCTGAGAGCCACGACCACCTGAAGTACCATGTGAGACCTGTAGGGATAACTGAAAGGGTCTCGGAGGATGGCCTCTACCATAACGAGTCCCCGACCTCCAGACGAGGTACCACTAAATCTACCTGCATGACGGGGCCTCTTATCTGACCCATGACCACCTCCCTGTGCAGTGCCATCTCAACTCCGCGGGCCGCATTGGCCGCCGTCCTTGAAANCGGTACGTTTCGGTTACTTTTCGATATTTTTTAAATATCATATAAGATTCACCAGTATAAGTAGAATGCAATAACATATGTTCTTTTATATGACTTAGCAAAACTCACATTTTTACTATTTAAAGGATGGTGAGTTAAAAAAAATGAAAGATGGCTAGAGTATAGATCCATCAACTATTCTACCACAACGTAAAAGAAATCAAGCAAAGGCAAAGAAAATATAAATCACACGAGTAGAAATATATTAACCAAGATGGGACTCAAATAAAATCAATAGAATATTAAATATTCAAAAAGATAAATCTAAATTATATGAAAGGAAACATATTCAATACATTGTAGTTTGCTACTCATAATCGCTAGAATACTTTGTGTCTTGCTAATAAAGATACTTGAAATAACTTAGTTTAAGTAGAAGTAGCATAATATGTTTTAGGAATTAGTATTTTGAGTTTAATTACTTGTTGGCTTGTAAAAGTTTTCATAATTCCAAGGCCCAAAGAAAAATTTAATGCATTATTATTTTTAAACTTACTAGATAAATATATTTCTACATATAAAATTTATTCGGTACGGTTCGGTATTTTTCGGTTTATTTTTATAAAATAAAAAACCTACCCTTATTAGCGGCGCGGTTATAGATTTATATAAGAATCTACGGTTTCTTAAAAAGAAATCTAAAAGTCGGTTCGGTGGTACGGCTCGGTCGGTTTAGTCGGTTTTCGAATATCCATTGACACCCCTAATTAAAACTGCTATTGTTATGCCAGCTCAAGTTGCTCATATTTTCTAAGATTTTATTTTAGTAACTCTTTTGATTGATTTTATTATAAATATTACATGATCTAAGAATTGTGTCACTTATAAAGAATAAACATTAACAAGTGGCATCCCAAATTTTTTATGCTTCCGTTGGTTCAAGTAAACAATTCTCTTTAACTCATAAAAAAAGTCATTATAGAATACTATGGTACTATTTTAGATTTTTTCATCATAAAATTTTAAGGAATATTAATTTTAAGGTATGGTGTATAATTTTTCCATCTCAGTTACAATTTTAAATTTTGCTAAACAGTGAAATTACTTTAACACAAGAACAAATTTATTACGTTTAGAAAGTTATTTGTCTTTGTTGAAGTTCAACTACGAGTTTTTTTTCCCCAAATCTTTGATCTTCAGAGATTGAATTTTTCTAAAATAACTATTTACTTTAATTTACTTTAGGATAATTTAATTGCTTTATCTTTCTTTAATATTTATACTATTTGTGTATTGTTATTAATTGTTTGAAGTTCCCATGATGAAGAGGTCATCGGGTCATAGTCGTCACTTTTGCTGTATAACCTAATAGGCATAAAACTTTTGGTTAATTAAAAAGTTGACAAAGTTTAATCATTTGTAAATAAACCTTTATTTTGTATTATTAAAAAATAAAAATAAACTAGACGGAAATAATGGACAGACTTGCAGTATGATATGGTGTTGTTTAACCCATGTAAACTATGTACTGCATATTGTGGCGCCAATGCACTATAAGATAAATTTACCTACTCTGTTCAATTTTTATTACGCATTCAAATATTTTTATTGAATTTTCTTTTGAATAAAATTTTAAATATTTTGATCGATTTTTACGATCTTACTGCTTTGTTGGTACTAAAATACTTGTGTACAATTGATTTCAGGTATACTCGCAATGACAACTGAAACAAAATTGACAAACGAACGTGTGCCAAGTAACGTTTTAAAAAANGCATTTGCGACCAATTCCTCGCAAATGCGATCATACTAGAACCAGAAATTCCAACTCCTTCACAAAACACTCCGAAGCTACTCCGAAACTCACCTATCAAATCACGTCCGATTGACCTCAAATTTTGCACACAAGTCATATTCGATATTACGGACCTACTCCAACTTCCGGAATCGAAAATACGATCCCGATATCAAAAAGTCAACTCTCGGTCAAACTTCCCAAAAACCTTCAAATTTCTATCTTTAGCCAAATGACTCCAAAATGACCCACGGACCTCCGAATTCACTTCCGATTGCGCTCCCAACACCAGAATCACCATACGGAGCTATTCCCAGACTCGGAATCCCAAAAGAATATCGACAACACTGAAGTGCACTTCAACCCGAACTTATGAAATTCTTCCAAAAATGCTAACTTCCACAATAGGTGCCGAAACGCTCCCGGGTCTTCCAAAACCCGATCCAGATATACGCCCAAGTCCGAAATAATCATACGAACCTGCTGGAACCTTCGAATCCCGATTCCGAGGTCGTTTACTCAAAAATCCAATCTTAGTCAATTCTTTCAACTTAAGGCTACTGAAATGAGAATTCTCTCTCCAAATCAACTCCGAACATCCCGGAATTCAATTCCGACCACGCATACAAGTCATAATACCTAAAGTGAAGCTACTCAGGGCTTCAAACCGCTGAACGATGGGCTAGAGCTCAAAACAACCGGTCGGGTCATTACAGAACTTTTGAGAAAAATACACTTAGAAGCACTTATTAAATGTTTGGTCAAACACTAATTGCTACTCAAAGTACCTTTCAAATTAAATAGCCAAAAACAAACTGCTTAAGAAAACACTTCTTAAAATAAGTTAATTTTAAAGTACTTATAAGAAAAACACTTCTCAAAATAAGCTGATTTTAAAAGTTTGGGCAAAAAGGCTATAAATAGTCTCTCCGATTACAGGCATCAATGTTCTGATGTTTATGATGAATTTATTGTGTACGCAAAAACAAAAGCTTTCTTCGTCTAGAAACATGTTTATAGTAAGAATTTTTAAACTTATTATATATTAGATATATCTATTGGTTTTCATTACTTTTTCCCCTTTTCTAATAGAATAATAGTATTATTCACATGTAAATTTTTATTTACGTTAATAATAGTAAAACAGCAAAAACATGTATAGGGTAAATCGGTTCACATTAAGTACTCGAATGATAGAGTGACACATGGGACTGGGGACAGACGGAAGACGAAACAAGTGGAAACCAGGACCGAGGATAACAACTTCGGTTGGCATCGGGTAGACCCCGAAGGGAACATTGTTAACGAGAGCAAACAAATATTTGCCACCAGATGACACTCAATGAAGAATATTCCTTAGTATTGAATATACGTCCGTTACAGCGAATTTTTGCATTCCTTACATGTCGTTACATATTCATCAATGGCCCCCATTATTGTCATTTAAGATGGGCTCTATCCTAGGACCTTGTTCCCTAGGTTTAGCTATAAATAGTGACTTCAACAGCCATTGTAAGAGACAAAAAACCTGACAAACTTATGCTACACATTATTCCAAGCTAAATCATACTTTATTTCCTATTTAATGATATTCTTATTGATGTCTTCGGAAGCCTTGCTCCTTGAACCAAACTGTATGTTATTTAATCTTGATTTAAACGCTTAGCCTTGAATTTTATTTAGTTTATTTATCATTTTGGATCAAATCGATTTGCCTGTCTATAAACCATGCTATAAATTCAACAGTATTGTTTTATGGGTAAACAGTTTGGCGCCCATCGTGGGGCATAGACAATTGCGTAATTGAGTTTATCCTTGCATCTATTACTAATCTACTTTATACTTTGTTTCTTAGTAAATATCATTAAAGATGGTAGATAACGATGTCAACATCGCACACAATGTTGAGCCACATGAACATCCGCCTCAACACGAGGATTCGATTAGCGACACTTGCAACGAGGAGGACGTAGCCACGCCGGTTCATGGCGGGCGATATCCCTGACATGTACGGGAGGCGACTTCTGATGACGTTGAGGACGAGCATGTTGTGGAAACGGTGAGGAACCTGAGAGAACAACAAAAGGTTATCATGCCATCTCTCACGGAAAGACCAAGCCATGACAAAATTGATCCAAGCATTGCCGGGTTCTTCCAACAACGCGAATGGAATAGGTCAAGTTCCTCTCGGTGCTCCCGTAAATCAAACAGCGAAAAGGGTTGATAACAACACTGCGAGGAGTGAGGTCGGCTTCGATGGGGCCGGGGGGATCGACAATGGATCTGGTAACAATAACAATAGTGATCCTTTCAAAATCGAGCTCATGTGGTTTATGAGGGAAATAAATGCTCAAAGACCAAATTCCGGGCGTACCACCGGTGCTGAAGGGCCAAGATTTGAAGAAATACACCCAGTTGCCGTCCAAATTGAGCGCAACATTAGAGTTAATTCTGAAGCGGTTCAAAATGCCAGACGTACCAAAATACGATCGGACTTTGGATTCCCAAGAGCACATCAGCACCTATACAATGGTGAAAGGAAATGACTTGGCTCCACACGAGATTGAGTCGGTCTTAATGAAGAAGTTTGGAGAAACCCTCACATAGGAGGCCCTGACATCGTACTTACTTTTACTTGAGCATTCAATAGATTCCTTTGAGATGCTCGCATATTCTTTCATCAAGACCCATGCCGGGGCCAGAAAGGTCCAGGCCCAAAAGGCGAACATATTCAGAATTTTTCAAGGAGAGTCTGAGTTGCTACGCGGGTTTGTGACCAGGTTTGAGAAAGAAAGGAAGCTGCTACCGGTCGTGCCAGATGAATGGGCAGCAGAGGCATTTACTAAAGGGTTGAACCCGAGGAGCTCCGACGCCTCCAGGAAACTGAAAGAAAGCCTGCTCGAGTTCCAGGAAACTACATGGGCAGATGTTCATAACCATTACGAATCAAAAATAAGAATAAAAGATGATCAGCTCGGGTTCCCGGCATCAACCAATGGTCGAGATTGAGATAAGAACAAGGATAAGTAGATGGAAGATTTCGACGCAGATCGAGGATCTTTTAAGGGCCGATTTTTGCCCTACGAAAGGGCCGAAGGACGCGACAGAGGGTTCCGATTGGCGAATAGGTTTGCACCCGATAGAAGAACTGATCGTGGCCGAAATAATAGGCCATTGCAAGATAAAGAGGTATCGAGTTCCCGAGATTCTACCTATCCTAGACTGTCCGAGTGTAATTTCAATTTCAGCATAGTGGAGCTGGTATCGATAATGAGGAACATTAAGGAAACATGGTTCCCGAGGCTGATGAGATTTGATCCGGCCAAAGGGATCCTAATATATAGTGCGAGTTTCATGGGACTAATGGCCACCAGACTGGGGACTGCCGACATTTGTGCGAGGAGGTAGCGACATTGTTGAAAAACTGTCATCTCAAAGAGTTCTTAAGCGACCTGAGCAAAGACATTTACGTTCGCAACGGGATAACGTAGATCCCTCGAAGATAGGTGAAGACCCTTCCCGAAAAACCATCAACATGATTTTTGGGGGAAATGAGATCAACGGTATGACTTTCTTAGCAGCAAAAAAAAAAACAAAAATGTCGGTGAATCATAACAAAAGACTCTGGGAAGTCATCGAGGACGACATCACATTCATAGAAGAGGACACCGATGGACTTCTACTGCAGCACAACGATGCCCTTGTAATTTATCTTAACGTTCTAAATTTTATAATTAAACATGTTTTGGTAGACACAGGAAGTTCAGCCAACATCATTCAATGGAGAGTGCTGGAGCAATCCAAGCTAACGCGAAGCATCATTCCGGCCACAAAACTCCTCTCCGGGTTTAACTTAGCAAGTGTGACAACTCGATGGGGGATCCTACTACCCACGAACGTCGAAGGGATCATGAAGACTACCTTGTTTGAAGTAGTAGATGGCGACATGGACTACAACATAGTTTTTAGCAGACCATGGCTACACGAGATGAAGGTTGTGCCAACAATATATCACCAACTTCTGAAATTCCCAATTCCAGAGGGAATCAAAAAAATAAGAGGAGATCAACTGGCAGCAAGGGAGATGAACGCGATCTTGGTTTCTAGAAGTAAAGGAAAGGAACACGTGGTATAGCAATTACAGGAATTGACGCCTGCTCCCGAACCAAACAAAGCCGACAAAAGGGGAGGAGCCTTCAGAATCCTATCAGGTACCAAGGTATTTCCAAGTACCTGAAGAAATAGACACAACCAAATGCACAGCGGAAAAACTCGAACAAGTAACATTTATCAAAAAATTCCTTGAGAGGAAGTTCTATTTGGGACAGGAATAAACCTCGAGCTCAGGTCAGACTTTATAAAGTTTCTTAAAACTAATGTTGATTTTTTTGCATGGTCGCACACGGATATGACAGGTATCCCGCTAGAGGTTGTCGTGCACAAGTTAATACTGGACCCCAGCATCCCTCCGGTACGGCAAAAGAAGCACCCAATTGCTGAGGTCAGAAATACATTTGTCAAAGTAGAGGTAACTCGACTGATCGATATCGGTTCAATCCGGGAGGTAAAGTATCCTGACTGGCTAGCTAACATAGTAGTAGTAGAAAAAATGAATAATAAATTTCACATGTGCGTAGATTATAAGGATATGAATAAGGCGTGCCCAAAAGACTCGTTCCCATTGCCGAAAATTGATCAAATGATTGATGCAGCGGCCGTACACGAGTTGATGAGTTATTTCGATACCTATTTCGGGTACAACCAAATCAAGATGAACCTGGAGGATCAGGAAAAAACTTTGTTCATAACGAACGTTGGCACATATTGCTACAATGTGATGCCCTTCGGGCTTAAGAATGCCAGAGCCACTTATCAGAGGCTCGTGAACAAAATGTTCGAAAAGCAAATAGGGAAAACAATGGAAGTTTACATAGATGATATGTTGGTTAAGTCTTTCAACGAGGTGACCATTTGAAACACCTCCATGAAACCTTTGATATCGTACGAAAGCACAACATGAAGCTTAACCCCGAAATGTGTGCATTTGGAGTCAGCTCCGGTAATTTTTTGGGTTTCCTGGTGTCACAAAGAGGGATCGAAGTCAATCTCGTCAAGATTAAAGCCATCGAGAACATTCTAGACTAGATGACAAACGTGAAATAAGTCTAAAGACTAACCGGAAGACTAGTCGCTCTAAGTAGGTTCATTTCTCGATCTTCAGAAAAATGCCATTACTTCTTCTCACTTTTGAAGAAGAAGAACAACTTTGAATGGACTGCGGAATGTCAACAGGCTCCAAAAGACTTGGAATGGTATTTATCAAGCCTCCATTATTGTCAAAACCAGAGGAAGGTGAACAATTGCTAATATACTTAGTGTTCTCGAAGGTAGCGGTAAGTGCCGTTCTAGTCCAGGGAGATAAAGGTACGAAATCTCCTATCTATTATGTTAGCAAATTTTTAACGGGACCATTAACTTGTTATCCGCATCTCAAAAAATTGGTCTTATCTCTCGTAGTCGCCGCTCGAAAGCTTAGGCCTTACTTTCAATTCCACTCGATGGTTGTAGTGACAACTTTTTCCCCACGGAATGTCCTTCACAAACTTGAATTGTCATGTCACTGGCCAAATGGGCAGTCGAAATGAGTGAATTTGACATCGAATATAAACTTAGGACTGTGATCAAAACACAATTTTTTGCCGACTGCGTGGCCGATTCAGTCTCGAGCTGCTGCCTTTGGCCACTAAGGAAGCAGTGATAGTGTCGGAAACGGCATCAGGAGTTTGGAACTTGTTCACGGATGGAGATTCCAACGTGAAAGGGTCTGGAGAAGTTCTGAGGCAGGTTATAAAAATTGTTTCCTTGACTAACAATGAAGTTGAGTATGAGGCTTTGATTGCAGGATTTGAATTGGCCGGGCAACTATACTCCGAGGTCATTAAAATCAAATGTGATTCACAACTGGTGGTAAATCTGGTATATGGAATCTTCGACACCAAGGAGGAAAGCATGCAACAATATCTGGTGAAAGTTCAAACTCTGCTCGCACAGTTCAGGGAATGGTCAATCACCCATATCCTAAGAGAAGAAAACAAAGAAGCAGATGCATTGGTCAATCTGGGCTTGTCCACAAAAGTGAAAGGATTAGACTCCAGTACGGTCATACAGCTCATACACTCGGTGTTGGATATGGATAATTCTTACAAAGTAAATGCGACCAAATTGGTCGGGGACTGGAGAAATGAAATCATCGACTAACTTGAGCACGGTAAAGTGCCCAAAGAGGTGTAGGCATCCCGGGCACTCTGCACCAAAGTAGCTCGATACAGCTTCTAGGGAGGACAGTTATACAGAAGATTGTTCCAAGGCCCGTTGGCCCGATGCTTAGATGGCTCCGAAGCTAATTACATCATGAGAGAGGTTCACAAAGTAATAATTGGAAATCATTCAGGTGTAGACTCGTTGTTATTAAAATTAGTTAGGGAAGGCTACTACTAGCCTTGGATGGAACAAGACACTAAGGCATTCATTGAGAAATGCATCAAGTGTCAACGTCATGCGCGGTTAGTGCACCAACTAGCAGAGCTACTGCACTCGGTATTATCCACATGGTCGTTCATGAAATAGGGGATGGACATAGTCATTTCGCTTCCACCGGCTTCCGGTAAGGTAAGCTTTCTTTTGATTTTAAATGATTACTTTACTAAGTGGGTTGAAGTAGGTCCTTACTAGAAAATCGGCAAGCGCGAAGTGGTCGATTTCTTATGGGAGAACATAATCTGACGGTCCAAAATATCAAAGGAGATTGCCTGCGGCAACAGACCACAGTTCATAGGCTCAAAGGTCACAAAATTCCATAAAGACTTGAAAATGAAAAGAATCACATCTTCGTCATACTATCCGAGCGCAAATGGGCAGGCGCAATCAGCCAATAAGGCGATTATTCAAAACCTCAAAAAGAGGTTGGAAGCCGCCAAAGTCAAGTGGCCCGAGGAGTTACCGGGAGTGCTATGGGCATACCAGACAACGACCATGTCAAGCACAGGAGAGACACCTTTCTCTATCGTGTACGGAGCAAAAGATCTGATCCTGGTGGAAGTAGGAGAACCTACCTTGAGGTACGATGTTTAGCTTAAAGTATATATATTTCTACGTATATCGCCTCATATTTTACTTTTGTTTCGTGAATTCGGGATGTTAAACGCCATGATTTATATTAATTTGAAGTGTTTTCATGTGTAGGAATGATTCGGGAGCAATTGGGGGTGAAACGCGCAAAATTAGAGCCAAAGCATTTGGGCGCCACAGGCAGCGCCTGGCTCCACCTGTGGCGCTGGAGACAGAATAGAAATTATGGGCAGCGCCCTGGTGGGTGCCGGGCGCTACCCAGGGCGCCGGTGGCGTGATTTTGTCCTATTTTGCTCGGGACAAGGTTATTTCGGCCCTAGACCTACCCAACACGTATAAAAGCAAGACTAAACCTATTTTTGAGGGGAGAGACGCCACTTTGGAGGAAAAACACACACGAGATCGTGTGGAAGCAGAGAATTCTCAGTTTTCTTCATCTTTTTCTAGTATTTTCAATTGATTCAACAATTATGCAATTGTTTGATTACATCATGAGTGGCTAAACACCCATTGTTCTGGGGTTGTGATTTAGCCATGAATATTGTTGTTTGATATTAGCTTGACCTCGATTATAATTCACTAATATATGATTGTTTCTTTAATTGTGTGAGTAATTGCTTAATTGTCTGGCACGTAGTTAGGTTATATTTACTATCTATGCTATGCTTGGGAAAGCCGTGTTTAGATTAGAGAAGAATTGAAGAGAGCTTGATCTTAACCCTTAGGGGGAGCGGATTTGTGGTTAGGATAGGAATATACCTAGTCACCATGCTTAATTAAATATCGTATTCTTAATGCGTTCTTAATAGACTGATTTCATAGGAATATAGGCGTTAATCTATTTTGAATAGGCGAGTAGTACTTCAGGAGAAGGCTATGAGAGCAAGTATCGATTAATTAGCAACCATGAGTGAATTGTATGAGAGCGAGAGTTAACTAGAACACAATACGAATGGTGAATCGATCACAACCCTGGAATACTTGTCTCTATTGAATACATAACAAACATTCTACTGCTTGATAATTTAGCTATTACTTAGAATTGTAGTATAGTATAATTAAACTTTTGAACTCGAATTTATCTTGACGGAATAACAATATTGGTGAGTTAGTGAGTAGTTAATATAAGTCTCTGTGGGTTCGACACTCGACTTATCATTTTATTACTTGTACGACCACGTATACTTGCGTGTGCGTTTGGGGGCAACAAGTTTTTGGCGCCGTTGCCGGGGACTTAAAAATTAGCTACTTTGCTGACTTAAGGTTGTATTAGTTATTTGTTCAAATTTTAATTTTCAGTCTATCTTGTTTGTGTTAACATAGGCTCTTCTCTTGAATGCGGAGGAGTAGGAGCGCTAAAAATCTCCTTCCTCTTGATTCTGAAATTGAACGGACACTTCACAGAGTGAGGAGGGAGGTCGAAGCTAGAACTAGAGTAGAAAGAGAGTTGGACATCGTAGTTCAACCACAGCCAATAGAGATGGCAGGTAATGCAGAACGTGCGGTGATAGAAGCCGCAAGGCCCAGTCTTGCAAATATGACTCAGGCTATTGTGAAACCTGAGATCATAGGGCATTTTGAACTCAAACAGTACATGGTACAACTGATTCAGTCCACAGGGCAGTATGTGGGTCTATCTCATGAAGATCCGCAGAGGCACATTCAGAATTTCTTGGAAATTACGGATACCTACAATTATCCGAACGTTTCCAAGGACTATGTCAGGCTGACACTTTTTCCCTTTTCACTGTTGGGGGAAGCTAAGGAATGGTTGCAGAAAGAGCCCGCGTACTCAATCCACACTTGGGATGATCTAGCAAGGAAATTCCTAATCAAGTTTTTCCCCACCAAGAAGACAAAGTCAATGAGGAGTCAAATTCTTGGGTTCGAACAACGGGATGGCGAGACACTTCGTCAAGCCTGGGAAAGATACAAGAAGCTACTTAGAGATTGTCCGCACCATTGTCAGACTAATGAGGTATTGGGACACACTTTTGTTGACGGGCTAGATGAAGCCTCAAAGATGAATCTTGATTCAGCTTGTGAGGGTAGTTGCATGGCGAAACCATATAGTGAAATCCAACTCTTGCTGAATAACTACACTGCTAATGATCATAACTGGCAAGGAGATAGGGATTCACGCAAGGCAAGTAAACAGAAGGCAGCTGGGTTGATTGAGCTTGATGATTTCTTGGCCATGACAGCTGATATAGCAAAATTGGCAAACCAGGTGAATAGAATGACAATGCAACAGACACAACAGATGCAACATGTACAACAGATGTCTCTTTACTGCGAACTATGTGGTGATAATCAAATGAGTGACATGTGCCCCACGAATCAAGAATCTATATACTATGTGAGACAACAGAGCAGGGGTCCAGTGAATCAGAATGCAAAATATGGTAACACTTATAACCCAAATAGGAAGAATCATCCCAACTTCTCATGGGGTGGAAATCAGCCGAATCAGAATCATTATAGACCCCAAGGAAATATCAACCAACCTCAGAAGCCACCTCAACAGGTAGAAGAGAATGGGAATGATTTGTTGAAGCAGTTGTTGCTTGACAATCAACAGCTCAGGACCGATTTCAGAAATTTGGAGCGCCAAATGGGACAACTTGCCAGTGCTCAAAATACTAGATCAGTTGGAGCTCTTCCAAGTGACATTGAAGCTAATCCTAAGGCATCCCTTAATGCCGTGTCGTTGAGGAATGGGAGACAACTAGAAGAGGTTTAGTCGAAAAAGAGCAAACAGGTGACTTTTGATTAGAGGCCAGCCACTATTGAATCAACATCAGAAAAATCTAAGGAGTCCGAAAAGCCAGCTGGAGAGGCGGTGGCTGAGCAACCCCCACCAGTGGTTGCAAGTCCACCACCTCCGTTCCCTTAAAGATTGCTGAAAGTAAAAGACAACACCGCATATAAAAAGTTTCTTGATATTTCGAAGCAGGTGCAAATCAATATTCCATTGGTTGACATCTTACAAGAAGTGCCCAAATATGCAAAGTACATCAAGGACATAGTTGCAAATAAAAGGAGGCTGACTGAGTTCAAAACCGTCGCACTCACTGAGGAATGTAGCTCAAGAATTCAAAGCATGCTACCTCAAAAATTGAAGGACCCAGGTAGTTTCACTATCCAAATCTCGATTGGTAAACATGCAGTTAGGCGAGCCTTATGTGATCTTGGAGCGAGCATCAATTTGATGCCGCTATCTGTATTCAAACAATTGGGGTTGGGTGAGCCACATCCAACAACGGTAATCTTACAGCTGGATGATCACTCCCTTGCTCATCTTGAAGGAGTGATTGAAGATGTGCTGGTTCAAGTGGGGTCTTTCATATTTCCTGCTAATTTCATCATCCTGGACTATGAGCCCGATCAGAAAGCCCTATTTATTTTGGGGCATCCATTCTTAGCCACGGGCCGAGCTATTATTGATGTTTGCGAAGGAAAGATGACGATGAGAGTAGGTGATCGAGTGGAGGTATTCAATGTTTATAAAGCACTCAGGTTGCCAACCCACTATGAAGAGTTATCCATGATCTCTATGGTAGAGAGTGATGCCACATCGTTAGTGCCCTATATGAGGCCTGTAGATCCTGTTGAATGAGTGTTGATTGGGGATGAACAAGATAGTGAAGATGAAATGATGGGAGAAATTGAGCAAGTACTAGATATGTCCTGCAGTTATGTCCATGGGTTTGGAAAATATGAGGATTTCGACAGGCTTGTCACTCTTACCCCACCTATGCAATCTATTGATGAAGCTCTGAAGCTAGAATTTAAGCCACTTCCAGCGCATCAAGGATATGCTTATTTGGGGAACTCTGAGACATTGCCCGTGATTATTTCGTCCAGCTTGACCAACACTCAAGAAGAAAAATTGCTCAGAGTACTCCGCGAGCATAAAAAGGCCATTGGGTGGACTATTGCTGACATCAAGGGAATTAGTCCATCGGTTTGCATGCATAAAATTTTCTTGGAGGATGGACACCGCCCTAGTGTGGAGTAGTAGAGGAGGTTAAATCCCATTATGAAAGAGGTGGTGAAAAAGGAAGTAATCAAGTTGCTCGATGCAGGTATCATTTTTCCTATTTCTGACAGTAACTGGGTAAGCCCAGTTCAATGTGTGCCCAAAAAGGGAGGAATGATTGTGAATGAGAATGAGAAGAATGAGCTAATTCCTACTCGCACTGTGACGGGGTGGAGAGTCTGCATTGATTATAAAAAGCTCAACAAAGCAACCCGCAAGGACCACTTCCCACTTCCATTCATTGACCAAATGCTAGACAGATTAGCCGGGCATCAATATTATTGCTTCCTTGACGGTTATTCGAGATACAATCAGATTGTCATATGCCTATAGGATCAAGAGAAGACCACTTTTACTTGTCCTTATGGTACTTTTGCCTTCAAGCGAATGTCGTTTGGTCTTTGTAATGCACCAGCCACTTTTCAGGGGTGCATGATGGCTATTTTCACCGACATGGTGGAAAAATTCGTGGAAGTGTTTATGGATGATTTTTCAGTTTTTGGGTCTTCTTGTGATGATTGCTTGAGGAATTTAAGCAAGGTGCTGGCCCGTTGTGGAGAGACAAATCTGGTACTGAATTAGGAAAAGTGCCATTTTATGGTACAAGAAGGCATTGTGTTGGGTCACAGAATATTTAGGAGCGGCATTGAAGTTGATAAGGCGAAGGTGGAGGCGGTTGAAAAATTACCTCCACCTCTTTCAGTGAAGGGTGACCGGAGTTTCTTGGGACACACGAGTTTCTATCGACGCTTTATTAAAGATTTTTCTAAAATTACTACTCCTTTGTGCAGGTTGCTTTAAAAAGATGTAACTTTCAACTTTGATGACGCCTGCCTCAAGGCATTTGAAGAACTCTAAAAAAATTTGGTGTCTGCTCCCATTATTGTACCACCCGATTGGTCCTTACCATTTGAACTTATGTGTGATGCAAGTGACCACACTATTGGGGCAGTGCTAGGCCAGAGGAAGGACAAGGTGTTTTATTCCATGTATTATGCGAATAAGACTCCTGATGATGCACAGCTGAATTACACCACCACTGAGAAGGAGCTGTTAGCTGTTGTGTGGGCCTTTGAGAAATTTCGGGCATACTTGGTGGGAACGAAGGTCATAGTCCATACCGATCATGCAGCAATCAGGTACCTATTTACAAACAAGGAATCTAAAGCTAGATTGATGCGCTGGGTTTTGTTGCTGCAAGAATTTGATGTAGAAATACGATATCGAAGGGGGACAGAGAACCAAGTAGCTGACCATCTATCAAGGCTGGAAAATCATGATCACGTGGAGGAGGGTGGTCAAATTAAAGAAGTATTCCCTGATGAGAAACTTTTTGCTATAACCCAAGACCCTCCCCCACGGTATGCAGACTATGTAAATTATCTTGTGAGTGGGGTGCTTTTTCCTGAAATCCAATCTGAAGCTAGAAAGAGGGTTTTACATTATGTGAACTTTTACTACTGGGATGAGCCCTATTTGTACAAGCAATGTGCTGATCAGTTGATAAGGAGATGCATTCCTGAAAAGGAGGTGGAACTAGTGTTGTATGATTGTCACGCATCACTATGGAGGAGATAGAACAACTGCAAAGGTACTACAATCCGTCTCTTTTGGCCAACTTTATTCAAGGATGCCCATGCATTTGTCAAGAAGTGTGACCAATGTCAGAGGATAGGAACAATCACAAGGAGGCATGAGATGCCTTTGAATAACATCCTAGAAGTTGAGCTTTTTTATGTGTGGGAGATAGATTTTATGGGACGATTTTCACCGTCCAGAGGAAACAAATACATTTTGCTAGCAGTTGACTACGTGTCAAAATAGGTGGAGGCAATTGCTTTGCCAACAAATGATGCCATGGTGGTAGCTGCTTTTGTGAAAAATAACATATTTTCAAGATTTGGGACTCCACGTGCCTTAATTAGTGATGAGAGGACTCGTTTCTGCAATCGGTTGTTGAATAACCTTCTAGCTAAATATAGAGTTCGCCACAGAGTTGCTACAACATATCATCCTCAAACGAGTGGGCAAGCTACGGTGTCAAATAGAGAAATAAAGCAAATATTAGAGAAGGCGGTAAGTGTGAATAGGAAGGATTGGGATGCAAAGTTTGATGATGCCTTATGGCGTATAGAACTGCATATAAAACGCCAATTGGGGCATCCCTTTACAAGCTTGTTTATGGGAAGGCATGTCACTTGCCCGTTGAACTGGAACACAAGGCATACTGGGCCATTAAGAAGCTGAACATGGACCTTGAAGCCGCGGGTGAGAAAAGACTTTTGCAGTTGAATGAGTTAGATGAGTTCAGCTTGCACTCTTATGAAAATGCTAAGCTCTATAAAGAAAAGACAAAAAGATGGCATGACAAGCATATCAAGCCGCGTCACTTCGAGCCAGACCAACTGTTATTATTATTCAATTCTAGGATAAGGTTGTTTCCTGGAAACCTAAAACCGAGATGGTCGAGTCCGTTTGAGGTGGTGAGAGTCACTCCTTATGGTGCAATCGAGCTGCGAGCTTTAAATGGTGAAAGGATATTTTTGGTGAATGGACATAGAGTCAAGCACTAATGGGGAGGAATGATTAATCGCAACCGCTGATGAGTAAGCGAGACTCTGCGTCGTGCCGCGATGTTAAATCAGGCGCTTGTTGGGAGGCAACCCAATTTTTATTGCTTTCCTAGTTTAACTTCTTAATGTTTTCTCTTAGTTAGAGTAGATAAAGTTTTGCATTTTCTTTGTAGGTATAGAAATTTTAGATATAATGGTGTAGGACATGAAAATTGGGTATATAAAAGGCTCGGGGGATCAGGATGTGTCAAAAAAAAAAAAGACGCCCAGGCCAGCGCCTAGCGCTGCCTGAGGGAGTGCAGGCAGAATGTTTAATTCCCCCAGCGCCGGGCATAGCGCTGAGCGCTGGGCTGGGGGACCAGGTACTATAATTTTTTTTTCTTTTTCGTTTTTATTTTATTTATTCATTAACCCATACCTATTTAACCCAACCCAATTACCCATCTACAATAACACTCTAACCCATCCTAATACCCAACTTAACCATAACCCAACCCACCCCAAACACAAACCAATGCATAAACAAACAAACAAAAGAAAAAATAAATTTCTCACTTCTCCTGCGCAAAAATACTGCTGCTTCTGCTCGGTTTCTTCTCTTTTTCCTCACAAAAGTTCTCAAAGTTTTTCTTTTGCCCCCCTTCTACATTCTCCAGGTAAGTTATTCTCTTTTCTTCTTCTTCTCTCTCTTGTTTATATGTTGAATTCTTAGTCATCCCATTCCCAAGAGCCCTAACCCCCAATATTTTTCCCTATGAAGTTCATATGAAATTTTTATGGTGGGTGACTTGTGTTGGTCGAAAATTGTGTGGTTATTATGTATACGGAGTAATAAACTAGAATTTCCTCTACTTCGTTGAAAATTGGGAGGGACACCATAGTCCACCATTGTTGAATTAGAAGCACCCACTTTATGCCCGCAATGTGTTTGTTAAAATGCTTGAATGAGGATTTTGGTGCGCCGGTGAAGTCTGAGTAATCGGGTATATTTGTGTGTGAATTTGGGCTAAGTATGGCGTGTGTAGGGATGCTTTTGCATGCTAGGGGGTGTGGCTTTGATGCAATACATGTTCCTACACCATCTATTTTATATAATATATGTTGTAGAATCTTGTAAATTTGACTAACTTAGTATAGTCTTGGAGTTGTTACATGTGCATACCATATGCCTCTTGTTTACCTTAATGTGAATTCGCGTAGCTATGATCAATCATTATGGTATGGCATGGGGAAGTCTTTATTACCCATAGCTTAAGGGTGCAACACTTTTACGTGTTGGATCCAAAATTGTGACATAGTGTACATTGTACCTTCGGTTTTAAGTGTGGGGTCATTTCATGACTTGCACAACAACCTTAGGCATATTTCTTGCAGTGTTCTCACAGTTGTGCTTATTTGTGTTGCAGGATATTATGGCTCGTGATGGTTCTAGCAAAGAAAAAGGCATTGGAAAGTCCTCCACCACCTCTCCTGCGCCCAAAAAGCGCAAGCAAAGAGAAAGCTCCTCACAGCAGTCCAAAGGAAAGCAGGTCGCCGAGGGATCTCAGCAGGTGCCATTAAGGCTGATGCCTCGTTTGGATCTGGTTGATGCTGCAGCTATTACATGGCACAGGGACTTCGTTCCATCTGGTCGGTACATTTATGAGATAGGGATTAATACCAGAGCCTTAGAAAGAAACTTCCCGGAGGTACTTGGCAGTCTACAAGCTCTAAATATGCACAAGTTCTTGGAATGCCCGGGGCCTGCCAACCTGAGCATGGTTCGAGAGCTGTATGCTAACTGGGATTATCAATTGGACACTTCACGTGTAAGAGGGAAGGATGTGCTGATGGATAGAGAGTCTTTATGCAAATACTTGGGGGTTGATAAAGCTAACCCAAGGAGACTCCAACGATTTATCAGAAGCCCGGAATATGAGTTGATACGCCACACTCTTTGTGGCGTGGATTCCAATGCCTAAGTGGATAAGGAAGCAGGGCAACATTCACCTTTCTATGGTCCGGTCCTACTCCAACAAAGCTGCCAAAGTGCGGCAGAATTTTGTGCAAGCGAGACTCATACCGACGGAACACAGCAGTGACTGCACTCGCGCTAGAGTGTGTCTCATTTTCTTCTTGATGACCAGCCGACCCATTAATGTGGCTGCGATTTTGCCCAGTGAGATGGCCCGCACGAGGTTTGGGCGACAGATTAGGTGGTTTTTCTTTGGCAATTTACTTACTCAGTATATGCTATTTCGAGGAGTGCCCGGAGTACCCGGGACATGATGAGGTGGTGGAGGCTCCGTCAGGGCTTATAGACATCACATCTCTGTTGGAGATATCGTTAAAGCTCACCCCCGTAGCCTAGGTGGAGCGAGAAGAAAACTTCAATAGGTACCTTTATAACTCGATAAACTTACTCATGAGCAGGGCAGGTATTACAGACGAGGAGCGTATGCATTTACGCAATGATTTGTCAAGCACGTCCAAGGAGATGTTGGGGATTGCACCTGGCACCCCCATTCGCTCGTCGGAGGACGTCAACTCTGTCAAGGGCTCGAACACTGAGGATGAGGATGGGAATAGTACTACGGGGACCATGGCTTTGGTGCCTGTAGATCCGGATGATGATGAGCCCAGAGCTGCTGGTGGAGGGCATGCTGCGGAGGTGGACTCCGACTGACAGGGAGTTTTTCTTTTCACTCTACTATGTTTTTCATTTTTACTTGCATTGAGGGCTAAGCATAGTTTAAGTGTGGGGTGGGAGGAATACTACCTGTGTTGTAGTTGTATATCTTGTGTTAACTTGTTTTCATTTGTTTCTTCTAGTGTAGTTAATCTAGTGTAGTTTAGTTGCTTTAAACAAAAAAAAAACAGAAAAATACAAAAGAAAAAAAAATTGAAAATGCCCGGACTTTCCCCGACGATGGATCTTTTGGACAATTTTCTTGAGGGATAAAAGTCCAATTTAAAAACACCAAAAAGATTTTTTTTAAGAATATCTAGGTAGTATTCCATGGTTTTTCTTTGGGCACCAGTTCTTTTCCAAGGATGTAGCTCGAACCGCGTACTTGATTTTTTTTTAGGATTAGTTTAGGAAGAAACTGAGTCGCTCTGAGATACCATTGACATGGTTGATGCTGGCACATTAGGCTAGGATATACATTCTATTTTCCCATGTATTTGGTTTGAATGGTGAAGCACAAGTAAAGTGAATAGCCTATTTTGTGACGCTCTCTCTCAGTTGTTTGACTTGTATGCAACATAGCGCAATACTGCTTAAATTTCTCAATTATGTGTACTTGCTTAACTTGAGAGTTGAACAGAACCATTGTTGATTGAGTTATGTGCAACGTGTGTGTGAGGATTTGTTATTTTTTATGCTATCCTGTGTAGTCTAGAACTTGCCCCATGTGTTAATTGAAGCGAAATTGTAAGCTGTGCTAATCTAGGAGATGACGTAGGCATTTTCTTGCTTGATCATAAATGTGCTTGTCACATAAAAATAAAATTTTCCGTTGCTAGCCCCTTTGAACCTATAGACCTTTCTTTTGGCACCTACATTACAAGCCATACCCCTATTTTGTTCTTAATTTGATATTGATTGAACCTTTACCTCCTAAGGCACTTAGTCGCTAAAAGAAGTAAGGTTAGAGATTGGGGAGTAGCTTTTGAGTGGAACCATGGAAGGGCCCGTTGGTGCACTAAAGTTGAATTCAAAAGTCACTAGCCGATGAACTTTAATGTATGGAGTGTGTGAAGAAAAGAAAAAAAAAGAAAAAGAAAAAAATGATAGAAAAAGTAAGTAGAAAAAAAATACACACCTCCAACTCTTAATGATTTGTGCTAGTGGAAATATAGAATTGCTTATTTGAAAGGAGGACTATGATGTATATAGCAAGTGAATTGGTTGAGAAGAATATGTGCTTGAATTGTTAATGTAGTGTATTAAAGTGCTTAGGAGGGTTAGTCACTATTTCTAAATGTACCACACCCGTCCCTTAGCCTACATTACAACTTTAAAGTCCTAATTGATCCTAGATTTGGCTAGCTTAAATTAGTAGAGATATACACTACGGGCAAGCTTATGATACGACCATGGGATGCATATGAATTCTTTGTGAGAGTGAGCGAATTTTGTTCAATTGTGTGATGTCCTTAATCTATATTCAAAAGCATATTTGAATGTGTGGACTAAACTATATTCAATCTTTTGTTTGTTGGTGAGGGCACATGATCTCATGAATGATTAGTAATGTTGTAAACTTTCTTGTTGGGTAAATGCATGAGTTGAGGGTGCTTAGTGGTTGCAAGTCGGCTTTTGAGGTTGGGTGATGACAAATAGGTTGTTGTAATTGATTGAATTAAAATGTTATACTTGGTCATGCGGGAAGAATGTGAAATTTTGTGTGTTCATGCTTGTATGCCGGTATTGATCGTAGTCAAGGGTATAGTGTGTGGTTAAAAGTTAAGGTGCTCCTCTATAAATGAGACTTGTACGTAGTGGGGGTTTATTTGATAGTCCCATTGCTCAAGGACGAGCAAGAGTCTAAGTGTGGGGTGTTGATGTTTAGCTTAAAGTATATATATATTTCTATGTATATCGCCTCATATTTTACATTTGTTTCGTGAATTTGGGATGTTAAATGCCATGATTTATATTAATTTGAAGTGTTTTCATGTGTAGAAATGATTCAAGAGCAATTGGGGGCGAAACGTGCAAAATTAGAGCCAAAACAAACAAAACCAAAAAAATTGGGCATTTGGGCGCCACAGGCAGCGCCTGGCGCCACCTGTGGCGCTGGAGACAGAATAAAAAATTAAGGGCAGCGCCCTGGTGGGCACCTGGGGCTACCCAGGGCGCCGGTGGCCTGATTTTGTCCTATTTTGCTCGGACAAGGTTATTTCGGCCCTAGACCTACCCAACACATATAAAAGCAAGACTAAACCCATTTTTGAGGGGAGAGACGCCACTTTGGAGGAAAAACACACACTGGATCGTGAGGAAACAGAGAATTTTCAGTTTTCTTCATCTTTTTCTAGTATTTTCAATTGATTCAACAATTATGCAATTATTTGATTACATCACGAGGGGCTAAACACACATTGTTCTGGGGTTGTGATTTAGCCATGAATATTGTTTTTTGATATTAGCTTGATCTCGATTATAATTCACTAATATATGGTTGCTTCTTCAATTCTGTGATTAATTGCTTAATTGTCTGGCCAGCTGTTAGGTTCTACTTACTATCTATGCTATGCTTGGGAAAGCCGTGTTTAGATTAGAGAAGAATTAAAGAGAGCATGATCTTAACCCTTAGGGGGAGCATATTTGTGGTTAGGATAGGAGTATACCTAGTCACCGTGCTTAATTAAATATTGTAATCTTAATGCGTTCTTAATAGATTGATTTCATAGGAATATAGGCGTTAATCTATTTTGAATAGGCGAGTAGTACTTCGGGAGAAGGCTATGAGAGCAATTATCGATTAATTAGCAACCATGAGTGAATTGTATGAGAGGGAGTGTTAATAAGAACACAATACGAATGGTGAATCGATCACAACCCTGGAATACTTATTTCTATTGAATACATAACAAACATTCTACTACTTGATAATTTAGCTATTACTTAGAATTGTAGTATAGTATAATTAAACATTTGAACTCGAATTTAGCTTGACGGAATAATAATATTGGTGAGTTAGTGAGTAGTTAACATAAGTCTTTGTGGGTTCGACACTCGACTTATCATTTTATTACTTGTACGACCATGTATACTTGCGTGTGCGTTTGGAGGCAACAAGGTACCTTCGGGCGGACGAAGAAACAAAAATGAAGCATTGCTGGTCAAATTGGAGCTGCTTGATGAACGCAGGGAATTAGCGCACATAAGGATGGTGGACAAGAAAAAAAGAATGGAGACATACTATAATCAAAGAGCCAATCTCAGTTATTTCAAAGTGGGAGACTTGGTTTTAAGAAAGGTGACTCAAAACACCTTCAAGCTCAACATAGGTAAGCAAGATCCGATGTGGGAAGGCCCCTACCAGGTTTCATTTGTCACCTGGAAAGGTTCATATGAAGTGAAAAACCAAGACGTAGTCAAATTGTCAAGTAACTAGAATGTGACCCACCTCAAAAGGTATTATATCTGATGAGCACCGTTTAGTACTGAAAGTTTGTGCTGAACTCTTTTTCCTTTCGTCCAGTTTTTGTCCCAATTGGATTTTTCTTGTAAGATTTTTAACGAGACAGCAATGGAAAGCATACTACGAAGGAAACGCCATCAGCAGAAATAAGACCTTTAAACAACAAGGCATCCAAATGAGAAACTACTACGAGATGGTTAAATAGTCTTCGGCTCGATGGCCAATTCCTAATGGGAAGAAACGCTTGCCACCGGACCAAAGGCTATTCAACCATTTACAAATGTTTTCCCTACAACCCATTGGGGTGGTTAGATAATCTTTGGCTCGATAGCAAATTTCCTAACGAAAAATGAAGCTTGCTATCGGACCAAAGATTATCCGACCATTCACTAGTGAAATCCTCAAAGGAGCAAGACTTCCATTGTTCCAATTCGCATTCTTCGCATTCGAACACTGGGTAGGGGGGAATGATATGAGAATACGGCAACCTGATTGCCACAGAAATCGGGACTACAAAATTCGGGAACAAAAATGTCTCATCGGGGCCGGGGACTGCACAGCTAGCCCTGTAAAAACAAGTTGTACAAATTAGCCGCAAGTAATGGCAATTTCTTTTCTTTCGCACAACGAATGCTTATGTACTTTTTATGATAGAAGGAATAAATAAAGTCCTTTTTATTCTTATCTTGTTTTTTGTCCAAATGATGAACTGACCATTTGAAAGTTAATCAAGTACTTCAAATGCTAGTGTCGGAATCAACATGAGATGTCCTCTTCAAGAGAACCATAAACATAAGAGGGCCCTTTCTTATCAAACCCTCACAGTAAAGGGTTGGTTCTAGAAGAGTTTACGTCGGAACCCAAATGTTATAGGGGAAAAATACACCCGAAGCCTTGCATAATCCGACACAAAAAGTAAACTTTGCGCAATTCTTAAACAAGAAGAAATTTTATTAATCAAACGTACCAAGCATCATAAGTACAAAAATACAAAAAGAAAACAATAAAGAAAGAGAAAACAAAGAGCTAAAGTACATCTCCCCCAGGACTCGGGGAAAGAGAACCATCAGCGTCCCCCAGGAGAAGTAGGCGGATCTGCCGTTGGCTCGGAATATTGGCCTTCATCATTATTCTCCTCAAGTTCCTCCCCAGTTTTTGAGAACTTAGAACCGGAACCAGAAGAGTCGGTTGCATCAGGCTGAGCTGGGAGGTGTCTTCGAGCAGTTGACTCCAGCTCTCGGGCCTTGACGATTTCATCGTCAATATCAATGACACCCATTTTGGCCTTATCCAAGAATTTTCCTCATGCTATACATAGAATATGTTTTTTCAATAATAAGGTAATGCGCTCGACTTTAGAGTTCTGATTTAAGCCGATCAACCTCGGTCTAAAGGCCATCCCGCTCGGATCACGTGGCCCTAAGGCTAAGATCAAAGTCACGGATAGCGATTATATGAAACTTATTGTGTTCCATGATCCTTTTATACTTATCCTCAATCTGGGCACGCTTCTTCTCAGCAGCAGCGGCCTCTGCAGTCTTGGAATTCAAGGCTTCCTCTAAGTTATTTACTTGCTCATTGATGGTAGCCTCGTGCTCGGCAGCAGCAAGCACAGCATCTTGGACTTCAAACCACTTAGCCTTAGCTTCTTGGAGTTGAACTTTTAACTGAGAAGCTCCTTGGCTAAGTGCTACCGCCTCCTGCTCGCTAACCTGCAACTGGTCCTCGAGATCACTCGTTTCAGCGGCCTTCGCCTCTAAAATCGGGAGGCACGGAGCGACTTGATCCCTCTCGGCGAAGAGGTGATCCCGCTCAGACTTAAGCTTTTATTTATCGAGGATCAACTTCTGAAGGCCTTCGGAAGCAAGGAAGTTGGCATGCAAAGCAATACCCAAATTCGAAACCCTATCATAGCAAGTCAAGAAGAAACAAGAAGCAAAGAGAATAAGCATGTGTCACGACCCCAGTTCGCCCTCCGTGAAGTATCGTGACGGCACCTAGTCTCTACGACTAGGTAAGCCTAACAAATTGCAGAAAGAGAAACAACAGAATAAAACTAGCCAAAACTGCAGAAAATAACAAACTGAAGCTTCTAAGATGCCGCTCGGCATATACAATATAAACTTCTCAAAATGAAACTACATTTCCCAAAATCCGGAATCTCATGAAATCACAAGCTGTGGAATAACTATAAAGTGTTCTAACTCTAGAGTGTCTAAACAAAAGAAGAAATACATAAGGGCTATAACTAAAAGAGAGAGTAGATAGGGACTCATCGGTCTGCGGACACGGCAGATATACCTCGAACTCTCTGGAGAATCGCTTCGACTCAATGGTAGTAAGGCTGAGTCGAAGTACCTGGATCTGCACATGAAAAACATGCGCAGAAAGGGCATGAGTACACCAGAGCGGTACTCACTAAGTGCCAAGCCTAACCTCGGTCGAGTAGTGACGAGAAAGGTTAGCTCCCTACTGATTTTAGCTGAAAAACGAGGCAAAACAGTATAGAATACGACAATATAAATTAGTGCTAACAGTATGAAGTAACCTAGGAAAATAAGAGCAACAATAAATACCACAGAGAAAAACATCACAGAAAGAATACAGCCCAACACAAAGGTAGCAACCGGGGATCTACTAGGATACCGTCCTGTAGCCCCCAAATGTAAATACCAGCAAACCGGGGATCTACCAGGATACCGTCCTATAGCCTCGAAATGAAATATCCAGCAAACCGGGGATATACTAGGATACCGTCCTGTAGCCCCCAAATGTAAATGTCCAGTGGATCTCCCGGGTATCATCCCGTAGTCCAACTCATAGTGCGCCAAGGTTCTACTGGAATCTCGATCTGTAGTCCCCAAATATAAATACCCAGTACTAGGGGAATCTACCGGGTGTAGTCCCGTAGTTCCAAGATAAATTTGCAGGGGGGGTCTACCGGAATACAATCCGTAGTCCCAAAGTAAACATGTAGGGGGATCTACCGGGATACCGTCCCGTAGTCCCAAAGTAAACACACAGCAGCAACACAAAGATTATTCAGTTCAATCCGAATTTCATACCAAGCTAAAACAGGTATTTCTAACCTAGCATGCTGCACGAAATTCAAATAAAGCAGTTTGAGCAAGTAAAGCAATTAAGTCAATTAGACATGCTTCCCTAAGCTAACAGTAGGCTTAAATTGCAAGTAGTATAAACAGGGAAGAAAACATAGTTATAGTTACTTAATGAAAATGGATTTTCAACAATTAGCACAAGTACGCACTCGTCACCTCACGAACAAGGCATTTCTAATATCAACAATACCACACAAGATTAGCCAAGCCACTTACCTCGATGCCACGATCACAATTCAAGCCTCAACTACTGCTTTACCTCGTGTTTCCACCACCAATTTGCTTGTATCTAGCCATAATTTACTTAATGATATCAATAAATGCTAAATAAATCAATTCTAATGCATGGAAATAGGTTTTCTAAAGATTTTCACCAAAAGTCAAAAATCGACCCCGGGCCCACATGGTCGAAACCCGAGGTTCGAACCAAAACGCGATTACCCATTCACCCACAAACTCAAATATATAATTTGTTTTGAAATCGGACCCCAAATCGAGGTCCAAATCCCCAAAATTTGAAAATCCTAAGTTCTACCCAAAACACCCATTTCCCCCATGAAAACCCTTGATTTCGAGATGAAATCATGTGAAAAGATGTTATAGATTAAAGAAAATGAGTTAGAAATGACTTACAATCGATTTGGAGAAGAACTTTTCTTTAGAAAATCGCCCAAGAGAGCTTAGGGCTTGAGGGAGTTAGGAAAATGAAGAAGTTTCGGCTAAGTTATGATTTACACAGGCGTAGATATCGCATTTGCGATGATATGTTTGCAAATGCGAACTCACAATTGTGGCCAAAGCTTCGCAAATGCGAACTCGCAATTGCGGCCAAAGCTCCGCAATTGCGAAGGATGGCCTATCTCTGCTTTCTTCGCAAATGGGAACACTGTCCGCAATTGCGGTGTCTGCTAAGGTCGCATTTATGACATAAGCCTCGCAAATGCGAAGGTTCCCCGTCCCAGCCCATCATCGCAATTGAGATGATTCTTTGCAAATGCGAGCTCGCATTTGCGAGCCAGGCTTCGCAATTGCAAAGCCTGCAGACCTACAACACATATCAGTTTTCCTAAGTCCAATTTCACTCTGTGGCCTATCCAAAACTCACCCGAGCCCTCGGGGCTCCAAACCAAACATGCACGCAAGTCCAAAAACATCATACGGACTTGCTCGTGCGATCAAATCACCAAAATAACATCAATAACTATGAATTAAACCTCAAATTCATGAAATCACTGAAGAACACCAAAATTCCCAATTTCTCAAATAAAGGTCCGATTTATACTAAACGAATTCCGATTCCTACCAAACATCACATATTCAACTTAATTATTATATAAGACATGTACCAGGCTCCGGAACCAAAATACGGGCCCCATACCATCGAATTCAAACACATTTAAGTTTCCAAAAACTCTTAAAATTTCAGTTAAACAATTTTCTTCAAAAATTCATTTCTTAGGCTTGGGACCTCGGAATCCAATTCCGGGCATACGCCCAAGTCCCATATTTTTCTACGGACCCTCCGGGAGCATTTTTATCAAATTTTTGCATTAAAGCTTACCGGATACACGCCCGGACCGCGCACACAAATCGAGGTAAGATAAAAGGAGGCTTTTAGGGCCTCAGACACAGAATTAACTTGTAAATCCAGTGATGACCTTTGGGGTCATCACATCCTCCACCTCTAAAACAACTATTCGTCCTCGAACGGACATAGAAAAGAAGTACTTGAGTCGGTGAAAAGATGGGGATATCGGCTCCGCATATCGGACTCAGACTCCCAGGTAGCTGCCTCGATAGGTTGACCTCTCCACTGAACACAAACTGAAGGGAACTTCTTCGATCTCAACTGACGAACCTACCGGTCTAGAATAGCTACCGGCTCCTCCTCATAGGTCAAGTTCTTGTCCAACTGGACAATGCTGAAGTCCAACACGTGGGATGGATCACCGTGATACCTCCGGAGCATCGAAACATGAAATATCGGATGAACTCCTGCCAAGCTCATAAGCAACCTCCCCAACACGCCTCAATATCTCAAAATGACAACTAAACCTCGGACTCAACTTCCCATTCTCCCCAAATCTCATAACGCCATTCATAGGCAAAACCCGAAGCAGGACCCGCTCTCCAACCATGTAGGAAACATCACGAACCTTCCGGTCCGCATAACTTTTCTGCCTGGACTGGGCTGTGCGAAGTCTATCCTGAATCACCTTAACCTTCTCCAAAGCATCCTGAACCAAGTCTGTGCCCAATAATCTAGCCTCACCCGACTCGAACCAACCCACCAGAGATCTACACCGCCTACTATATAAAGCCTCATACGGTGCCATCTAAATGCTGGACTGATAATTGTTATTGTAGGCAAACTCCGCCAATGGCAAGAACTGATCCCAAGACCCTCCAAACTTAATCACTCGCGCGCGGAGCATATCCTCAAGAATCTGAATAGTGCGCTCGAATTGTCCGTCCGCCTGAGGGTGAAATGCTGTGCTCAACTCCACCTGAGTACCCAACTCATGTTGTACGGCCCTCCAGAACCGTGATGTGAACTGAGTACCTCTATTTGAGATGATGGAAACTAGAATACTATGAAGACGGACAATCTCCCAGATATAAATCTCCGCCAATAGCTCCGAAGAATAGGTAGCACTCACAGGAATGAAATGCGCGGACTTGGTTAGCCGATCCACAATCATACAAATGGCATCAAACTTCCTCAAAGTCCGTGGGAGCCCAACTTTGAAGTTCATGGTGATCCGCTCCCACTTCCACTCTGGAATCTCTATCTGCTGAAGCAATCCACCCGGTCTCTGGTGCTCATACTTTACCTGCTGACAATTGAGGCATCGAGCTACAAACCTAACTATATATTTCTTCATCCGCCTCCACCAATAGTGCTGCCTCAAGTCCTGGTACATCTTCGTGGCACCCGGATGGATGGAATACCGCGAACGATGGGCCTCCCGTAGAATCAACTTCCGAAGCCCATCAACATTGGGTACAAATATCCGACCATGCATCCTCAATACCCCGTCATCACCTATAGTAACATCTCTGGTATCTCCATGCAGAACCTTGTCCTTAAGGGCGAGCAAATGAGGGTCATCAAACTGACGCTCCCGGATACGATCAAACAAGGAAGACCGAGAAACCACACAAGCAAGGACTCGACTAGGCTCCGAAAGATCCAATCTCATAAATTGACTGGCTAAGGCCTGAACATCCATCGCCATGGGCCTCTCTGTTGTTGGTAAATAAGCCAAACTCTCCAAACTCTCTGCCCGGAGACTCAACGCATCGGCCACCATATTGGCCTTGCTCGGGTGATACAAAATCGTGATATCATAGTCCTTCGGCAGCTCTAACCACCTCCTCTAATGTAAATTAAGGTCCTTCTGCTTAAACAGATGCTACAAACTTCGGTGATCAGTATAGATCTTACAATGCACACCGTACAAATAATGACGCCAGACCTTCAAGGCGTGAACAATAGCAGCTAACTCGAGATCATGGATAGGATAATTCTTCTTATGTACCTTCAACTATTTGGGCGCGTAGGCAATCACCCTACCGTCCTGCATAAATACCGCTCCAAGGCCAATCCTTGAGGCATCACAATAGACAGTATAAGACCCCGAACCTGTAGGAAATATCAAAACTGGGGCTGTAGTCAAAGCTGTCTTGAGCTTCTGAAAGCTCGCCTCACACTCTTCCGTCCACTGGAAAGGAGAACCCTTCTGGGTCAGCCTTGTCATAGGTGCTGCAATAGATGAAAACCCCTCAACAAATTGATGGTAATAACCCGCCAAGCCAAGAAAACTGCGAATCTTTGTAGCTGAGGATGGTCTGGGCCAACTCTACACTGCTTCCGCTTTCTTCGGATCCACCTGAATACCCTCACTCGAAACCACGTGGCCTAAGAATGCCACAAAATCCAACGAAAACTCACATTTGGAAAACTTTGCATATAGCTTCTTTTCCCTCAAAGTCTGAAGCACTGTCCTCAGGTGGTTCTCGTGATCTTCCCGACTCCGAGAGTATACCAGAATATCATCAATAAAGACAATGAAGAACGAGTCAAGATATGGTCGGAACACGACGTGCATCCAATGCATGAAGGCCGCTGGGGCATTGGTCAGCCCAGATGACATAACAAGGAACTCGTAATGACCATACCGAGTCCTAAATGCAATCTTCAGGATATCTGGCTCCCGAATCTTCAACTGATGGTAACCTGAATGCAAGTCAATCTTAGAAAACACTCGTGCACCCTGTAGCTGGTCAAACAAATCATCAATACGAGGCAAAGGATAACAGTTATTCACTGTAACTTTGATCAACTGGCGATAATCAATGCACATACACATTGAACCATCCTTTTTCTTCACAAACAAGACAGGAGCACCCCAAGGTGATACACTGGGCCGAATAAAACCCTTACCAAGCTATTCCTGTAACTGATCCTTCAACTCAGGAGGAGCCATACGATACGGAGGAATAAAAATGGGCTGAGTGCCGGCAACAGATCAATGCCAAAATCAATATCTCTATCGGGCGGCATGCCCGGTAGGTCAGCTGGAAACACATCAGAGAAATTGCGTACTACTGGGATTGAATCAACTGTAGGGGTATCAATACTAACATCTCTCACATAAGCTAGATACGCGTCACACCCCTTCTCAACCATCCGCTGAGCCTTAAGGAAAGAAATAACTCTACTGGGAGTGTGATCTAAAGCAGCCCTACACTTAACTCGCGGTACACCTAGCATAGCCAGCGTCACGGTTTTGGCATGACAATCAAGAATAGCAAAATGGGGCGACAACCAGTCCATGCCCAAGATAATATCAAAATCTACCATGCTGAGAAATAGTAAATTGGCTTTGGTCTCAAAACCACTAAGAGCAACCAAACACGACTGATAAACGCGGTCCACAATAAGAGAATCTCGCACAGGAGTAGAAACATAAACAGGGGAACTCGAAGAATCCCGAGATACACCCAAATACGGGACAAAATAAGAAGACACATAAGAATAAGTGGAGCCTGGATCGAATAGAACCGATGCATCTCTGTGACAAACCAGGACAATACTTGTGATGATAGAATCGGAGGCAACCGCCTCGGTACGGGCAGGAAGGGCATAATATCTGGCCTGGCCTCCCCCTTTGGGGCGACCTCTACCTCCCCGACCTCCACCTCTAGCTGGATGAGCAAGTGGGGTAGCAACTGGAGCTGTAACCATAGCCTGAGAACTCTGCGGGGCACGCTATGGTTGAGAAGTCTGTGGAGGTGCACCCCTCCCTAGTCTAGGGCAATAACTCACCACATGGCATATGTCACCACACTCAAAACAACCTCGTGGCTGACGTGGCAGTGGGAACTGTGCGGTACGGGTACTCTGATACCCCTGAACACCTGAAACACTATGTGAATCCTGAGACGCAAACTGAGCTGGCTGACCCACAAAATCTCTACCATGCCGTACTCTTCCTCCAAAATAAGGACCAGTGGGTCTCTCCGGTCTACGAGGTCTCCTCGCTTCCCTATGCTCTCTCTCCTGACCTCGTTTGTCTTTTCTCTCCTGTACCTACATGTCCTCTACTCGGCGAGAGATCCTCACCACCCACTGAACTAGGACTACAGGTTGTGCCGCCATGACACCTAGAACCTGACCAATGCAAACTCGCTGCTCTTGAGCGGGGGCAGCGGGAGTCTGGGTCCCCTCCCCGATCTGTGAAGTAGTTAGTACAACCTGAATCAATCCCGCATGAACCAATGTACCAAACATGCTCAGGAACTGTGTTAAGGTCTCCTTAAGTGTTGGAGTAGTAGTAGCAGTAAGCGTATCAGACGCCTGGGCTCTAGCCAGAACTGCTGGTGGCTCCTCTGTAGTAGCTCGCGCGAGTGCTCTGGATGCACCGCATGCGCGTCCTCGGCCTCTACCCCAACCCCGACCTCTAACGGCTCTCGCAAGGGGTGCAGGTGTCTGGTCATCTCCGGTATCACGTGTTCTCACCATCTATGACAGGATGGAAGACAGAGATTTAGGATTGTGATGTCAAAAATCTCGCACGACAGGGAAATCAAATGAAGTGGAATTTTAACAGTTACATAGCCTCTCATAGATAAGTACAGACATCTCCGTACCGATCCGTGAGACTCTAATAAATCGGCGTGTGATTCATGACTCCTATGAACCTAGAGCTCTATACCAACTTGTCACGACCCCAGTTCGCCCTCTGTGAACTATCGTGACGGCACCTAGTCTCTACGACTAGGTAAGCCTAACCAATTGCGAAAAGAGAAACAACAGAATAAAACTAGCCAAAACTGCAGAAAATAACAAACTGAAGCTTTTAAGATGCCGCTCGGTATATACAATACAAACTTCTCCAAATGAAACTACATTTCCCAAAACCCGAAATCTCATGAAATCACAAGCTGTGGAATAACTACAAAGTGTTCTAACTCCAGTGTGTCTAAACAAAAGATGAAATACAGAAGGGCTATAACTAAAAGAGAGAGTAGATAGGGACTCCTTGGTCTGTGGGCGCGGCAGATATATCTCGAAGTATCTGGAGAATCGCTTCGCCTCAAGAGTAGTAGGGCTGATTCGAAGTACCTGGATCTGCACATGAAAAACATGCACAGAAAGGGCATGAGTACACCACAACGGTACTCAGTAAGTGCCAAGCCTAACCTCGGTCGAGTAGTGACGAGGAAGGTCAGGTTCCGACTGATTTTAGCTGAAAAACGAGGCAAAACAGTATAGAATATGACAATATAAATTAATGCTAACAGTATGAAGTAACACAGGATAATAAGAGAACAACAAATACCACAGAGAAAAACATCACAGAAAGAATGAAGCTCAACACAGAGGTAGCAACCGGGGATCTACTAGGATACCATCCTGTAGCCCCTAAACGTAAATATCCAGCAAACCGGGGATCTACCAGGATACCGTCCTGTAGCCCCCAAATGTAAATATCCAGCAAACCAGGGATCTACCAGGATACCATCCTGTAGCCCCCAAATGTAAATGTCCAGTGGATCTCCCGAGTGTCATCCCGTAGTCCAACTCATAGTGCGCTAGGGATCTACCGGAATCTCGATCCAGTCCCCAAATATAAATACCCAGTACTGGGGGAATCTACCAGGTGCAGTCCCGTAGTTCCAAGATAAATGTGCAGGGGGGATAAACCAAAATACAATCCGTAGTCCCAAAGTAAACATGCAGGGGGACCTACCGGGATACCGTCCCGTTGTCCCAAAGTAAAAACACAGCAACAACACAAAGAATATTCAGTTCAATCCAAATTTCATACCAAGCTAAAACAGGTATTTCTAACCTAGCATGCTGCACGAAATTCAAATAAAGTAGTTTGAGCAAGTAAAGCAATTAAGTCAATTAGACATGCTTCCCTAAGCTAACAGTAGGCTTAAATTGCAAGTAGTATAAACAGGGAAGAAAACATAGTTATAGTTACTTAATGAAAACGAATTTTAAACAATTAGCACAAGTACACACTCGTCACCTCACCTACAAGGCATTTCAAATATCAACAATACCAAATTCTAAGGGGAGTTCCCCCACACAAGGTTAGGCAAGCTAGTTACCTCGATGCCACGAACACAATTCAAGCCTCAACTACCGCTTTACCTCTTGTTTCCACCAACCAATTTGCTTATATCTGGCCACAATTTACTTAACGACATCAATAAATGCTAAATAAATCAATTCTAATGCATGGAAATAGGTTTTCTAAAGATTTTCCCCAAAAGCCAAAAATTGACCCTGGACCCACATGGTCAAAACCCGAGGTTCGAACCAAAGCCTGATCACCCATTCACCCACAAACTCAAATGTATAATTTGTTTTTAAATCGGACCCCAAATCGAGGTTCAAATCCCCAAATTTAAAAATCCTAAGTTCTACCCAAAACACCCATTTCCCCCATGAAAACCCTTGATTTTGAGTTGAATTCATGTTAAAAGATCTTATATATTAAAGAAAATGAGTTAGAAATGACTTACAATCAATTTGGAGAAGAACTTTTCTTTAGAAAATCGCCCAAGAGAGCTTAGGGCTTGAGGGAGTTTCAAAAATGAAGAATTTTCGGCTAAGTTATGATTTACACAGGCGTAGATATCGCATTTGCGATGATATGTTCGCAAATGCAAACTTGCAATTGCGGACAAAGCTTCTCAATTACGAAGGATGGCCTATCTCTGCTTTCTTCGCAAATGCAAACACTGTTCGCAATTGCGGCGCCTGCCAAGGTCGCATTTGCGACATAAGCCTTGCAAATGCGAAGGTTCCCTGTCTCAGCTCATCATCGCAATTGTGATGCTTCTTCGCAAATACGAGGTCGCATTTGCGAGCCAGGCTTCGCAATTGCGAAGCCTGCAGACCTGCAACACACAACAGTTTTCCTAAGTCCAATTTCACTCCGTGGCCTATCCAAAACTCACCCGAGCCCTCGGGGATCCAAACCAAACATGCACGCAAGTCCAAAAACATCATACGGACTTGCTCGTGCGATCAAATCATCAAAATAACATTAATAACTATGAATTAAACCTCAAATTCATAAAATCATTCAAGAACACCAAAATTCCCAATTTCTCAAATAAAGGTCCGATTTATACTAAACGAACTCTAATTCCTACCAAACTTCACAGATTCAACTTAATTATTATATAAGACATGTACTGGGCTCCGGAACCAAATACGGGCCCGATACCATCGAATCCAAACACATTTAAGTTTCTAAAAACTCTTAAAATTTCAGTTGAATAATTTTCTTCAGAAATTCATTTCTCGGGCTTGGGACCTCGGAATCCAATTCTGGGCATACGCCCAACTCCGATATTTTTCTATGGACCCTCCGGGACCGTCAAATCACGGGTCCAGGTCCGTTTGCCCAAAATGTTGACCGAAGTCAGCTTGAATTCAATTTTAAAGGCCAAATTAGCATTTTATCAAATTTTCGCATAAAAGCATTCCGGATACATGCCCGGAACGCGCACGCAAATTGAGGTGAGATAAAAGGAGGCTTTTAGGACCTCGGACACAGAATTAACTTGTAAATCAAGTGATGACCTTTGGGGTCATTACAACATGTTACCGCTACTGCATTGTGCATGGCATTGTTTTTCAAACAACTCCCGAGAGAGTGTGTATCTTCTTCTTATCCTTTTCTGAAGCCAGCAGCTTCAGATAATTGGCAAGTTCCACCAGACGGGGCAGCAAATGGCACTCGGTAGATACTAATAGGGAGACACACCTCCTCCTCGAGGGATCTGCAGAAGGGGGCGAATAGTTGTACCACAAATTCCCATATTCTGGGGATTGGGGAAGAAGGACATTCTCTTCTCGGGTATCTGCGACCGGTAGGGCTGATGTATCAGTTGTTGTTGTTGACGAAGGTATGGCCGCATGGCAGAAGATGAAGCTGATGGTGTTGTAGCTTGAGAAGCAGCTGCGGCGAAAGCAGTGCTGGTTGTTGGTTGCTCACCAGTCGAAGACGGAAGAGGCCCAGTATTCGGCCTCACAGTACCGGGTGCAGCAACTTGTCACGACCAAACCGATTGGCCGCAACGGGCACCCGGTGCCTTACTCATCCGACTACCAACATAACGTATCTTTTCGTATCATGCTATTATAGGTAAATGAGACGGAAAGGCCGACGTAGGATTCCATCCCTTACTTAGAAAGCATTATATATCTCACTTTGTGAATTTTTGAGCTCCACTCCACTGTTACTATGTATAAGCATCTCCATGATGTGATTTAGAGATACCTTTTTAGTGGGTGTGGGACCCACTTATGGCTTTGTCTTGCCCAAAGACTCCTTAAATGTGCGACCTAGTTTTGTGATTCAAGAGTCATTAATTTGGGCATGGGTTGCTACCACGTTGGGGTGGGGGGATCTAAGCCTATCCAAATTTTATCCACCCATTTCCTTAATTGCATGGTTAATCTCCCACAAAAAATCCACAATTATCCACATAATTAAGAATTATCTCAAATTACATAAAACACTACTCACTTTTAACACACTTTATACATCTTACTATCATGTTCATGTGATACCTTGTATGACATTATTCCATAAATACCAGGTATTATAGCTCGGACCGTATTTTATCCCAAATTGTCAAACTTCCACAAAACTCATTTTCTTCGATTCGCTTACCCTCTCACTTTCACGAATTTACTTATCACTTGTTTGAAATAGCGTAATACTTATATCCTCAAAATAATCTCATTTCCGAGCTTACGTCGATTAACTTACGACAAAACTTTAACGTACGAAAATGCGGGATGTAATATCTCATTTCCGAGCTTAAATCAATTTATTATGGCATACTTTCACGTACGAAAATATGGGGTGTAACATCATTCGCCCATTTGGAACATTCGTCCTCGAATGTTGACTGATGCATTTATCATTATCATAACCTGTAGTTCTATCAAACACTTTAGTACTCTCCTTTCCATCTAGGCAACTATTCCGTGAATAATTTCAAAGGCCAGGGCATTCCCCCACGTTAGGCCTCTTTCTCACACCATGACTTTTGGTCGGAATCCTTCCAATCTCATAACTGTTGCTACCTTATATCATGTAGTTTGTACAACTTTTTCCTTGTATGTGCGCCTATGCGATTCTTCCCTCGAGCTTTTAGCCAATCTCTAGGCTTCACTTTGGTAATATATACAGAACTTGACAAGATGTCCCTCTAGGCATCTATAAGTATAATGATGTTCTTCGTTCAGTACTTTGTTGAACTTACGAATATTGCTATATCTTGCTTCATAGACCCGGTTATCCATTAGTATGACTTTACTGCATCTAGGTAGGTCATACTATACCATAACTCTTACTTCAATTTATTGTTACTGAGGCCTGCTACCAAACTACAGGTTACTCTTTCGCTGCTTATCATATATGTATAAGTCTAAGTACTTTAATGCATCCTCATTACTGTTCATCTTAAGACTGATGTCCAAATCTCATCTCATACTTTGTAACTCTTATCCATCGATTGTTGATTCACCTTAACATCGATATATAATCTACCATTAATAACTTGAAACTTCTTACGTTACATTGCTACTAGGACTTACGTCTCATCGGGGAACATCTAAAATGATTAGACTGATCCTCTTGGGGCGATACTATACTTCCATAACCGTATTTTATAGCATCCCAATGTGATTCACTTACGTGGGTATTTTAATCCTTTACAATTCATGAAATCCCCCCTCTTTTTTTCTTCAAATCATGAAATCCTTTACCTTCTCACTTGCCCTTTCTTATCCTTACTCTTGTCTTTCTAAAACCTTGTCGTTCTATCATACTTTAGCTTGCGACTGATTTCCTTATGCTTTTCTGGAACATCAAGTGAGACATCACATCGCTTCTAACTCTTCTTTATTCTCTTAATTAGACTTCTCGATACCTAGAAACCATAGGCAGGAAGGCATGCCACTAACGATGCCTCTATCATTCCTGGATACTGAATCCCAACGCTTCTAGCTCTTTATCTGAAGTATATATTATTCACAACCTTCTGCACCTGAGTATCTCATACGTTGTTCACCTTTAGCTTACTTACCTTAAAATCTCGCATCACATCTTCTATCTTTTTCACGACCTCCCTTCCATATAGGTATGATTCGCATCCACAACTAGAAGCTCTATTATAATATTTGCACCTTTGGCGGATACAAAATTCGGTGGGAGCTTCATACTGACTTTTTATAAGGCTGGCACTCTTCTAACAGTCTTTCTCGTAGAGCCGTTATAGAATATGGCTACTGTACTATTTCTTTTGTACCTTTGATATTAAGAATGATTCTGTAATGTTCTCAATCATGATGTCTATAACTTTCTAGGTCCAATAATTAGACTCCTAATTTACTTAGTTGATGTAACTCTTTAGTTTCTTCTTCCTTCTGATCAGCCTTTATGTAAGCTTAAGCTATCTCCCGATCTGCGGCTTCTGGTATTAGCTATTACTTTAGCCCTTCATGGACGCTATGAAATATCCATGATACAATCTTTTAACAATTCAATCCTAGACTCAGTTATTTCTTTTAACTTATACATAAGTATTTTACGGCTGTATGATTGTTAACATTTCGTTCCTTCTCAACTTTGTTTAATTGCAAGCAATTGCTTTTCCTGGTCGTTCTGCCACTTGTTGCATGAATACTTGGCTTATCTTAGTTGGCACGCATACCGGAAGTTTCGTGCAACTCATATGATCTCAAATACTACTTTTGATTTTACTTCCCGTTCATTCGCCACGGTTGGTGCCACTTTCTTCTGGACTGCATACAATTTTATTGTGAGGCTGTTGTTATAAGACAATTTCCTCTTTAGGTTATTGAGCTTAGGTTGAAGCCTTCTTCCTTATTTCCTCAGCTAGTCTTTCATTGTAGTACTTAGGGAGGACCCTCTGACTCTTGTAAAGCTGCGAGCTTATTACATCGTATATTTGACAGAGTTTTTGATGTGTTTCCTCGCTTATAATTATCCGTAGTTACTTATCTTCACACCCTTGTGCTTGTACGGGTGCTTTTGAACTTAAATTTTGACTGTTTCCCAGTGCCACTCTCTTTTATTTCCGTAACACTTATACTGCACCTTTAACTACCCCAACTCCTATCTGAATATTTCTCAAGGATCACGATGTCATATCCGCGAGACTGAATTCACTATATTAGGTTTTACTATGCTTATCTTGTACGATCTGTTGATTTGTCTGCATCCTCCTGTCAAGCCATAAATAGGCCCTTCTTGATCAACTACTAATTACTCGTTGGCCCCTTCTCATATCAATATTCCACGAAATGTTTCCTGGATTATTTTCTTTGTCTTAACTTTCCTCTCGCACTGGCTCCTTATTTATCAAAAACATCCCGGGCAGGAACCTTTACTTCCTTTCCTTGACATCGTGCTTGCATAATGTTCTGGAATCATAGCATATCGGTTGGATTTGGATAAGTGTAATCTCATTCCTTTCTCATTTTTACCATTCCATATGTACTGAACCACTTAATTCTGAATTAATGCCACATAACTCCATATTCCCCCCTTTAGGGGAATGCTAAGATTTAGAGCTATGACGATGTAGATGTTTTACCTCTTCATCTTTGGCGCCCTTTCATATCATCGATGACTCTTACTCGCCTTGCGGTAATCCTTCTATGCCAAGGATAACAAAATTCCTTACTTACGAGGGTGAAACCTAGTGTAGCTGGCGCACATAATCCCTTAAGCTTAACTTTGCTCTTATTGCTGCTCTAGGGAAGCGTCTTCCTGAATGACCATTCTCTGAATTTCTCATGAATATTCTTCTGTTGTCCATTCTATTATCGACGGAACGCAATATGAAATTCTCATGATGCCGACCATTACCAAATCACTCAGTCCCTAATTCATGTTTATTTTGTCTTGTTCAACAATCCATACTGATTTCCGTTACTCTGGGGTCTAACTTTTCCTTTTGGTAACCACGAAATTATTTCTCGAAATGAGGATATGACTTTATGGCCTATACTCTTTTGTTGTCTCAAGGCCTGTCACTTCTCATCTTTTCCTTCCCTTGGCTATAGACTCTGTAATACTACTATTTTTTTATCTACCGTTGTCATCCATGTATCACATATTACTCATAATGCTTCATATCTCTCTTTTTATCTCCATGCTACTATTTCTGTCTATCACCTTATTCTGAAAAACTTCAACAAGATATTCTTTCGATTTTAGCTCCCCTTTGCTCCATCCAGTGGCTCTTCGAGTTGCCTAACATTCTTTCTCTACTAGGGACGGGAGCCACACTAAGGTAATATTTATCCCTTCCAGGATTCCAGTGCCTATCTTTAAAAATCTTTTTTTTAACATTCTAGTATTCATATCTAGATGTACTATTCTAGAGTGCATCATCGGGGTGTCTCACAAGGAGATCTATTAGCACATTTGCAATATCCTTCGGAAATATCAACTAATTCAAACAATCCATCCATCACTTTGGGTTACTCTAACCCCAGCGGGATCCTGATATCCCGTCCTTCTCATAAACCATACCTGTTAGCTCCTATAGGGCATAACTGAGATGGGTGTGGCCAATTATGCATACCTCTGTTACTGTTGATGGTAACTCAAAATGCTTAGATCTCCCTTCCTGAGTGGTAAGTAATGAATATATTCACTAGCTGGGTACCTCGTACCCTTCTTCCTTTTGCTTCTTTTACTTGTTGAAACTTGTATCTACCTTCTGATTCTCTCGTTGCTTTTTACCATATGGGTGGATAGATATTCATGCCTTAGGGCTCCTTTTCCAAAAGCTCACACGTCTTGGTACACACATGATCTGCTGGAGACCATATATTTACTCATCATAAGCACGATGCAAAATCAAGTTCCTCTGACTCAACTCTTCCACAGCTATGTCTCTTACCAACCGTCTTTCCGGATGTAGGTATCGTTATATTATGAATAAGATAGAGTTTAGGAAATTGAGTTCTTACAACTGAGCTCTACCACAAGATCTAGAGTAAAAAGAAAGAGTGACAGTCCTAAATGCATGTAGCCTCCTACTTATCAGTGTGGTGCACAACACACCCATAAACAAGACTCAACTAGACACGGCTTGTAGACTCGCTAGGATAGAACTACTCTGATACCACTTCTGTCACGACCCAACCGATGGGCCGCGAAGGGAACCCGGTGCCTTACTCATCCGAGTACCAACATAATGTATCTTTTCATATCATGCTATCATAGGTAAATGACACGGAAAGGCTATCGTAGGATAACTGGAATAAAACATGTAATACCAACTTATACATAAGACATACGGGTCTATAAGACCAAAATGATTACTCGTACACTAAACATAGGCCGACAAAGCCATACAAACTTTCATATACATGACATCTGTCTACAAGCCTCAAAGAGTAGATCAATACCACAAAGGACGGGACATGCCCCGCCATACTAATTAATACATGTCAAAATCATACTGACCAAATAAGCAACTACGGAGCAAACGAAGCGCACCAACACCTTTCGCTGAGCTGATAGCCTACTAGGAGGACTCTCGACCTGTCTATCAGAACCTGCGGGCATGAAACGCAGCGTCCCCAGGCAAAAAGGATGTCAGTACAAATTATGTACCAAGTATGTAAGGAATGATAATCAGTAAATAATAGACATGAGTGAAACATGGAGCAAAAGTCTCGTCATGTAAGTCTGGATAACTCTGTAAATCATGAAATACTTATAGTGTCATGCATATGTGTATGAATGTCATATCGTGCATAGGTACATGTGTTCATAACATCATCAAGTATCTGAGGGCATCCCATCATATCATCTCGGCCACTGTGGGCAATATCGTCAACGTATACCAGCTGATCAGGTGGTGGTACGTATATAACGTCGTATCCTTTTCCCATATCCCATATACATATATATACATATATACACGTATATAACGCCATCTGGTCATGGGTAAATGTACATGTATAAATGAATGCAATGCATGAGAAGTACATCAATAAAATCCTTCGGAATGTCTTAAAACCATATGCCTTTGAGTAATATCATGAAGTAAACTTTTTTAAATTACGTATTTTTCTGAGACTCATGAACATATGATGGAATAATAGGAAGCATGGGGAATCAAGAACATAAGCATCTTTAGCATTTCTATGAATAGAGTCATTCATGGAAATTGTGCATTTGCTCGTTTCGTTTGTATCTTATGGATCATGCCAAAAGGAAAGAAGAGATAGCCTTAACATACCTGAGTCAATTCTCTTGATAATCCCTCTAACACACGTCAATTGTGACAGAACACATAACGGCGGATCAAAGTATGGAAAATCCGCATAATATTCTTGACAAAGATTATACCGTGCTCCCTTAGAATTTGTAATTCACGTTGCATCTTGTAGGAGTTCATAAGAGTTCCTTTTGAGAATTCCATCCCTTACTTAGAAAGCATTATGTATCTCACTTTGACTCAAACCTTAATGAAGTAAAGAGATTTCGTTTAAAATTGTGAGCTCCACTGTTACTATGTATAAGCATCTCCATGATGTGATTTAGAGATACCTTTTGTATCAGTGGGTGTGGGCCCCACTTATGGCTTAGTCTTGTCCAAAGACCCCTTATATGTGAGACCTAGTTTTGTGATTCAAGAGTCATTAATTTGGGCATGGGTTGCTGCCACGTTGGGGGGATCTAAGCTTATCCAAATTTTATCGACCCATTTTCTTAATTACATGGTTAATCTCCCACCAAAAATCCATGATTGACCTATTATCTGCATAATTAAGAATTATCTCAAATTACATAAAATACTACTCACTTTTAACACACTTTATACGTCTTACTATCAAGGTCATGTGATACCTTGTATGACATTAGTCTATAAATACCGGGTATTATAGCTCGGACCATATTTTGTCCCAAATTGTCAAACTTTCACAAAACTCATTTTCTTCGATTCGCTTACCCTCTGACCTTCACGAATATACTTATCACTTGTTTGAATAGCGTAATACTTATATCCTTAAAATAATCTCATTCCCGAGCTTACGTCGATTAACTTATGATGAAACTTTAACGTATGAAAATGCGGGAAGCCAATTTATCACTGGCTTCCCCATCATCATCAATCACCACAAAGGTTGCGGCTGGCTCGGGCACGGCTTTCTTCACCTTTTTATTCTTGACCTCGGCCGAGGAAGAATGCTGCCTTTTGGTTTCTTGCTCTCCGGCTGGGGACTCCGAGAAGAAGTGCTTGCATCGGTAGCAGATCCGATGGCGCCTGTTCGGGCAAGAGCCTCATTCAGCAGCCATGCAACCTCAACGTGAGCAACCAAAATACCTTGCTCATGGATGGTAACAGAGCCTTGTAGAAGACCTGAATCCAACAAAAAGTGAGGTTAACCAGTTTTCTTATGCACAAAGATGAGATGAGGGAAAAATCTATTTTACGAATGAACTTTCCATGATTCTTGGCCCTTCATCCATATTTGGGGGCCAACTCTTTACATCGGCGAGTCTCAAGCGTGGTCATGTCCAGAATCTTTTGAACCCACCGGTCCAAGCCTTCAACCCTTGGAAGTGTCCACCAAGTTGATGAAATAGTGAAAAGAGAAGGGTCAGAAACGACATGAAACAACCTTTTTCAAAAAAAGACAAGACTTTGAACATACGTGCACGAGTCCAAGACTCAGGGAAAGATGGAGTTATGGCTGTGATGATATCCCTGGTGGAAACAATGGCAAACCGCTTTATCCATCCACGTTCATTGTCGTTATCCATGCTGGTGAGAAAAGTATGGTGGCCTCGTTTGCTAAAATTTATTACTCCTCAACGAAAAATCTTGGGGGAGTAGAGATTCATCATACGAGCCATGGTGAGCTCATCCTTCGTCTCCTGGCACAGCCGCCGTAGACAGACCATCGTTCGCCACATCAAAGGGACCACTTGTGCCAAACAAATCTGGTATTTGTGGCACAGCTCCAAAATCACGGGGTCAAGTCCCCCCCCCCCCCCCAAAGAAAACACACCCAAAATGAATGGGTACGTATAAATATACATGAAGCCCTTCTTAGTGAAGGTTACTCGCTCCACCAGTTCGGGAGCAATGATGTTCAGCTTATGGCAATCACAGTCCTCCTTCACAGTAGGAATGCTTGATGGACGGATAGATGAAGGGTATATGCCAACAACCGAGGTGCGAGAACTTGAAGAAGGGAACTTCTCTTCGAAGTTCTTGGTTTTGTTGAGTTGTTTAGGGATGATGGTGCTCACCGCGGGAGGGTCAGCATCCACATCGATTTATTGGTCTTTGCTCTTCTTCGGGCCCCCACCGAAGAGAAGACTAGAGTTCTTGGAAGGGTTAGTAAAAGAAGCCATGATAGGCAGAAGATGATGAGAGTTCTTTGAAAAAGATTAAAGAAAGACGAAAGTAGCAAAGAGTTGAACGCAAAGAAGTTGAGAGAGTTTGTAAAACTGTTAAGTGTAAAAGAATAAGAAGAATGAGGCGTATAAGTAAAGGAATAAGCAGCTACAATCGTGGTCATGATTACCTCGAGAACCGGCGAAAATATTGCTAAATTCTAGAGTAACACGTATTCTGCGTATTAAATACGAAGAGACGTGCGTCTAATCAAGCGTCAGAAGTTTTCCAGAAGGGTTCAGAAAATTCCCGCTAAGAAAAAAATCTTCACCAACTTCCTGGTGACACAAAGATGTTCCACCGGAAAGTCGGGGGACTATCTGTATAGGGTAAAATTGGTTCACATTAAATACTCGAATAACAGAGTGACACGTGGAACCTGGGAGAGACGATAGACGAAGTAAGGTGAAAACCAAGACCGAGGACAACAACTTCGGTTGGCATCGGGTAGACCCTGAAGGGAACATTGTTAACGAGGGCAAACGAATATTTTCCACGAGATGACATTCAATGAAGAATATTCCTCAATATTGAATACACGTCCGTTACAGAGAATTTTGAATTCATTACCTGCCGTTACATATTCATCAATGACCCATATTATTGTCATTTAAGAGGGGCTTGATCCTATGACCATGTTCCCTAGGTTTAGCTATAAATAGTGACTTCAACATCCATTGTAAGGGACGATAAACCTGGAAAACTTATGCTACACATTATTTCAAGCTAAATCATACTTTATTTCCAGTTTAACGATATTCTTATTGCTGTCTTCGGAAGCCTTGCTCCCGGAACCAATTTGTCTGCTATTTTATCCCGATTTCAACGCTAAGAGTCCGTTTGGACATAAGAATTTTTTTACTTTTTTTCGAAAAGTTTTCACTTTTTTCAAAATTAGTATTTGGCCATAAAAAATTTAATTTTCACTTGAAGATGAATTTTGGAATTTTTCGAAAATTTGAAAAACTCCAAAAAGTTGTTTTTCAAAATTTTTACTAAGATCACTTGCAAAAATTCAAAAATAACCCAAATTTTTATTCATGTCTGAACACAACTCTAATTTTCAAATACCATTTTCACTTTTAAAAAGAATTACTTTTTTTTGGAATTTTACAATTCTTATGTCCAAACTCCCACTAAGTCTTGCATTTTATTTAGTTTATTTATCATTTTGGATCAAACCGATTCGCTTGTCTATAAACCACGCTATAAATTCAAGTGTACCATTTTACGAGTAAACACAATATACCCAGTATAATCCCACATAGTGGGGTCTGGGAAGGGTAGTTTGTACGCAACCTTACCCTTACCCTGTGAAGATAGAGAGGTTGTTTCCAATAGACATTGATAATAGTCTAATTTAAATTTTATGTAATTCCAACGTAGTAAAATGAAGCTTAATTCTTAATCAGTGAATTAATATTTGGGATTAACCTAACGATTAAACAGTTTTACCTAAGCAACATCTCGTGTGTCTTGGAATACTGGATCGACGTTGTCCCGCGCTAGCACGGGCCCAATAATTTAAAAACGTTGATATACATGTGAAAATAGTATTGGCTAGCCAATTTTCGAATTCGGAATTATAAATAGCTAGCATTTGGGAAGTTATTGAAAAATAGTCACTATTTAGCTGAAACACGGAAAGTTCCAGCATAATATACTGGATTTTGGGGCTCCTCCGTATAAAATTTTAGGATATTATGTTGGAACTCCGATATATTATGAAACTCCAACACATTATGTTGGAATCTCATATGTAAAAAATTCGAACTCCAGTGTATTATGCTGGAATTTTTACGGATTTTTAAGGGTGTTTATTGTTCAAATTTTATCTTTATATGAAAAAGTGGCTAAATTTCGATTACTTTTGAAACTCCTATTTTTTAATTACCAGTTATTAATCTGATTATTTCTGATTTTTTCCCCATATACGTAAACCTTTAGGGCTTATATGTCTTATCATAATTGAATTTGAATGTAATTTAATTAATTATACGGTTTGACATGTTTGTTTGCATTTGTAATTATTTAGTCGATATGAATTAAGTATAATTGAAATGAAGTAATTACACTCCTCAATTCTTAAAGGGGACAAATTGATGATAATTACGTGATGAGATTTAAATTCTTGTTTTTTCTTTTTAAAACATAATAAAAAAGGAAAACTCTTTTCCTCATCCCATTTGTCTTTCAAAATGTATTTTATTGCCCCTAATTCCATTCCAGGTACTCCTTTCCTCTTTAATTCTTATTCCTACTTATTTCATACTTCTCTTGCCGTGACTTTTTTTTGGTTTTAGCTATAGAGTATTCTTGCTGCTACTTCGGTATCCATGTCCTCCTTCTTCTCTTTTTTATTTGCATATTTACTTGCTTTTATTTTTTTTATTATATACGTAAATCGTAGCACTTTGCAACTTCTTATACTTTATTCTTCTTTATTTTTCCTTATTTCATTTTTCAATAAATATTATGTTTTGTTAATTAATTTAAAATGCTCTTATTATTTTTCATATATCGTATACAACAACAACATATCGTATGTAATCCCTCAAGTAGGATCTGGCAAGAGTAATGTGTACACAAACCTTATTCGTATCTTATTTTGTATCATATGACACTCAAAATAACCAATTAAGTATAGGGCATACCAAGAAATTACTATTATGTGTTGCATAATATTGTAATAACACTAAAGAAGTTTTGGCTCTCCATCAACGTTTATTGTAATGACCAAAGAAGTTTTGGCTCTCCAGCAACGTTTATTGTAATGACCAAATAATGCTCGGATTTTGTTAATGTATTGGGGAAAATTATATTTATGTATATGGTGACGTGTCATGACATATAGACTGGTCAAACAGTCAAAGAAATAAGGTTGGTTAACAGATACGAGCAACAACAGATGCTAGTAAATTAAATGAAGGGGGTGCGAGCAGTCATACAAGTAATTCAACGCTCGTACCGATTCAAGACATTTGAAACTCAAAGATAGTGAAGAATCAAAGGAATGATCTAACAGCAAAAAGGAGCCCAGATACAGCATTTAATGAGTATTAATTATTGGAAACGTTAGAGAATATGTATTTAATGTATATGATTGCATAACGTAACATTTAAAGTCATTAATTGCCCATAATAGCACTATTATGACAAAGGTAAGAGTCGTATCCCAAAAGAGCTATAAAAAGGGAAGAAACAAAAAATTGTAGAGGGAGGTGACTATTGGAATATACTTTGATTTACCAGCTTTCATACTTGGTTACTCTAAAATTTCTTTCTTTATTTACTTTTTCGATTATCAGTAACCCGATTCTTCTAAATTCTAGTTTTAACTAAAATCCTATTTTTTGGTTAAACAAATTGGTTCCGTTACCGGGAATCTGATAATCAAGCATATCTCAACCTAATTTCTTGATTGCATCAATCATGTCGAACAACAATGACAGCACTCAAGGAAACCCAGAAATTCAAACAATCCAACAACTTCAGGGAGATTCCCCACGAGGCTCTCCACAAGGTTCTCCACGAGGCTCCCCACGACGGTCTCGTGAAGGCACTCCTGATGGATCTCACACAGATGGACAGGCTCAATTCGAAAATGTTGAAACCATGAATGAGGCTCTGCAAAAACTTATTGCCTCTCAAGTTAATAACGCTCTTCAAGCTTTTGTTAGCCAATTACCTACTGTTCCACCCACATCTACTCCAAACAACAACACTTTGGAGAATCCTCTTTAAGGATTAGTTAATTCAGGCAGCGGTGGAACCCCTAGTGAAACACAAGAGAGAGACCCAGGTAATCCAGTTAACTCTGATTTACAAAATCTAATTCTAACCTTGCACAAAAAGCTTAAGTAGCAAAATGAACGCATAGAGCAAATACCTGGAGTACCGCCCGTGATCAAGGGAGTAGATATAGATAAATATTACCAACAACCATGGAAGCCAAGTGCTGCTCCCCTCCCAATTCCAAAGAAGTTTAAAATGCCTGATATTCCAAAGTATGATGGTACATTAGATCCACGAGATCACGTTACTGCATTCACAACAGGTGTCAAGGGCAATGATTTGACTAAGCAAGAGATTGAGTCGGTCTTGGTCAAAAAATTCGATGAAACACTCACTAAAGGGGCCTTAACATGGTATTCTCTTTTACCTGAAAATTCTATAAATTCGTTTGCTGAGCTTGCAGATTTATTTATCAAAGCACACTTAGGAGCTCAAAAAGTTGAAAAGCAAATGGAAGATATCTTCAAAATCAAGCAAGGAGACTCAGAGTTGCTTAGAGAGTTCGTAGATAGATTTCAACGGGAAAGAATGACGCTGCCACGAGTACCTGACAATTGGGCAGCCATAGCCTTTGCTAGTAATTTGAATGAGAAGAGTTCAGAAGCCACGAGGCGACTCAAAGAAAGCCTTCGAGAATTCCCAGTAACAACGTGGAATGATGTCTACAACAGATATAGTACAAAGATGAGGATTGAAGAAGACATTATTTTACGACATAAAACAGAAGAAAAGGTAAGCTCAAGGCGTGTGGAAAATGAAAAGAGATCCGGTAAAAACAGATACGAGCCATACATGGGACCTGCGGGGAAAGACTCACGATCAAGGAAAGATAATCAAAGGTACGATCACAAACCTAGAAACGAGGAGTTAGGCTCCTCATCGAGGTTCGGAAATGACCGGAACACACGTAGGTCACGAGACGATGATGGAAGTCTAAAGGCAAGGTTCGGTGGTTACAACTTCAACGTAAGAACCTCTGAACTCGCTGTTTTAAGAAGCATGGGAGATAAGGTACGATGGCCAAAGGAAATGCAATCAAATCCAAACAGACGAAACCCTGATCATTGGTNTAAAACAGGGGTATCTTACTGAGTTGTTCAGTGAGAAAGGTAAACAAGCATACATGAAGAACAGACAGGAGCCTCCAAAACCACCTTCCCCCAAGAGAACTGTCAACGTTATAAGTAGAGGTGAAGAGATCAATGATGTATCATATAAAAAGGTTTCAAAAGTGACAATTACCCACGGGAAGCGGCCTCGACATGTACTGGAAGAAGAGAATGTTATATTCAATAACGCAGACGCCGAGGGACTCATAACTCCGCATAACGACGCATTGGTAATATCTTTACTTGTACATGATACTAACGTGAAACGAGTTTTGGTTGATCCAGGTAGTTCTGTAAATATTGTTTTAATACGGGTATTGCGCGAGATGCAAGCGGAGGATAAATTAATTCCAAAGGCGCATACTTTGTCGGGATTCGATAACTCTAGTGTTGTAACAAAGGGGAGGCAATACTTATTACATTCGCAGAAGGCGTCGTTAAAGATACCAAATTTCAAGTGGTAGATATGGAAATGGCTTACAATATGATTCTTGGGAGACCACAGATTCATGACATGGAAGCTGTTCCTTCAACTTTACATCAAGTTATTAAATTCCCATCTCCATGGGGAATATGCCAAATCAGAGGCGATCAACAAACATCTAGAAGCATCAATTCCGTTGCAGATTCAACTGTTAAAGGTGAAGACAAATAGCAATTACAGAATTTAGGTGAGGGTAACACGGAGTCAACCTCATCTGAGCAAAAGCAAACAGATCTGGATTCAAGACCTGATACCATTCAAGAACCGGAGAAGAATGAGAACATCAAAACAACGATAGAAGAGCTAGAGGCCGTGGTGTTATTTATACATTGGCCCGAGAGAAAAGTGTACATAGGAGCTAATCTTAGCCCGGAGGTAAAACGTAAATTGATTGAATTTTTAAAAGCTAATGCGGACTGTTTTGCTTGGTCCCATTCTGACATGACAGGGATACCACCGGAAGTCATGACTCATAAGTTGAATGAAGATCCATCATATCCTCCCGTCAAGCAAAAGAAAAGAAAGCAAGGAACTTTCAAAAATAAGGTGATTCAAGAGGAAGTTCAAAAGTTGCTAAAAATTGGTTCAATTCGTGAGGTAAAATATCCTAACTGGTTAGCTAATACTGTTGTGGTTCCTAAGAAGAACGGTAAGTGGCGAGTCTGTGTAGATTACACAGACCTTAATAAAGCCTGTCCAAAAGATTCCTTTCCTTTACCGCACATAGATCAGTTAATTGATGCTACTGCAGGTCATGAGCTATTAAGTTTTTTTAGATGCATATTCAGGCTATAATCAAATCAAGATGGATCCAGGAGATGAAGAAAAAACTTCTTTTATAATAGACAGGGGGACTTACTGTTACAAGGTAATGCCCTTCGGTCTTAAGAATACAGGTGCAACGTATCAAAGGTTGGTCACCCAAATGTTTCAAGAACATTTAGGTAAAACCATGGAAGTATATATAGATGATATGCTAGTGAAGACTCAACATTCAGAAGATCATATATCACACCTATCTGACACGTTTTAAAATTTTACGAAAATATAATATGAAGTTGAATCCAGAAAAATGTGCGTTTGGTGTGGCATCAGGATAATTTTTAGGTTTTCTTGTTTCTAACCGTGGTATTGAAGTGAATCATGCGCAGATTAAGGCCATTGAAGAAATTCCGGATATACTTTCCAACAAGAAAGAGGTTCAAAGACTAACAGGAAGAATCGCAGCTTTGGGAAGGTTCATTTCTAAATCATCGGAAAAATGTTTTAAATTCTTCTCGGCTCTTAAGAAGCAGGATCATTTTGAATGGGATGAGGAGTGTCAACAAGCACTTAGGGATTTGAAAACATACTTGTCAAATCCACCTTTGCTAGCAAAACCCAAGGCTGGGGAGAAACTTTTCATCTACCTTGCTGTTTCAGAAGTTGCGGTAAGCGCGGTTTTGGTTCGAGAAGAGCAGGGTAAACAATCTCCTATCTATTATGTTAGTAAATCTTTGTTAGATGCAGAGACACGGTATCCACAATTGGAAAAATTAGCACTTGCTCTAATCATGGCATCTAGGAAGTTAAGACCTTACTTTCAATGTCATCCCATTGTTGTAGTGACTGCATACCCCCTACGTAATATATTGCATAAACATGAATTGTCAGGAAGGTTAGCTAAATGGGCCATAGAGCTAAGTGAATATGAAATCACGTACTTACCTAGAACGGCAATAAAATCACAGATATAGCTGATTTCGTCGCTGACTTTAGCCAAGGGATGCAATTAGAAGCAGAAAAAGAAGTACAAGTACTTAATGGGGCTAATCCAGGAACATGGACCTTATTTACTGATGGCTCATCTAACGTAAAAGGTTCAGGATTAGGAATTGTTTTAGTACCACCTACAGGTGAAACTATTAGGCAAGCCATTAAATGTCATTCCGTAACTAACAATGAAGCGGAGTATGAAGTTGTGATTGCAGGTTTAGAATTGGCACGAGAACTTGGTATAAATCAAGTAGTGATCAAAAGTGACTCGCAGCTCGTGGTTAATCAAATGCTGGGGACTTACACAGCTAGGGAAGTAAGGATGCAACAGTACTTGGAAAAGGTACGGGAACTGATAAAGCAATTCCAAACTTGGAAGGTCATACAGATATCGAGGGATGAAAATGTTGAAGCAGATGCCTTATCTAATCTCGCATCCGCAGCTGATGTAGCAAAAGATGCAAATGCCGCAATTATACATTTATTTCACTCAGTTCTCGATCCAGATAAGAATGAGGTAAATTTTAATAATTTAACTTGGGATTGGAGAAACTAAATTGTTGCTTTTTTACAATATGGTACCGTCCCTAATGACAAGAAGCAAGCGCATGCACTTCGAAAAAAGGCTGCTCGTTACTGTTTAAAACAAGGGAATCTTTATTGTAAAATGTTCGGTGGTCCATTATCAAGATGCCTCAGACCTTCTCAAACGGAGTATGTAATGTGGAAATACATGAGGGGCATTGCGGGAATCACGCAGGAGGAAGATCACTAGTAAGAACCTTGATTAGAGCAGGATATTACTGGCCTAAAATGGAGGAAGAAGCGGAAAGTTTTGTAGCTAAATGTCATAAATGTCAAAGGTACGGTAACAACATGCATAGACCTGCGGAGTTGTTACATGCGGTCATATCACCATGGACATTCATGAAGTGGGGAATGGATATCGTGGGTCCATTACCACAAGCAAAAGGACAGGTAAAATTTTTGCTAGTACTTACTGATTACTTCACTAAATGGGTAGAGGCAGGAGCATTCAAACAGGTACGAGAAAAGGAGGTCAAAGACTTCATTTGGCGTAATATCATCTGCCGATTTGGTGTACCAAAGGAGATTGTATGCGACAATGGCCCTCAATTTATCGGAGCTCAAGTCACAGAGTTTTTTCAAAGTTGGCAAATAAACGAGGATTNAGTGGGGGCAGCAACAAACCGGGCATACCAACCACGGTCTTTATCGTCCTCAGGGCTCACTAAAACCCTTTTGCTCTTGGCTGCTAGGGTAAAAACGCCGTTGCGAAAAAGCCTAGGGGAATAGAGATGAATTAGGTGGGGAAAAGTAAATTCGGCATCTGCCAAGTTAGTAAGGTGCCTTAAGCAGGCGACAACCCTCCAAACGATTGGGCCAATTTGACCCAAGCTGACATTAAAAAAGCGACAAAAATCCAGAATAACTGGATCAATGGCTGGTTTAAACCCTAAAGTAAAGGGATACGTATAAACAAAAGAAAATCCAATAATGTAGGAGGTGATTCTCCGATTTGGATTGGGAATGATGATAGGGAAATCATCACTCCAATGACAATCTCTACGAACTATGGGGATTAAAGGGTCAGTAATTTGAGAAGGATAAGTATCAACTTGATTTAAAGAGGCAACTTGAGTTCTGAGAGATTCCCTGTCATGGTAAAAAGATAAGTCCGTTGGAACTATTTCTTCCACTAAAGGTTCGCGTAAGGGTTCAGAGGATTATTTGTTTCCGGAAGAAAACCTTTGAGAATGGAAGCCTCCAGTTCTAGAAGAAGGGCCAGAACTAGAAGAAGGTGTGAGTGAATTACCACCACGGACAGATCCCAAACTACGGAGTCTACCACCACCACCTCTTCTATGCCTAACGGGAGCATTGGGAAAGCTGTCTAAAATAGGAGTTCTTCTAGGGTTAGGGTTCAGAGAAGCCATGACAAAGGAGATTGAAGTGAAGAAGAAGTGAATAAAAGTTTTGAAAAATTAAAGTGTTCAATACGCTTTAAGTGGTAGAAGACAAAGATGGAAGTTATATTTATACCGATGAATGACCGTCAGAAGGAAAGAGTATAAGTGATGGGAAGTCCATAACAATGATAACTGACACTTCGTGGACAGGGAAGCCGAAAAGAAAGCCTAAGAAAGTGTTATACAATGGTATGACCAATAAGAAGATGACACGTGTTTAGCGCATTAAATGAAAGTAATAAGTGAAGCGTCAAACTCTGTCAGAGCATTAATGGTGACAAAAATTCTCCCTTAAATGAATTTCACTTCCCAAATATTCAAACTGATGAATAAATGGAAAGTGGGGGGACTATCTGTATTGGGGAAAATTATATTTATGTATATGGTGACGTGTCATGACGTATAGACTGGTCAAGCAGTCAAAGAAATAAGGTTGGTTAACAGATACGAGCAACAATAGATACGAGCAACAACAGATACGAGTAAATTAAATGGACGGGGTGCGAGCAGTCATACAAGTAATTCAACGCTTGTACTGATTCAAGACATTTGAAGCTCAAAGATAGTGAAGAATCAAAGGAATGAATTTAACAGCAAAAAGGAGCCCAGATACAACATTTAATGAGTATTAATTATTGGAAACGTTAGAGAATATGTATTTAATGTATATGATTGCATAACGTAATATTTAAAGTCATTAATTGCCCATAATAGCATTATTATGACAAAGGTAAGGCTCGTATCCCAAAAGAGGTATAAAAAGGGAAGAAACAAACAATTGTAGAGGGAGGTGACTATTGGAATATACTTTGATTTACCTGCTTTCATACTTGGTTACTCTAAAATTTCTTTCTTTATTTACTTTTTCGATTATCAGTAACTCGATTCTTCTAACTTCTAGTTTTGACTAAAATTCTATTTTTTGGTTGAACAGTTAAGGTAAAACTTTTTGGTATTCTTTCATTTTTTTATTATTTCTCAACACAACAAAATTCCTATTTTAATTCATTTATAAATAGTTAAAATGCATTCTAAAATTATAAATGATATTTCCTTCTAATAGCCAAGAATGATAAAATCATATCGTAGAAGCTAACAATCCTCATGTATTAATTCTTGGAATTAATTAAAAGATATCTCCAATTTAAATCAAACGAATACATAAATTCAAAAAGTAAAAGCAAAAAATGATGGTCTACAAACATGAAAAGGAAATTAGCTTATTGGCAACAATTGTTGGAAAGTAAAAGAAAGAAAAAAATGTGGCATTACAATGACATCATCGTTGTAAAGTAGAAGCGCAAGTGAGGGGTTCTAGGTTGAGTCCAGAACCAAAGTGTGATTCTTTTGGACTGAAATGACGAAAATGTGTGGAAAAAAAGAGTAACATATCTATATATAACGCCCTTTTAAAGGGCGTTGTACTTTAACGTCTGTTTTGAACGTTAAGGTATAGAGCTCTTTAAAAGAGCGTTATATATAAAACGCCTTTGTAGATGTGTTATACCTGGAAGCTGATAAGACAGGTATCTATAGCACAGTTTATAAAAGTGTTATATGTATAGCGCTTTTTTAAACCGCGCGATATATAAATAAGTAGTCGTCCCCTTCCCTTTTTCCCACGTTCAAAACAGAAGCCCCCCCCCCCCCCCCCCCGCTATTTTATTAATAAACTTCAGCGGTCCCCCCCCCCCTATTAACTCGATAAAAAACTCGAGTGGATCACACCCGTCCCACAAAAAGTAAAGAGTATTGGTCCCACATCCTAGCCAAGCCTTCTATTGTTGTGGGTTGCTTGTTTCGGACTCAAATTTTTAATTCTTCAACTTTCCAAAAAACATAAATCGAGGTATTCTGATTTAGTTTATGTCGAAACTCGTATAAATAATGCATATTAGTTGTTTTGAATGTGTTCCATGTTCTTTTGTGTCTTTTTTTTTGCGATTACACTTGTATATTATTTTTATCCGGACTAAGTTTAACGACACGGTCGGTCGTTTCATGAGTTATCGCTCTGTTTCCCCCATTTCTACTTCTTTATGTGTTGTTCAGCTTTATTTCATCGCATCGTGTTGGTTAGTTTGGATTCGGACTGGTTTTGTAGAGAAATGAGACACTTAGTCTCTTTAGTTGGTCTTTTAGTTGAAAAAGTTAACCGGAAGTTGACTTGTGAGTAAACGATCTCGAAATTTGGTTTTTATGATTCGGATAGCTTTGCGAGGTGACCTGGGACTTAGGAGCGTGATCGGAATGTGTTTTGGAAGTCTGGGGTAGATTTAGGCTTGAATTGGCGAAATTGGAATTTTGGCATTTTTCGGTTGGTAGTGGAGATTTGGCTATTGGGGTCGGAATGGAATTCTGGATATTGGAGTAGGTCCGTTGTGTCATTTGGGACGTGTGTGCAAAATTTCAGGTCCTTTGGACAAGGTTTGATAGACTTTTTGATTGAAAGCGGAATTTGGAAGTTTTGGAATTTCTTAGGCTTGAATCCGATGATAATTTGATGTTTTGATGTTGTTGTGAGCATTCCAAAGGCTGGAACAAGTTTGAATAATGTTATGGGATGTGTTAGCATGTTTGGTTGAGGTCCCGAGGGCCTCGGGCGAGTTTCGGGTGGTTAACGGACCATTTCTTGGTTTTGGAGAGTTGCAGGTTTTCTGGTTTTTGTTACAGAAGAAATTGTTCTTCGCATTCGCGAGCCTGGGGTCGCGTTCGTGTAGGTTTGGATTCCAGTGAATCGCGAACGCGTGAGAGGAGTCGCGTTCGCGTAGAGTAATTGGAGCAGCTGGGGGCCCTGGTAGTTTGTTCTTCGCGTTCGCGTTGGTGTGTCGTGTTCACGTAGGCCTGGGAAGCTGAAGCTTCGCGTTCGCGTGATGGAAGTCGCGTTCGCTTAAGAGGATTAATTGGTCAATGGAATTTTGTGTTTCGCGAACACGAGGCTTTGACCGCGTTTGCGAAGAAGGAATTATTGCCTGGGCAGAATATTTCAATAGTTGCCTTCGCGATTTTTGGTCTATTTTCCACCATTGTTGAGCGATTTTGAAGCTTCTTGAGAGGGATTGAAGAGGGAATCGAAGGAAAACAATTGGAGGTAAGATTACTGAACTTAATACTCGATTCTATGATGATTTCTACCCAATTAGACATGAAATTAGTGGACTTTAAAGCCTAAAAATTGGGAATTAGGGCTTAAAATTTGAGACTTTGATTTAAGGATTTGAGGGGTCCTTTGTGGTCGGATTTTGATCCATTTGATATGTATGAATTTGTGAGAGTGTAAGGATTCTAGTTTTGTAATTTTTACCGGAATCCGAGACGTGGGCCCGAGGTTCAAGTTTGGGAAATTTCGGGATTTTTGAGTAAATTTGGTTATTTTTGCGTGGGCTTTGTTCCTTTAGCCTATCTTGATGTTATGATTCTGATTTTGGACAGATTCGGGGCGAGTTGAGACCGATTCGAGAGGCAAAGGCATTGCGGGCTAGAGTTCGAACCGGATTGAGGTAAGTAATGATTGTAAATGTTGTCCTGAGGGTATGAAACCCCGGATTTCACATTGTTGTGCTATTTTGAGGTGACGCACACGCTAGGTGACGAGCGTGGGGTCGTGCACCATTAGGGATTGTGACTTGGTCCATCCCGTACTACTATTAAGTCGCGTATTTAATTGGAAATTATTTGATATTATTATATTTTGGAAAGTATTACTATGTTTGGGGTTGAATGCCTTGTTTGGGGCCTTGTGCCGACTGTTTGGCCCCTTAGGGGCTTTTTACTACTGTTTCCTTACTGTTTTGATGATATTTACACTCAGGCATGCTATACTTTCACTGATTTCATAACTCGGATTTTATTTACTGCTTTTGATTTTATAAATGATATTTTGAGCCGAGTACCTGTTTTACTGTTAGCCCGAGGGGCTTGAGTGAGTTCTGACTGAGTGAGGCCGAGGGCTTGTGCGGTGAGGATATCATGGGATCGGGCTACGCGTCGCAGCTGGTTGTACTGATTTGTGATACATGAAAGGCCGAGGGCCTGATTTGTTATGCCACGAGATGGCTTATGTTGCGCTTGGGCTGTAAGAGCCCCTCCGGAGTCTATACACCCCCTGTGAGCGCGAGTACCCAGTGTGTGTGATGTGATATTGCCCGAGAGGCTGCTGTTGTTTCATGTTGCTGCCCGAGGGGTTGATAAGAATGATTGTGAGGTAGCCCGAGGGGCGGTTTTATGGTACTTGTTTTGCCCAAGGGGCTATTTACGTTTCTATCCTTTCACTCAATGTTTTCATCACTCGTTTGAAACTATTGAAAGATGTTTTAAAAGGTTTTACTGAACTGAGTTGTCTTTTTACGAGTTTTATTATTTTACTGCATTGTTCTGGACTTATACTGTTTGATGTAGCGTTATGACGTGGTTTACGTGTTTTCTTACTGCTCAGCTGATTTTACTTTTATTACTTACTGAGTTGGCGTACTCACATTACTCCCTGCACCTTGTGTGCAGATCCAGGAGTCTCGGGTCGCGATAGCGAGTGCTGATTAGCCTTCCAGCGGGTCTCCGGAGTTGACTAGGAAGCTGCTTGGTGTTTGCAGCCCAGTGCTTCTCCTTCGTATCTTATTTAGCTTTTTGTTAGCATTTTGCTCAGACTATGTTGTCCTTTCTTATTCCGAGACGAGTTGTAGTTGCTCATGACTGGTGACACCCTGAGGTCAGGCTGTGTTATGTTTCCGCACTGTTTGTTTAAACTTATATTATGGGATTTTAGCTAATTAACAACTTAAAATGGCGTTTTATAAATGTCTGGTTGGATTTGGGATTTGTGTCGGCTGGCCTAGTTTCACGATAGGCGCCATCACGACCTGGTCCGTTTTAGGGTCGTGACAAGTTGGTATTAGAGCCTAGGTTACATAGGTCTCATGAGTCATGAGCAGGTTTAGAAGAGTCTCGCGGATCGGTGCGGAGACGTCTGTATTTATCCTCGGGAGGCTGCAGAACCTTTTGGAAAACTTCACATTCTTGAATTCCTGTCGTGCGAATCTGTTGATTCTAGTACTAAACTTCTGTTATTCTATTATCTCATAGATGGTGAGGACACGCGCTACCGGTCAGGATGGACGATCACCAGTACCACCAGTTGGAGCTAGTAGAGGTCGAGGATGCAGTCGAGGTCGTGGTAGGGGCAAGGGTGTAGCCCGCACAGCAGCTGGGGAAGCACTTGCAGATCCACCACCAGCCCCAGTTCATGATTAGGTCCTAGTTATCGACGCTACAGCGGCACCAATTCAGGCACCGGCTGTACCTATTGTCATTCCTGGTCTTCAGGAGACCTTGGCTCAGATCTTGATCGTGTGCACTAGTCTTGCTCAAGCGGTCGCAATTTCTACTACCGCAGCCACTTCTCAGGCCGGGGGAGGCACTACGACTCCCGCCGCCCACACATCCGAGCAGGTTGTTAAGGGATTGCAGACACCGGAGGCACCACCAGCCCAGTCGGTTACATCTGCTCAGGGTTATGTAGCTCCAGTTATGTCAGAGGACGAGCAGCGCAGATTGGAGAGGTTTTGGAGACTTCAGCCTCCGACTTTCATGGTTCAGAGGGCGTGGATGCCCAGGGTTTCCTGGACAAATGTCAGAGGATGCTTCGGACTGCGGGTATTTTGGAGACCATTGGGGTCTCGTTCATTACTTTCCAGTTTTCAGGGGCTGCACTTAGATGGTGAGAGTCTTACGAGAGGCGTAGGCCGGCTGACGCATCGCCCCTTTTTTGGCAGCAGTTCTCCATTCTCTTCGTGGAAAAGTTTGTACCTGAGTCTCGGCGAGAGGAGCTGCGCAGGCAGTTCGAGCAGCTTCGGCAGGGTGACAGATCTATTTCGCAATATGAGATGCGATTCCCCGAGTTGGCTCGTCATGCGGTCTGGTTGGTTCCTACAGATCGAGAGAGGATCAGGAAGGTTATAGATGGCCTCGGTTATCAACTTCGGTTGCTTATGACCAGAGAGAGAGTTTCTGGTGCTACCTTTAGTGAGGTTGTTGACATAGCTCGATTGATTGAGATGGTTTGTGGTCAAGAGTGGTTTGAGCGGAAGGCTAAGAGGCCTCGTGGTTAGGGTTGATTCAGTGGTATTCATCATTGGGGCCAGTTTCAGCATGGCAGAGGCCGCCCATTCAGGCATTGCTCAGTCAGCTCGCCCAGGTTATCGTGGCGCATAATCGGGCCATGGTTCTCACAATTCTCAGCAGGGTCATTCCTCACTCAATGCCCTTCCAGACCAGGGTTCGTCCCGTGCTCCATCAGTTCAGGGCTCTTCTATGCCAGGTTCTTCAGCTAGTCATCCCAGTGCTAGGGGTTCCTTTCAGTCCCCGTCTCCAGTATCAGGGAGTTTTTATGAATGTGGAGAGTTGGGGCATAGGTGGAGGCAGTTTCCTCGTCGTCTTGGGGGTTCATCTCAGCAGAGGAGTCAGCCCACGACTTCAGCACCAATTACTTCACCACCCGCCCAGCCAGGTAAGGGTGGAGGACAGTCAGCTAGGGGTCGCCCCAGAGGGGAGGTCGATCAGGTGGAGGTCAGGCCCGTTTCTATGCACTTCCAGCTAGACCCGATGATATTGCTTCAGATGCTGTGATTGCAGGTATTGTCTCAGTCTGCCACAGAGATGCCTCTGTGTTATTTGATCCTGGCTCCACTTTTTCCTACGTGTTATCATATTTTGCTCGCTATTTGGATATGCTCCGTGAGTCTCTTGTTTCATCTGTCCGTGTATCTACTTCGGTGGGCGATACTATTATTGTGGACTGTGTGTACCGACCGTGTGTGGTGACGATTGGGTGTCTAGAGACCCAAGTGGACCTTTTGTTGCTTTGCATGGTGGACTTTGATGTGATATTGGGCATAGATTGGCTATCTCCGTGTCGTGCTATTCTAGACGTTCATGCTAAGGCAATAACGTTGGCGATGCCGGGTGTGCCATGGGTTGAGTGGTGAGGTTCAATTGATTTTGTTCCCGGTAGGGTGTTTTCATTTCCGAAGGCCCGGCGGATGGTTGGGAAGGGGTGTCTTTCATACTTAGCCTTTGTGAGGGATGTCAGTGCAGAGACTCCTACCATTGATTTTGTTCGAGTAGTGAGGGATTTTCCCGATGTGTTTCCTGCAGACCTGCCGGGCATGCCACCGGATAGGGATATTGCTTTTGGTATTGATTTGGTGCTGGGCAGTCAGCACATTTCTATTCCTCCATATCGTATGTCACCAACGAAGTTGAAGGAGTTGAAGGAGCAGCTTCAGGAACTCCTTGATAAGGGGTTCATTCGGCCTAGTGTGTCGTCGTGGGGTGCGCCTATTCTATTTGTGGAGAAGGATGGCACTATGAGGATGTGCATTGATTACAGGCAGTTGAACAAGGTCACAATCAAAAACAAGTATCCTTTGCCTCGTATCGATTATTTATTTGACCAGCTTCAGGGAGCGAGGGTGTTCTCCAAGATTGATCTCCGTTCAGGGTATCACCAGTTGAAGATCAGGGACTCGGATATTCTTAAGACAGCTTTCAGGACCCGATATGGTCATTATGAGTTCCTTGTGATGTCTTTTGGGCTGACCAATGCCCAGCAACGTTCATACATTTGATGAACAGCGTGCTCCGGCCTTATCTCGACTCGTTCGTTATTGTTTTCATTAATGATATTTTGGTATACTCGCGTAGTCAGGAGGAGCATGCAGAGCATTTGAGAGTTGTGTTGCAAAGATTGAGGGAGGAGAAGCTTTATGCAACGTTCTCCAAATGTGAGTTTTGGCTCAGTTCAGTGGCTTTCTTGGGGCACGTGGTGTCCAGTGGGGGTATTCAGGTCGATCCGAAGAAGATAGAGGCGGTTCAGAGTTAGCCCAGACCGTCCTCAGCCATGGAGATTGAGTTTTCTTGGTTTGGCGGGTTATTACCGTCGGTTCATTCAGGGATTTTCATCTATTGCATCACCCTTGACCAAGTTGACTCAAAAGGGTGTGCCTTTCATGTGGTCGGATGAGTGTGAGGCGAGCTTTCAGAAGCTCAAAACTGCTTTGACCATGGCTCTAGTGTTAGTTTTGCCATCAGCTTCAGGTTCATATACAGTGTATTGTGATGCTTCAAGAGTGGGTATTGGATGTGTGTTGATGTAGGAGGGTAGAGTTATTGCTTATGCTTCTCGTCAGTTGAAGCCCCATGAGAAGAACTACCCTGTTCATGATCTAGAGTTAGCTGCCATTGTTCACGCGTTGAAGATTTGGAGGCATTATTTGTATGGTGTGTCTTGTGAGGTGTTTACTGATCATCGTAGCCTCTAACACTTGTTCAAGCAGAAGGATCTCCATTTGAGGCAGCGGAGATGGATGGAGCTGCTAAAGGACTATGATATTACTATCTTGTACCATCCGGGGAAGGCCAATGTAGTGGCCGATGCTTTGAGTAGGAAGGTGGTGAGTATGGGTAGCTTGGCATATATTCCTGTTGGGGAGATACCTCTTGAAATTTATGTTCAGGCCTTGGCCAATCGGTTTGTGAGGTTGGATATTTCAGAGCACAGTCGGGTCTTAGCTTGTGTGGTTTCCCGGTCTTCCTTGTTTGATCGCATCAGAGAGCGCCAGTATGATGATCCTCACTTGCTTGTCCTTAAGGATAGATTTCAGCACGACGATGCCAGAGATGTGACTATTGGTGATGATGGGGTATTGAGGATACAGGGCCGGATATGTGTGCCCAATGTGGATGGGCTTCGGGAGTTAATTCTAGAGGAGGCCCATAGCTCGCAGTATTCTATTCATCCGGGTGCCGCGAAAATGTATCAGGATCTGAGACAACATTATTGGTGGAGGAGAATGAAGAAGGATATTATGGGATTTATAGCTCGGTGTCTCAATTGTCAGTAGGTAAAATATGAGCATCAGAGACCGGGTGGCTTGCTTCAGCAGATAGATATTCTAGAGTGGAAGTGGGAGCGGATCATCATGGACTTTGTAGTTGGGCTCCCATGGACTTTGAAGAAGTTCGATGCTATTTGGGTGATTGTGGATCGGTTAACCAAGTCCGCGCACTTCATTCCTATTTGTACTACCTATTCTTCAGGGCGGTTGGCAGAGATCTATATCCAAGAGATTGTTCGCTTGCATGGCGTCCCAGTTTCCATCATTTCAGATAGAGGCACTCAGTTCACTTTGCAGAATTGGAGGGCCGTGCAGAGAGAGTTGGGTACTCAGGTCGAGTTGAGCACAGCATTTCACCCTCAGACGGACGGGCAGTCCTAGCGCACTATTCAGATATTGGAGAACATGTTGCACGCTTGTGTCATTGATATCGGTGGTTCATGGGATCAGTTCCTACCGCTCGCGGAGTTTACTTATAACAACAGTTATCAGTCGAGTATCCAGATGGCTCCATATGAGGCTTTGTATGAGAGACGGTGTAGATCTCCAGTTGGTTGGTTTGAGCCGGGTGAGGCTAGGCTTTTGGGTACAGACTTGGTGCAGGATGCTTTAGACAAGGTGAAGGTGATCCAGGAGCGGCTTCGTACAACGCAGTTGAGGCAGAAGAGTTATGCTGACAGGAAGGTCTGTGATGTGTCTTATATGGTTGGGGAGAAGGTTCTACTGAAGGTTTCACCCATGAAGGGTGTTATGAGATTTGGGAAGAAGGGTAAATTGAGCCCTCGGTTCATTGGGCCTTTTGAGGTACTTCGGAGGATTGGGGAGGTGGCTTATGAGCTTGCTTTGCCACCCAGCTTATCGAGTGTGCACCCTGTGTTTCATGTTTCTATGCTCCGGAAGTATATTCGCGATCCTTCTCATGTTTTGGATTTCAGCACGTTTCAGTCAGACAGTGATCTGACTTATGATGTGGAGCCAGTGGCTATTTTGGAGCGTCAGGTTCGAAAGTTGAGACCAAAGGATATAGCTTCAGTGAAAGTGTAGTGGAGAGGTCGGCCCGTGGAAGAGGCTACCTGCGAGACCGAGCGGGAGATGCGGATCAGATATCCTCACCTATTTGAGGCTTCAGGTATGTTTCCTGACCCGTTCGAGGACGAATGTTTGTTTAAGAGGGGGAGGATGTAATGACCTGGCCGGTCGTTTCATGAGTTACCGCTTCGTTTCCCCCATTTTTGCTTCTTTATGTGTTGTTCAGCTGTATTTCATCGCATCCTGTTGGTTAGTTTGGATTCGGAGTGGTTTTGTACAGAAATGAGACACTTAGTCTCTCTAGTTGGCCTTTTAGTTGAAAAAGTCAACCGGAAGTTGACTTGTGAGTAAACGATCTCGGAATTTGGTTGTTATGATTCGGATAGCTTTGTAAGGTGATTTGGGACTTAGGAGCGTGATCGGAATGTGTTTTGGAGGTCTAGGGTAGATTTAGGCTTGAATTGTCGAAATTGGAATTTTGGTGCTTTCCGGTTGGTAATGGAGATTTTGATATCGGGGTCGGAATGGAATTGCGGAAGTTGGAGTAGGTCCGTTGAGTCATTTGGGACGTGTGTGCAAAATTTTAGGTCATTCAGACGAGGTTTGATAGACTTTTTGATCAAAAGCGAAATTTGGAAGTTTTGGAATTTCATAGGCTTGAATTCGATGATGATTTGATGTTTTGATGTTGTAAGCATTCCGAAGGTTGGAACAAGTTTGAATGATGTTATGGGATGTGTTGGCATGTTTGGTTGAGGTCCCGAGGGCCTCAGGCGAGTTTCGGGTGGTTAACGGACCATTTCTTGGTTTTGGAGAGATGCAGGTTTTCTGGGTTTTGTTGCAAAAAAAATTGTTCTTCGCAATTGCGAGCCTGGGGTCGCGTTCGCGTAGGTTTGGATTCTAGTGAATCGCGAACGCGTGAGAGGAGTCATGTTCGCGTAGAGTAATTGGAGCAGCTAGGGGCCCTGGTAGTTTGTTCTTCGCGTTCGCGTTGGTGTGTCGCGTTCGCGTAGGCCTGGGAAGCTGAAGCTTCACGTTCGCGTGATGGAAGACGCGTTCGCGTAAGAGGATTAATTGGTCAATGGAATTTTGTGCTTCGCGAAAGCGAGGCTTTAACCGCATTCGCGAAGAAGGAATTATTGTCTGGGCAGAATGTTTAAATAGTTGCCTTCGCGATTTTTGGTCTATTTTCCATCATTGTTGAGCGATTTTGAAGCTTTTTGAGAGGGATTGAAGAGGGAATCGAAGGAAAACACTTGGAGGTAAGATTATTAAACTCAATACTCGATTCTATGATGATTTCTACCCAACTAGACATGAAATTAGTGGAATTTAAAGCCTAAAAATTGGGAATTAGGGCTTAAAATTTGAGACTTTAATTTAAGGATTTGTGGGGTCCTTTGTGGTCGAATTTTGATGCATTTGATATGTATGAAATCTTGAGAGTGTAAGGATTCTAGTTTTGTGATTTTTATCAGAATTCGAGACGTGGGCCCGGGGGTCGGATTTGGCAAATTTCGGGATTTTTTAGCAAATTTGGTTATTTTTGCGTGGGCTTTGTTCCTTTAGCCTATCTTGATGTTATAATTCTGATTTTGGACAGATTCGGGGTGAGTTGAGGCCGATTCGAGAGGCAAAGGCATTGCGGGCTAGAGTTCTGACCGGATTGAGGTAAGTAATGATTGTAAATGTTGTCCTGAGGGTATGAAACCCCGGATTTCACATCGTTGTGCTATTTTAAGGTAACGCACATGCTAGATGACGAGCGTGGGGTCGTGCACCGTTGGGTATTGTGACTTGGTCCATCCCGTACAACTATTAAGTCACGTATTTAATTGGAAATTATTTGATATTATTATATTTTGGAAAGTATTACTATTTTTGGGGCTGAATGCCTTGTTTGGGGCCTTGTGCCGACTGTTTGGACCCTTAGGGGCTTTTTACTACTGTTTCCTCACTGTTTTGATGATATTTACACTCAGTCATGCTATACTTTCACTGATTTCATAACTCGGATTTTATTTACTGCTTTTGATTTTATAAATGATATTTTGAGCCGAGTACCTGTTTTACTGTTAGCCTGAGGGGCTTGAGTGAGTTCTGACTGAGTGAGGCCGAGGGCCTGTAAGGTGAGGATATCATGGGATCGGGCTGCGCGCCGCAGCTGGTTGTACTGATTTGTGATACATGAGAGGCCGAGGGCCTAATTTGTAATGCCACGAGATGGCTTATGTTAGCGCTTGGGCTGTAGGAGCCCCTCCGGAGTCAATACACCCCTAGTGAGCGCGGGTACCCAGTGTGTGTGATGTGATATTGCCCGAGAGGCTGTTGTTGTTACATGTTGCTGCCCGAGGGGTTGATACGAGTGATTGTGAGGTAGCCCGAGGGGCTGGTTCTGTTGATATTATGCCCGAGGGCGGTTTATGGTACTTGTTTTGCCCAAGGGGCTATTTACGTTTCTATCCTTTTACTCACTGTTTTCATCACTCGTTTGAAACTATTGAAAGATGTTTTAAAAGGTTTTACTGAATTGAGTTGTCTTTTTACGAGTTTTGTTGTTTTACTGCATTGTTCTGGACTTATACTGTTTGCAGTAGCGTTATGACGTGGTTTACGTATTTTCTTACTGCTCAGCTGCTTTTACTTTTATTACTTACTGAGTTGGCGTACTCACATTACTCCCTGCACCTTGTGTGCAGATCCAGGAGTCTCGGGTCGCGATAGCGAGTGCTGATTAGCCTTCCAGCGGGTCTTCGGAGTTGACTAGGTAGTTGCTTGGCGTTCGCAGCCCAGTGTTTCTCCTTCCTATCTTATTTAGCTTTGTGTTAGCATTTTGCTCAGACTATGTTGTCCTTTCTTATTCCGATACGAGTTGTAGTTGCTCATGACTGGTGACACCCGAGGTCGGGCTGTGTTATGTTTCCGCACTATTTATTTTAACTTATATTATGGGATTTTAGCTAATTAACGACTTAAAATGACTTATTATAAATGTCTGGTTGGTTTTGGGCTTTGTGTCAGCTGGCCTAGTTTCACGATAGGCGCCATCACGACCGGGTCCGTTTTAGGGTCGTGACACTAAGATATTAGTGTTCTAAAAAAATATGTAAAAATTGAGAAATCATTATTATTTGTTAATAAAAATATTAATAAATTACTTTTGCTATTTTATATGTATCTTCGTGAATGTTTTGTGATTAAAATATATTTCTTGTTTTTATCTAGATTAAATTATTTATTTGCTTAAAGACTAGTAATATAGTGCCCTTTTAGCGTAGTAAAATGTAGAGCCTTTTAGCGTAGTATGCCTGTAGCTTAAGTATCTCTTATACTGATGGATCAAACATAAACTCTGTCCAATTTACAAAACTCAATTATTTAATTTACAAACAAACATATAAAATTATAAAACTAACATGTAAAATAATAAAACTAACACATACAAGAATTAAGGCTTTATCCCCGCCAGTTACGGAGCCCACTTTGTGCGGTACTGACCTGGATGCGACGGATGCTTATATTTAGGAGCTCGACAAGACCATGGTAAGACAATTTAAATTTTTTTTGACTGAACACGTATATTACTAATATATATTTTCATATACTGAGCTGACTTATTCTTCTGTAGGTTGCTTCTGGACCGACGGCCCCTTCTACCGATCCTGTCAGCACTACTGACGATCATGCTGCAGCGTATCCTGCGATAAAGAGGCGACGTGATGAGGATGATCCTGATAGCGTAGCCGGGCGGGATGGGATGCGCCATAGGCCAGCGGCTGCATTGAAGCACACAGGCTGTGGGACACATTGATTTTTTTTGTATTTTATGTAAATATTATTTAATGTAAATAATAACAACATTTTTTTATGTTTACATTATATGCGCATTATGTTTTTATTTCCCCGGTTCTTCTTTATTTTTATACTACAACACAAACACAAACATAGCAACTTAACATAATTTAAATTCAGTAAAACACATGACACGGAAAACATAAAGATAAAGTACTACACTCAACACATACATGTCATTGTTTAGTCACGACCGCCTAGTATTCTCTGCTCCAACCACTTAAATTTCTCTTCCAGCTTATTTTTTCTTCTTCCGGCTCTTTTAGTTTCTCCTTTAACTCCGAAATTTCTTGTTTCATTTCAATCTCATCACGTTCGTATCTTTTACTCATATCATGAAAATACTGCAAAGATCATTTGTAGTATTCCTGCTTACAGGGTTCATCAAGCCATACCTCAAAATTGCAATAATTTCTGTTGTTGCCTCCAAACCTGTATACACACATCTATTATCTACGCCGAACATGACCATCCTCCCAACAGTCCGACACCATACAACGTTTGCCACAGTAGCACATTGGTACATAAATGCGTTCAGACATTTGCTAATGAAGAAAAAACCCTGCTTTATGGATAGTGTTGCTATTTGTTTTGGTTAAGCGCAGATAATAACTAAAATTAGCTAGTTATTTATAGGCAAGGCAACACATATAATGTGGTATGTAACCGCGCTATGCTTCGCGTGCTAATGATTATTTACGATACAATACAGCTTTTCGAGGTGAGCAGCTTTTGCAGAACAACAACTTTATCAGCTCGACAAGACAATACACATAACGTGGTATATAACCGCGATATGATTCGCGTGCTAATGATTCTTTACAATACAATACAACTTTTCCAGAACATAGCTTTTACAGAACGGCAGCTTTATCAGGTCGGCAAGACAATACACATAACGTGGTATGTAACCGTGCTATGCTTTGCGTGGAAATCATTATTTCAGGTATAAGAAAGCTTCTTAAACTGAACCAAGCCATATGTATCTCAAAGACCTTTTGAATAAACATTACAATATCCATAAAAAAATACCACTAACATTTAATAAGTGGTTCAAAAAGAGGCAAAAGGGTGAAGGTAGTTCAACATATCCCCATGGATGACGTCTTAACACAATCGATCCCTACCTTGAGAAAAATATGGTAGGTTGCTACACTGACTTGAGTGATGACAAGTGGTATTGTGTTCTCCGTACCTTGAAAAATCAACCTATCAATATACACACTGATCTCAAAGTCACAGGGCACATTATTGAGGACGAAGTGCATTCTACAGAGCCTGAAGGTATGTGAAGGGTATATACATGATATTGACGACGAAGTTAAAGACAGTGACAATGAAATAGTGGCAGATAGCGACAATAATGGCGAATGACAATTTTTTTTGTTGTTTAAATGGCTTTATGTTAGATTGTTGTACTGAAGTATTAATGTTAAATATCAAAAAGATATAACAACAATGGGAACATAATTTTCTTTCATACATTCTGCAAGATAAACAAGTACATATACTTATTACAAACACATTACGAAAACAAAACACTACGTGTATCCTTGATAGTTGGGCACATTAGATGAACTTCCACCAGAAGCTAGATTACCACTGCCACCCAATCCAGCTGAAGGACATTTACGACGGTCGTGTCCTGTTTGCGAGCATATGCCATATTTACGCGCATAAACGGTATCACCAACATCCATTTGGTTCCGTATACGCGTTCTTTTTTGCACTTGTGGCTTACACAAATAGTCCTTGTTACACACCATTTTAAGTAGTTTCGGCGGCCAATATGCTCAACACCTACTGGTTGCAACTGCCCACTATATGTGTTTAAGTATGCAGCAACACTGTATTCCTTATCAACATAGTTGGTTGGCCCTAATCCTATATGCCGAAAGCACTTAATGGCATGTGAGCACGGCATGTGGTAGATGGACCATTTCCCACAAGAACAGGATTCATTTAGGGTGTGTGTATTATTCTCCCGATTTTGATGGATAGCAGTGCGAACTTCAAAAATATTTTGCTCGTTGCAATACTGTAAAAATGAATGCCAATATGCTCGCCTCCTGTATTCTCAAATCTTTTTATTAGTATTGGCATAAATTCAACACCCTTCTCCATCAATTCCGATGCACCTCTATGCCTTTCAACAAACCTCTCTGTCATCTATTTGAATGACATCCGCACCATGGTAGTGACAGGCAATCCACCTGCAGACTTCAATAACCCGTTGAAAGACTCCGACACATTTGTAGTCAGGGTTCCCCATCGTCTGCCACCATACGCATGCAATGCCGACTTGTGAAGCTCATGTCGCATCAACCAATGATAGGCTCTTTCATCTTTCTGCCGAATCAATTCCATGCGCCTCCTGAATTTGCACTGCTGGTGATCGGTTGCAGCCATCCACATTAAATCATGCAAGTCCTTGTTGGGATATTTCTTCTGGAAATTGGCCTTCAGGTGCCTCACACAGTAACGGTGGTATGCATACGGTTCCTTCCATTCAGGCAAATGCTCTACAGAACTTAATATACCCCCATGCCGATCAGATATTAGACAAATACCTGAACGTTGTTTGACAACGTGCTCCTTCAAGTGGTTCAAAATTAGCGTCCACGTCTCTTGGCTTTCATTGGCACAGATGGAAAAAGCTAGGGGAAATATTTGTCCATTGGCATCTACTACAACGGCGATCAACAGCTTAATATCATACTTTCCATAGACATGAGTACCGTCTATGGATATTACTGGACGGCAATGTACAAAACCACCAATTGCTGGTTTAAATGCCCATAACACATACCTGAATATATATTTCAGTATTCCTGCACTCCGCTCAAGCTTTCATTAAAAAACAGTCCCGGGGTTAAAGTGTTGCAATGCGGCCATGTACCTGGGTAGAGATGCAAATGACTTATCCCAGTCACCATAAACTATTTCAAATGCACGTTTGCGCCCGAGATATGCCTTTCTTTTGGTAATAGTACACCCATATTCCTGGTGGATGTATGTAATACACTCTTTGAGCTTTTACCTTATTGACGCTTCAATGTTTGGAATCAATTGAAGAGAAATCAAGTCAACATCCAAGTTGAAGTGATTCCCATTGAATGTGTCCATTTCACAACTGTGGGTGCCAATATATTTACCCACTTTCCACATACCTATTTTCTTCTTGCTCGTACGCACCATCCAATGACAACCCGTAAACCATCTACGGCAAATAAACTTGTATACATCCGGACTTGACTCCCATACCATCATCTCACGACATTCTTTTACGCTGTACATTTTCACCGCACTGCTTAGGCGCGCTTTATAAAAAAAAAAGCATGCCCTTTGCCAACACTATTGGTCTAGAATCATACCACATTGTTGTCCGAATTTCATTAAAATCCCTTGTAAGGGCATCCATATCCGGCATACTTGGCAAATGATCAAGGTAGGGAATATGCCTTGAATGAAACGGCACGTGGGACTCGTACACTCTTGGTCTAACGGGAGGTGGAGCATGCTCCCTCGTCAAATTAGGTTCGGTATTCTCTTCCTCTTCATCATCACCCTCGTCGGGGAAGGGTGTGTCATCTCCAGACTCATCGGCATTGTTCTCAAAATCACTATTATCTTTTTGACTCTGCGCATCTGCCAAATCCTGAGTAAATACATCGTGTACGGACAACTAAGTGAAGACAGGACCATCAAGTTGCTCGTTTTTACTGCACAAACAACAAAATAATAAGCTACTCAAATTGATAAATACTTTACATATAGCTATATCACTTCACTTACAAGTCGTAATGTGTTGACATTCCATGATGGATATTATCCTGTTGGTGATGACTCCCGGATGGACGACCATGATCCAACACACCAAAACTATGCATATTCCAATTGGGAATGGGTTCATAACTTGTAAAATTCATATCTGAACGGTACCCCCTGTGAAATATATATGCGTTAATACAAAATCAATACAACAAAATAAACATCGTAACACAAAGGAAAATTGAAGTTTACCACTTGTCTTGTGGATTATGTATAGTGGGAGAGAAATTATTTTCTCACTTCTCATTCGCTCGTGGAGATAGGTTTAGATCCGGCCAAACTCTTTCAGCGGGAACCTGTTCGGCTAAAACTGCTCCAGATTAACCAGCCAATGATTGAGGGCTATCCCTGCTTTGAGCAGCCTCATTATTGCGAACATCTTCAACCTTCACGTACATTTCCAACATCTTTATCAAAATTAATTCCCGGTATTCATCCGAGTCCCCAAAAATCTCTCATAGTTTCATCATCCTCAATGTTAATCTCAGTGTAACAAGCAACCCCTTGCGGAGTGACAGAATACGGATATCTTCCGGTTACCTTAAGGTTCACCGAACGTTTGCTCACACTCATTTTATTACACAATAAGGATACCAGTCTATCATACTCCACTGTAACGGCAACTTAACATGACTCTATGGAGATAACCTATAGCTCACTGAGTTATTCGCCACCACAACCTCACCCCTCCCCCCCCCCCCCCCAAATATAATGAAACCCTTACTTTTCGCTCTTCATACATTATGACAAAATGCTTGAGAATTTAACAAGAAGAAAAACTTACCAGGAGTTAGAATATTTTTGAATGGATTTTTGCAAAATCCTTAACGGCTTTAAATAAGGCAATGCCCAATCCGGGAGGAGGGAGGTCGAATTTTTTGAGGTAAAACGCCCTTTTAAAATGCGTTTTACATATTTGAATTATTGTTATGTCAGTTAAGCGCAGAAGAGTTATTGGTGGGCCCACAAAATATGTATAGCGCCTTTTATTAAGGCGCTATACCCTCCTGTCTTTTCATATTCAGGTATAGCGCCTTAATAAAAAGCGCTATATGTATAACACTCTTTTAAAGAGCGCTATACTTTAACGGGGAAAATGGGCGTTAAGGTATATCGCCCTTTAAAAGGGCGTTATACATATTTTGGTCATTAAATTTTTTTTCTACATATTTAAGTTATTTGAGTCCAAAAGAACCATATTTTGGTTCCTGACTCGTTCTAGGTTGGCGTGTCAAACCAAAAATATAATGGGCCCACCATAATCAATACATTGAGCAGGGGTTGTTTCAACGTGGCACAAGAGCTGCAATTTTAGCAGAGAACGGCGGCAATCTTGACGCAGCTACTGACAATGTCCAAATAATGCAGCAGCGAGTATAACTCTTTCAAGCAACCTAAATATGTGAAATATCAAAAATGTCCTAACGGTAAGCAAGCATGTCGTCCAGCAGCCAGTTAACTCTCTGTCGTTCATAGTTTATTATCATTGTCTCTTTTCAATAGTAGTTTGTTTTGTTTCACTCACTTCTTACTTGAAAGGTTTGATCTTGTTTTAAATTTTCATATGAAATGCTGCTGCAAAATGTATTTTATTGCCCCTAATTCCATTCCAGGTACTCCTTTCCTCTTTAATTTTTTTTCCCTACTTATTTCATACTTTCTCTTACCGTGACTTTTTTTGGTTTTAGCTATAGAGTATTCTTGCTGCTACTTCGGTTCCATGTCCTCCTTCTTCTCTTTTTTTATTTGCATATTTTCTTGCTTTTATTTTTTTTATTATATACGTAGATTGTAGCACTTTGCAACTTCTTATACTTTATTCTTCTTTATTTTTCCTTATTTCACTTTTCAATAAATATTATGCTTTGTTAATTAATTTAAAATGCTCTTTTTATTTTTCTTATATCGTATACAACAACAACATATCATGTGTAATCTCTCAAGTAAGATCTGGCAAAAGTTTCTTGTTCTTATCAATACCAGGCAGGCAGCTCTTTGAGATACTTGGCAGATGCAGGTTATCTGTATCAAAAGGTTAACAGCCAGTTTATTGCAAATTCAGTATCACCAATATCAGAAAAGCTCTGCCGTCTGTCAATTCCCAGTTTCCAGCTATTCGCTCCTTGCGCTTCCTGATCTTATCTTTGCACTTTTGTGAATTTCCCCGTTTGGATCATTGTTTCTTGTGAGTTTTCCTCTTCTTCTTCTTATCCCATGTTTTTCTATTTGATCTCCGATGGTATGCTAGGGCTTTATTGCTCAGAGAGTTTAATATGTCCGTCGGCTTTGTTCTTTAGGTGTTTGGGGCAATTCTTGAATGAATTAGGCATTGTTTTTAGATTTCTACTATTGTTTTGGGTTTAATTTCTCGAGTGTGAAATAGTTGAGGAACCCTACGACAAAATACTAACAACTGCTTTTGCTTCAATTAGACAGTACGAATTGAACTAAACCATCCATGCCTTGTGTCTTTTTCTCAAAAAGGAGAGAAATTTCAATAGAGTTTATTTTTTTGTTCATATGGATTAGCTGCTGAATCTGTAAAAGTCGATAGATGTTCTCAAAGTCTTGCTATTTTATTTACGTAGAAGAGGATGTTCAGAACGAGTAGAAGAAGATGTTGTTTTAGCAGTATAAGCTACTAAATAGCTATTTGGGTATGGTAACATCTTGAATTCTTGATATAGGACATAGAAAGGGAAAAATTAATTTTTCATGAAACATTATTCTCGCTTTCCTATAGGTTACATGCATATACTTATTTTATGGTACTGAGATTCTTTCGACATATATGCCCAATGCTTTAAATCAACTAAGAAGATAAACAGAAATAGCAAATGAAAGCATAATTGGAAGAGAGAGAGCTGACTGCTAGAATAAAGAATTAGCAGCAAAAGGATTAACCCCTGCCTGCTTATATAAACGCAAAGTCTCAAGTTGGATTCTTTCCTGAATTAAAGAAAAAAATTGTATATAGATGTAAGATCTGCTTGCCGGGCTGAATATAAAAGGGCACAACATTAATCATAATTCTCTAGCCAAAGAGAAAGAGCTGAACGAATTGTTCAAAGTCGCTATTGGCTAGCCTAAAGTGCCTCTTGGTATTATTCAATCTTAATAGTTAAAATTTTTATAAATTTTGACTGTGACAAATTTACTCTAATGTCAAATAAAATAATATTATTTTTTTGCTCTACATAAAGTTGGTACTTGATTTTTAATATTTTGTTCAAGTAAGGTTGTTGGATATATAGTTTTTCAATATAAGTTTTTCCTTTTGTTATGCTAAGAGAATTTTTTATTTTTTACAACTAAACTTTCATGGACTCCTATTTTTGAAATAAAATAGGTTTATGTTATCTTGCCATATTCTTTGTTAACCCTCTATATTTTTTAGACCTCTCAATATGATCATTGCTATTTGTTATTATCTTGATTTAAGAAAATCTTAGATTAAGTTGAAGCTTAAGAGATGTAAATACTTTCTCATATTCAACTGAAGTTAAAAGTTTGTGATTAATTTAACCAAGTTATCCTTCACTAAATATAATCTTTAATAATCTATTATTTGATTTTTATATTCAAAATCTTACTCATTAATAACATTCATATACTCGTGTCTAAGATCCAAAAATTATTTAACGAACAGTCTTACATCTAATCTCTCATAAATTTGAAAAACTATATTCTCTTTGATACTCAGTATCATTAGTGGAGACAATTCTCACTTCTTGTGTGCACTTTATCATTATAATATTTCAATAGATAAATACATTTTACATGAAAATAGTTTATACCATATTAACAAACATTTTATTTAATGAATATTTATGTACATTTGTTACTAAAGTATTGTATTACAGTTAGACTTTTTTATAACAATCATCCTCTATAATAATATTTTATTATAATGATCAAGTTTTATTGGGAATTACCATATTATGTTATAATACATATTATTATAACACTTTACTATAGCTGCCACAATATATCGAAACAACCGAGGTTGTTATAAAGAAGTTTTACTATAGTATAAACATAATTTTTTGCTCAAATAAAAATGAAAATAGAAGTTTGTGTAAAATTTCGAACTACATGCTAAGCGAATTGTGCATTTAAATTTGGTTCAGTTTAAATAATCTATTAGATATTAGTAACGTAAAATGTTTTATTTTGTGTTACTTAAAAAAAATTATAACAAAAATAACAATAAAATATGAAATTTATATATAATTTTATGAGTTAATATATTCTCTATGACATAAATATATAAGTGTACTTTAAAGGTTCCATACATGAAACCTGTCATATTAACCACGTGAAAACAGTGGTGATCTTGACACACCTATTGACAATGTCCAAATAATGCAGCAGTGAGTATAACTCTTTCAAACAACCTAAATATGTGAAATATTGAAAATGTCCTAACGGTAAGCAAGCATATCGTCCGGCTGCTAGTAGAATATGAAAGGAGTATTATAAATATATATTATTATGGATGTTCATTTAGTACGCCGTTGTAAATAAGCTTCCTTAAGAAGCTTATCCATATGGGACGCCGCCCTAAATATGTTTATCTATTTGGTACCCTATTGGAAATAAGCCTCCTGAAGAAGCTTATCATTTCGGTACTCCGTTATGGATAAATATTATCCCCAGTAGAAGATTAATTATCTATATCTGATACAGTAGCAGCTTACAAGCAACTTACACAGCAGCTTGCAATAGCAGCTTACAAGCAACTTACAAGCAGCTTACACAGCATCTTGCAGTAGCTTGCTGTAGCAGCTTACTAGCAACTTACAAGCAGCTTACACAGCATCTTACAGTAGCAGCTTACACAGCAGCTTGCAAGCAGTTTACACAACAAGTTGCAGTAGCAGCTTACAAACAGTTTACTTAGCAGCTTGCAGTAACAGTTTACACAGCAAAATTTCTTTCTTCTATAAATAAAGAAGATTTCAATTTATCGTGTACATCAATTTGAAGTTGAATAATATATCAATCTCTTTCTATATTTATTTTCAGTTTATTTACTTTATTTTACAACAAGGAGCAATTTACAATTCCAAGGAACACTCTTGGAGCAAAATTTAATTGGCTGAGCATGGACGTAGCTTTGCATTCAGGAAATGCTTACACCTCATCCAACTTCCTGACACGAAAATAGCACGCGTCAACACCATATCATAAAAGGAAAACTTATATATGCAAACTAGGAAGCCAATGAAAAAGGCCAAAAACAAATGCAAAGTTGATTTGACAGGGTAGATAAAGAGACATAGTAAAAGAAGAAGTGCAAAATATATGGAGAAAAAAGAAATGGAGAGGCAACCAGATAAGGAATCAGACAAGAGTAAGTTAGAAGGTTTACCAGTAGATACAAGTCCTTATACACAATATAAGGATTTGGAGGATTACAAGAAACAAGGGTATGGAACACAAGGACATCAACAACCAAATCCTGGCCGTGGTGCTGCTAGTTCCACCGACGCGCCGACACTCTCCGGTGGTAGATCTGCCTCTGCTCACTCTCAGCTTTCTGCTACTGATACCATCAATCGCCAGGGTGTCCCTTAATTTGCTTAATGTTTAGTTATCAGAGGCAGATCTAGAGCTAGTTTTACGAGTTCAATTGATCTCATTACTTTCCGGTCTAAATAATGGGATCTCGTGTAACTATGTATACATATGAAAATGAAGTTTTAAATGTATACATATAATAAGAATTTTAGGTTTTTGTTGACATTGTTGCAATGTTGAATTTCGCGTGCAACTCTATATGTTTGTGTTGTTATGTATGTCTCATGTTCTTGTAATTTAATTAAATCTCACAAAAAAATTGTAACACGTTTATATATCCTAAAGCATTGCCAGGTTTTTATTACAGTGCGGTCTCAGTTTCGTCGCAATGGCTACGTGAATAGGCCTTTAATTAAGAGATGATGTGAATCTTGTGACAGTTTTCTTTTTTCCGTTTGGTAGGTATTCTGTATAAAGTACCTTCCTTTATGGTTAAACAAAATACATTTCTTACTAGGATTAGTCCAAACATCACATTCTTGCAAACAAAATACGTTTCTAACTAGGAGTAATCTATACGTCACATTCGTACAAAAAATATATTTTCCCAACAAAAAAAAAAGGCTATCCTTGAAAAAAATGATATCCACTAACAAAATAGTCGCCTGTATGAACATACGTACAAGAATGACATTGTTACACCACCACCATTATTTAACATACGTTGCTAGCGTTCGCCCATGAATATTTATGAAGATAAATAGAGTTATTGTCAATCTTTGTCATTGAGAGTGTCTTAGATCTGGTTCATATATGGTCCAGTTTTGGCCTCATCGATAGTCATTGTTTACCTAATCTTCAAATGCATATTGTCTTGTCCCTTGTTTTCCAAATTAATGGACTGAAACAAGTTTACGGTCTTCAATTAAAAATTCCAACTTTGTTTCCAAAAATCAGCAAATTTCCATCTGTGAACACCTTCTCGTAGTTGCCAGCTACAACTTACAATTAGAAATTTCTTTTGTTAATCTTGCGATTTGATTAACTATGCTGAAAGCTATACGCTCGCCTTTTGGCAAATAACAGTAAGCCTTCAGCAATACTTAATTAGATTGATGTGGCTTAAAAATGGCCACTTTTAGTTATTTGGAAATTGTTCCTGTCCAGATGAAAATAACAATTTGACTGTTACTCACATATTCTGATTTTGCAAGATTTTATGTGAGGTTACCAAATTTCCATTAGAGGCATAAATTAAAGGAAAAATTACACGACACATCAAATCAAATATATACACTGTATTTATCATTTGTAGCTGTACTTTCAGAAAATCATTTGTAGGTATATAAATTATAGCAAATCCACGATGAAAGTACAGAACAAGAGATAAGTATTTTGGGTTGAAACAAGATCGTGGTTTTGTTGGTTAGACCACTTGCTTAGTAGTTGAAGGTCTAAAGTTTGACTCTCAGCGAGAGCATTCTATTTTTTTGTATTTCCATTTTTAGTTGTATTCCTTGCGCTTCTTAATACAAATGATACAAGCGGGTAACATTTGAACAGTAACTATGAAGAGTAATTAAGCAAACTAAGTTGCAAATGATAATTAAGCTCTAAACTATAGTATTTTATAAAAATTCCTCTAAATTAAAGGCCCGGTAACATTGTGCTAACAAGAACAATTTTTGTATCATTAGGAGCTATTTCTTTAACATTAAATAGACAGAGGAGCAGCGTGTTTTTCAGACAGACACAACATGTTAATGTACCAATCAACAAATTTCAATTTGATGGGAAATATAGTAAAGTAAAAGTTAAAAAGAAGCCAGAATCGCTTTTGTGGTAGGAAGAAGCTAGTGACATCTGGCCATACCTAGCCTGAAGAGTAGGCAAATTGAGAACAAGTGAGTAATAAGAGAGAAAGCAAGATTCACAATTTAGGATCACAAGCTTTCCATGACATAACATTCAAGTCAATTCACCAACAAAGAACATAGGGTTCTTTTGGTTCACGAAACAGTTATACAGAGATAATAATTAGGGGTGTTAAATGGGTGTTAGGCCGATTTTGGGTGGGTTACGACGGGTTGAGATGAGTTTGGTCAAGACGGGCTAAAAATTGGGTCATAGCCCAATCCATCCAACTCTTATCAAACTTTACTTAATATGTATTTTTTTTTTTTTATGAAATGTATAACTACAAAATAAGACTTTTTTCCTTTCGTTACGATCATTTATAACATATCATACAAAAAAAAATTATTTCTAAGATATTTGGCAAAGTTACTATCAATTTGGACTAAGAATCAACTCAACTTTAAATGAGTCGAGATGAGTTGGATCAAGATAGATTGAGTTCAATAAATGGGTGGGTCAATAACCAGTCCAAATTTGGACGGGTTGGGTGGGTCATTTGGGTTTCAGCCAAATTATACAGCCCTAATTATAATATATCCAATCTTTTATGTGACGAATAGCAAAATCAAAATTGTTATACGATGGATAATAATATTGTATACAGCTAAAATCGGAGAGTCCAATCTTATGATCATTATGACGTCCATAGCCCGTCTCCAGAAGGCTCGAGGAACTGCTCAAGGTTCGACCCCGAGGGTTCCCTATGTTCGACCTCGGGGCAGTGCAAATCGTTGGCTATTGTCACGAACCAAAATCCACTAAGGGTCGTGATGGCGCCGGACACCATTGTCAGGCAAGCCAACACTAATTAATTAACAACTTCTTGTTTTAGATATCTCTGAAGTTACTTCTTTTATATATTTAAACAATAAAGAACAAGTACCACTGAATAAATAATAATATCTTTAACAATCTCAAATCCTGTATAATCCCATAGACATCCCAGAACCCGGTGTCACAAGTGCACGAGCAATTACTAAAAGAATCGAATAAAGTACAATCACTGTCCGGAATACAAATTGGACAGAAGTAAATACAATACGATGAAAGAGACTATACTGGATGTGGGTCGCCTCAAGAAATGCAGCTCACCTAGTCTCTGTATCATCCATGCTGCTATGCCCAATAGACCGCTATAAATACATGTGTTTGTGCAACAAAATGCACGGCAAGCGTAGCATGAGTACGAAAACAACGTGTACTCAGTAAGTATCCTGCCTAATCTTGAAGAAGTAGAGACGAGAGGTCGACTTCGACACTTACTAGTGGTCCAATAATAATACACAATTAATATAATAAAATCAAGGATTTTTTTTATAAAGCATAGTCGTGACTTAACAGAATGAAACAAGTACTCAATGCCTTTATTCAAAGGGTAATTTCCAAATTTCGTTTCCATCAATTATACATTTTATTCTCAAGTCAGTGAGTGACACTATCAACTTCAATGAATTTCAAGGCAAGCAATACAAGCATGCGCAACTCATGCCGAGGTCGTACGGCCCGATCCAACAATATTTAAAATGTGCACTGCCAGAGGGTCGAATGGCGCGAACCATAGATGCATCTATTATCCCGCTCGCGAATCATACATGTGACGCGGTCAAATACAAATAAATAATCATCCTACTCGCGGATCATACATGCGACGCAGGTACACATAGAAACACATATTTAAACAGTCAATCAAGACTTCATCTAGGAAACAATTGTTCATGGAGGTGTACATTTCTCTTTTACAAGTCAAGAAAATGAAGTTTAACTCTTTTAGAAAATTATTTTCCACTTCGATATGATTTAAGCAAATTAAACCATCAATAAAGTTAAAATTATTACAAGTAAGTATGCTTTTGGGTCCTAGACTACCCGGACATAGGCATGATAGTAGCTACGCACGGACTCTCGTCACCTTGTGCGTACGTAGCCCCCAACAATTAATTTACCTACGAGGACAATTTCCTCTTACAAGGTTAGAAAGGAGACTCACCTCGCTCCGAAGTTCCATAACCGGCATTCCACGCCCTTCCGAAGACTCAAATTGATACACCACGCTCCAAAACTAGTCAATAATTATGCAAATCCATTAATATATGTTCAATTACTTATTACAATCCAATTTATAATAATTCCTAACCCCGATCGAAAAGTTGACAAAATCACCCTCGGGCCCACGTGTCCGGATTCCAAATTTTTTCGAAGATATAGTTTACCCATAACCTGACCAACTCAAATATATAATTTACTCTTAATTTTATATCCAAAACCGTGGTCAAAATCCAAGAATACTAATTTTCTAGGTTCCCCCCTCAAACCCCAACTTTCTACCAATTTCTATACTTTAACCCGCGATAAAACCATGTATTTAACTTACAAGAGGTGGGATTAACTTACCTCATGATTGATGGTGAAATCTCTCTCTTCAAAGGCTCCAAAATCGCCCAACCCAACTGAAAAAATGAGAGAAAATGAACCAATTCCGTTCTTTAAAACAACTCACTGCCTCCAGCCTTTTCGCACCTGTGGTCCCTCGACCGCTTCTGCGGTCCCGCAGGTGCGGATCAAACACCGCTTCTGCGGCCCAGGGCTCCCAGCCCATGCCCGCTTCTGCGTCCTCTCCTTCGCAGGTGCAGTCTCGCATTTGCGGCGAGACGACCGCATCTGCTATCCCAGCTCTCCCCCATCAAACCGCATCTGTGACCTTAGAGCCGCTTCTGCGACTCCACACCTGCGGCCAAAACCTCACAGGTGCGGTTACACCAGATACCAGCTGCATCAAACCTTCTCCAAATTCCATTCTTGGTCCGTTAACCATCCGGAATCCACCCGGGGCCCCCAGGACCCCAACCAATCATACAAACCAGTCCCAAAATACATTACGGACTTTCTCGAGGCCTCAAATCATATCAAACAACGCTAAAATCATGAATCGACCTCCAATCCAAGCTTAATGAACTTTAGAATTTTAAACTTCTGCATTCGATGCCGAAACATATCAAATTATGTCTGATTGACCCCAAATTTTGCACACATGTCGTATTTGACATTACGGACATGCTCCAACTTCCGGAATCGAAATCCGACCCCGATATCAAAAAGTCCACTTCTGGTCAAACTTCTCAAAAACCTTCAAATTTCTATCCTTAGCCAAATGACTCCAAAACGACCTACTGACCTCCGAGTTCACTTCCGATCGCGCTCCCAATACCAGAATCACCACACGGAGCTATTCCTAGACCCGGAATCCCAAACGGACATTGATAACATTGAAATGCGCTTCAACCCAAATTTATGAAATTCCTCCAAAATACTAACTTCCACATCAGGTGCCGAAATGTTCCCGGGTCTTCCAAAACTCGATCCGAACATACGCCCAAATCCAAAATCATCATACGAACCTGCTAGAACCTTCGAATCCCGGTTCCGAGGTCGTTTACTCAAAAATCTAATCTTAGTCAATTCTTTCAACTTCAAACTTCCGAAATGAGAATTCGCTTTCCACATCAACTCCGAACTTCATGGAATTCAATTCCGACAATGAGTACAAGTCATGATACCTAAAATGAAGCTGCTCACGGCCTCAAACTGCTGAACGACGCGCTAGAGCTCAAAACGACCGGTCGGGTCGTTACAGCTATGATGGACAAGCGGGAAATTCCCAAGACACATGGTTAGAGATGACCAGGTCTACAAGAATAGTACAAGTCCGTACCGTGACATTAAATGGTTGTACCAGCCGCATTTCTTTGTAATAAATGGTTGTACCAGCCGCGTGTCTTTGTAATAAATGCACCTGTACTATGTTGGGATTCCCCCTCCTATACAAAAGGGACCCTTGTCATTTCTTGTGCACAGGATATTCAATACAAGAACAAGAACATTCTCTACTCTCTAACTTAAACATTCTCCATTGTCTCTCCTTTGATTTTATTGCTTACATTTATTGTGTTCCATAGATTGTTCTTCATTTATTATTCATTATTGGTCATAAACAGTCACCATCAAGGCTCTTAGAACTGTTAGTTCTTCATCGACCGTCCCCAGTCATAGGCTTTAGCTTGACCTCGAGGCTCAGCCTAAGCCAGCTCGAGGCCCCGATTCACCGCCATTCGGTGTGAATAACAACACTGTCTTTCGCTCTTACTTTACCTTTCTAGCTCACATTTAACATCTATCACCTAACAACTAGCATTAAAATAAATCACGTATTTTTAGAACCACAAAGTCAAATTTAATTGTATTACTATTTTCAAGGTAAACAGTTTGGCGCCCACCGTGGGGCTGAAAATAATAGTGATTATTTTCGTGCTAGTTTATTGAAAACACAAGTTATTCTTCACACTTTTTCTTGTCTAAGAATCTTTGATTTCAGGTCAAAATGTCTAACTCAGTGAATGCACATGAAAACAACGGTCCTGAGGACCATGGAGAAAATGGTGTAGTTGTTCCAGGCGCCGGTGTGCCACTGCGAAACCCTGAGGACGTACCAGAACCAATTCCCGTAGATGTGGGCTCACGCAACGCCCAACACGTCGATATAATCTCCCACACTAACAGGAGTATACACTAAGAAAACCCACAAGGAGCTCAGAGAACCCCAGCTCGAGAGGAACGAGAGGTTAGCCATCATGTCATTTTTGAAATGTTGCAGGCGCAACAGCTGGTGATTGCTCATCTGCAATGCCATCAGAAAACCCCAAGCACAGCAGCACTGGAAACGGCTCCTCAAGCCGAACAGGTACCGGAAATATCGAGCAACAACGGGTCAGTAGCCGACCCTGCTATTATGAAGATGCTCGAGGACCTCACAAAGAGGATTAAATCGGGCGAAAAGAATATAGAAGCTAACGACAAAAAGGTGGAGACCTACAATTCAAGGGTCTATCTGATCCGGGATGCACCCTTGATTCTGAAGGGTGTAGATTCAAAGAACTTCATACCGAGGCCATTCCCATCGAGTGCTGCTCCAAAACCCATCCTGAAGAAATTTTGAATGCTCGATCGCCCGAAGTACAACGGAACCTCGGACCCCAACGAGCACATGACTGCCTACACTTGTGCTGTAAAGGGAAATGACCTGAAGGACGACGAGATTGAATCTGTCCTGTTGAAATCGGAGAAACACTTTCAAAAGGGGCCATGATGTGGTTTCACAACCTGTCCCGGATTTGATAGACTCATTTGCCATGCTGGCAGATTCTTTTATAAAGGCACATGCCGGTGCCATCAAGGTTGCTACAAGGAAGTCCGATGTCTTCAAAATCAAACAGAGGGAAAACGAGATGCTACGGGAGTTTTTATCTCGCTTTCAAATGGAGCAAATGGAATTACCACCAGTTTCTGATTACTGGGCTGTGCAGGCCTTCACCCAAGGCTTGAACGAATGAAGCTCGATAGCTTCAAAGCATCTAAAGAAGAACTTGGTTGAATATCCCGCCGTGACTTAAGCGGATATCCACACCCGGTATCAGTCAAAGATTAGGGTCGAGGATGACCAACTAGGAGCCCCCTCTGGCTCAGTATATCCTAGCAATCTCCTGGCAAAGGAACCAAGGCCAAACAGGGAAAGATACCGACCATACACTGAAGATCAAAGAAACGTTCCAAGGCGTAACATACCCCGAAACGACCAAAGAGCAGATCGAGGTCATAATCCTCGGGGACTCGTGAGCAGAACCGGATTCAATAGACATGCAAGACCAACAGAGGCACCACGATTATCTGAGTACAACTTCACCATTGATTTTTCGAACATCGTATCGGCCATAGGTAAAATTAAAGACACCAGGTGGCCAAAACCCGTACTATCATATCCGTCGCAAAGGAACCCTAACCTGGTGTGCGAATTTCACGGCATGCACGGTCATAGGACCAAAGATTGCAGACAACTTCGAGAAGAAGTAGCCCGACTTATCAGCAAAGGGCACCTCCGAGAGTTCCACATCGATCGAGACAAAAATCAATTTCGGGAGAGAGAGGCAAACAAGAAAAACGAAACAGAAGAGCGACAACATGTCATCCACATAATTGTTGGAGGAATCGACATCCCACAGGAACACATTATCAAATGAACAAGAATATCCATCACCAGGGAAAAGCGGACTCGAGGTTACATACCCGAGGACACCCTCACATTCAGCGAAGAGGACATCGTGGCCCTGTCTCAGCCTCATAACGATGCATTGGTAATTTTATTTCTTGTGAATACATTTCGAATTAAATGTGTGCTTGTGGATCCAGGTAGCTCGGCCAACATTATCAGGTCGAGGGTAGTGGAGCAGCTCAGACTGCTTGACCAGATCGTGCCCGCCTCTCGAGTCCTCAACGGATTCAACATGGCGAGTGAGACAACGAAAAGGGAGATCACCCTTCCGGTCAACGTGGTCGGCACAACCCAAAATGTCAAGTTTCATGTCATCGAAGGAGACATGAGGTACAATGCCTTGCTTGGAAGGCCGTGGATACACTGCATGAGAGCAGCATCAACCCTTCATCAAATGATGAAGTTTCCAACAAAGGACGGAATAAAAATCGTATACGGGGAGCAGCATGCAGCTAGAGAGATGTTCGCGGTGCACGATGTGGCACCGACATCGACACCTTCAACTTTGGTGGATCCAAAGGATAAGCAAACAGTGAAGTAGCAATTGCAAGCTACATTCTCAGCTGCACCCGAGTGGACGAGCAAAGGACCGTACCGCATCCCCGGAGCGAGCGGTTGAAGCATATTGAGGCTCGAAATGCCATCACCACTAAGGTATAACCGTCTCCCTTTTTATTTACGTCTTATACTAACTTGCGTGCAGGTGTTCGGTTAGACAAATCGAAGCACCTTCCAGCTCAAAGACCTTAGGTTTCAAAGCATGCGTTGCACTCTTTTCCTTCGATCAGATTTTATCCTAAGACGGGTTTTGCTGGCAAGGTTTTTAACGAGGCAACATCTATATGTTACCTGAGGAGAACTTAGCAAGTATTCAAGGTTTCTCTTCAATCAACCTCGAATACTAGGGGGCATCCCCCCAAGAGATCACCTCCTCAGAGAAATCAAGTTGAGTCAAAGAGGGTCTCGATAGAAAAATAATGTATCGGGCCAAACGGTCAAATGAACCGTGTCCGCAAAAGAATAATCGAACCCTCGAGGACAAAAACATGTATACTTGTACCAAGTAATCAAAGGAGTATCTTCTACCATCAAAACGCCTTGCACTTCAAAAAATTTGCTATTTTTACAAGAAACGGCCCAGGGCCAGAAAATTCCGGAACACTCGGGGACTGACATCAAAAACTATAAGTCGAAAGACCTCCGAGCTGGAAAACTTCGAGCTCGTAAGCCCTCAGTAAGGCAAAATCAAAGTTTACAAAGAACGGCTCCAAAGCCAAAAACTCTCGACGTCTCGGGGACTGTCAACGACTATCATCCCATCGAGCTATCAGAAACTTGAGGCTATAAGACCCCAAGCGGCAACCTCGAGCCCGTAAGACCTCCATAAGGCAATACCAAATCTTTAAGACCTCAAGCAAGGCATGAATTATACTTGTACCAAGTAACCTATCTATAGGACCTCGAGTAAGGCATGTTCAAATTTATAAGACCTTACAAAAGTCATAATACCGATCGTAAAGTCAAGGCAATATATTCGAACTTGTAAGACCCCTAAAAGGGCATACCCTCGACATAGACGCCGAGGCTACCTCACTCGGGGACTAAAAGGCTACAGCCAAACACAATGAATACGGTCATAAGGCTCTGGCCAAACTGATGCGACTCGGGGACGCCCGACCGTCGCCATAATATCACAGGCGCCAAGCTAAGCGCAAGCCCATATTAGAGGTCGTACCGACCCAAGGCGTAAGAGCCCAAGCGCCGGCCTATACTAGAGGTCGTACCGACCCAAGGCGTAAGAGTCCAAGCGCCAGCCCATATTAGAGGTCGTACTGACCCAAGGTGTAAGAGCCCAAGAACCAGCCCATATTAGAGGTCGTACCGACCCAAAGCGTAAGAGTCCAAGCGCCAGCCCATATTAGAGGTCGTGCCGGCCTAACACGTAAGAGCCTAAGAGCCAGTTTAAAATTCAAAAACCTAAGGGACAATGAGCTCGAGTCGAAACCCGACTCGAAGACTAAACCCGAAACGGTTAACTAAAAAGTGCCAAAGGCAAATGCGTAAAGAGCCTAGGAGCCAGCCCAACGAGCCCAGGGCTAATTTGTAAACCTAAGGATTTTTCCTCGAAATTCAATTCATCTGGCTAATCATTGACAAGCGTCAAAATTCAAAACAAAAGAAAGACATACAAAAGCAACGGGAAATTCATGAAAGAGGAAAACCGAAAGGCTTCTTTTTATATGTATATGTGAAATAATACAAGGCTTCATTTACAGTGTTCTCTAAGAGCATAGTACGCAGAATCAGAAAGGAAAGCCTAGTGTACTTTCCCCTCGGGGACTACGGCTCTATCGGCCTCTTCCTCATAATCTTCGGCATCGGATACGAGGAACTTGGCGTCGTGTTCATCCGCCTTGGATTGCTCTATTTCTTCTGACAAATCGAAACCCCTAGCGTGGATCTCCTCGAGGGTTTCCCTCCGAGATCTGCACCGGGCACATTCATTGCTTCTGCTCTCCCGATCGGAAGCCCCTCTCAACTTAGCTCGAGCATCGGCAGCGTCTTTTAAATAGATGGCTACTTTCTTATCAGCCTTAGCTCGAATCTCTTCAGCTTCAGCCCGGGCGTCCACGACCTCGGCCTTCATCTTGAAAAGGTCAGACTCGAGCCTTACAATCCTGCTCGTCTGGACCGAGCTATTTTCATGAGCATTCCGGAGTTGCACCTCGAGGGCAGAAACCTTGGCCAAAGCATTCTTCTTGGCCGCAACTTGGGCATCTATCTGAGCCTTTAGCTCATTACACTCATACTTGGCCTGACCAACATTGCCCCAAAGGCGTTCTAGGTCCTCCGCCTTACTCTGCAATTGAAGCATCAAAATATTAATCTCCGAGGATAGAAGAGAAAACGTGCATCCCCTCGAAACAAAGGTTACCTGTCTCTCGAGGCGGTCTTCGTAGTCCAGGCTTTGACTCCTCTCGTACCGAAGGTATATCAACTCCTTTACCCTTTTATCACAAAGAAGCCTGAGGGATTTCTCCCGATCCAAGGCTTTCCGCAATCGGGCTTTACGGCGGAGAAGCTCAGACTTGAGCTTGTCAAAGGCCTATGAAAAAGAAGCTCAATGAGAAAATGAAAATGCAAAACCGACAAACCAACAAAGTCAACCAGAGCTCAACACAGAATAGAGCCACTGAGCCTCCTCAAAAGTTGAGCGTGCATCTACTGGCCTGATCTCATCGGCCTTAGCAAACCGCTCTCGGCGGGGATATGATCGCTCAAGACCCCACTTGACTTGGGCAGCCCCTGGCCTCAAACATCCCTCAAAGTACCTTCGACAGGAGGAGACAACGGCGCAGAACATATGCATCCCTCGAAGTACCTTCGACGGGAGGAGACAACGGCGGTAGAACATCTGTATCCCTCGAAGTACCTTTGACGCTTGAAGACGACGGCGGTAGAACATCTGCATCCCTTGAATTACCTTCAACGGGAGAAAAAGATGGTAGCAAAAGAGGAGCCACTCCTCTGATGCCAGAAATCTCGGGTATTGCGGGCTCAGCTGCCCCGGGAGGCCTCTCGGCTCGAGCCATCGATGTGTGGCCGCTCCCTTCTATTGCACCAATGTCTACAAGACGGCCGATAGGCACATGATCTACCTCAACGGTTGCGTCTCCTTTTCGCCTCCGGGCAGACCCTGTTTCACTGCAAATCTCCTTGCCCGCCGAGGATTCCTTACGCTTGTTATCGCCCTTTGGCCATGAAGCCAATGATCCTCCCTCCTCTCCGAGAGAGCATGGTCTCACCTCGGAAAATTCTCCAACGCCTGCAGTAAAGAAGTTAGGAAACACAGAGAGAAATATTCCTTAGAGAGAAGAATCACACGGTCCTCACCATGGTGTTTTGCCTCCCATCTACCCTTCGACGAATCTCGCCACTTACGCTCATCGTAGGTCGAGCAAGCTGCCAGTTTCCAAGTCCAATCCGTCAGATTGGGGACCTCGTATGGCAACCACAGGATACGGAAAGGGAAAGGAAACACCGTTACGGAGTCTGCCTCAACTGTGAGCAAAGATGACAAAGGCACAAGTGTACCACTTATGTGAGAAATTCCATCTCTCAGGGAATGGCAGGAAATCTGCGGGAATAATGTCAACAGTACGCACTCGGACAAATCGACTCATCCACCCTCGGTCCCCATCTTCTTCATTACTGGCAACAAAGGGCTAGGTGGATCGACGACGTAGAATAATCAGGCCTCGGTAATGAAAGGGCCGATACAATCTAATGAGGTGGCTGAGGGTGAACTTGAGCCCGGCTTTATCTGCAAAGAACCTTATCATCAACACTATCCTCCAAAACGACAAGTGAACCTGTGCCAAGGTAACCCGATATCTTCTAAAAAACACAAGCACGACTCTATCGAGAGGGCCCAATGTAAATGGGTACGTATATACGTTCAAAAACCCTTCTACATGAGCCATGATGCTCTCTTCTGGGGAAAGTACCTGCAGTACCGTCTTTTCTCCCCATCCGCAGTCTCTCCTAACTGCCTCAAGGTGTTCCTCTCCTATTGATGAGATGAACCTCGACGCATGCTCCCAATGGCCCTGAACATTGGGAGGTCTCTCTAACGTAAAGTCCCTCATCGAGACAAAGCATCTCGAGGTTAACTCACCGGATGGCAGCGGTGTACCACCGACCGGGCGGGAAACAGAGGCGGAACTCTCCTCCTCTTGGTGAACGGATTTGAGCGAAGCAGCCATAACTATGGTGAAGCAAGGGAAGGGATATGAAAACTTAGGCGAAAGCTTTGAATTAAAATGGTGAAAGAAATGATGCAAGGAAGGAGAGCTCTACAAAAAGGATAGTTGCACAAAGTAGCAGAAGCCTCAAATAAGGAGACAGCAAGTACCTATATAGAGCAAGCGGCGACTGTTCGCCTACCCTGAAGGCCAATTAATTCTGGCCATGCCATTACCACTTTTGGGGAAGTGTATTAGTGGGACCATCCTGGTCACTTCGCGGTCATGTCATACGAATGACATTTTCATACAGCGTTCGAGAGCCATCGAGATCCCCACATCGATCGAGCCTCGAGATGGTGCCCGATCTCGAGGATCTCTGTTATCACAAGTATAGGTTCTAGAAGAGCTATCAACCTATCCTCGAGATGGTGCCCTATCTCGAGGATCCCGGTTACTCCAAGTATGAGCTCCAAAGAGCCGACATCAAAATTCAAAGATTAACTTTGCATAAGCACTGAAAAACAAAATTTGAAGACTTGAAGCAGAGGAATCTTTTTGCATTCCCNAACGTTACGTAAGGTACACGAGGAAGACTTTTAGTTCTATCCTAAACTAACAATTACTACAGGTAGGCGTTCTAAGACCCCACCCCCCCCCCCCCGAGGAATCCATATACAAAAAGAAAGAAAAGAAGAAGCGGAGATGACAACGCGAGTCTACTCTTCACCTTCACTGCTGTCTGAATCACTTCCGGTGCCCTCATCCAAAGTAGTTGAAGATGCTGATTCTTCTTTATCGGCTCTGGCTTTCTTGATCTTAGCAGAGAGATCGACACCTTCGGCTCTTGCTTCCTCGAAGGCCTGCCTCCTAGCTTGCAAACAAGCGCAAGCAACAGCCCGAGCCAGCTTCTGCTCGGCTTTCTCAAATATCTCTCTGGCTCGATTGTTTGCGGTAGCGACATCTCTCTTGTATGAAGATGCTTTTTCATCAGCCTCAGACTTGGCCACAGATAATGCAGCGTCCTCCTTCTGAGCACTTCGAAGAAGATCCTGGGTCGAGGCCAACTCTCCCCGCAAAAGGTCTTTCTCCGAGGTCACGGCCTCATTCTGCCTCCTCAGCTCGAGGATCTCCGTATATCCTTGGCTGCAACCTCTTCCTGAAGTCGCCCCACTAGGGTATTCTTTTGCCCAATCTGCAAAAACGAATCAAGATAGTGAGCTTCAAGTTATTAGAATAAAAAGATGAACTCATGAATGTCGTGTTACCTGCTCAGCAAAGCTAGTCCGTTCCTGTTGCACTCTCTCCCGACTCGCCCGAAGCTCACTCAACTCCTCTTCCTTTCGGGCAGAGGAAGCCTTCGACTCTTTTAGCTTCGAGGTGAGCTTCTCGAGCTCCTCCTCGCGGCATGAAAGCTCATCTTGAAGCTTGGAAAAGACGTGGTCATACAGCTTCTTGACCTACAACATAGCAGAGAAGTTAAAAAGGCAAGGGTAAAAAAATTTAAAGCGCAAATGGTATGTCGAGAATGTCACCTGCTTTTGAACCTTCTCAGCCTCCTCGAGAGCGACGGGGGCATCGAGATCTGTGTCCACGTCGATACCGATGAAGTAGTCCTTGAACATATCATCCTCTCCCTGAGAGGCCCCCACATCGGTAGCGCCCGTGTTCTGGGCATCCCTTATTTTCCCCGGAGAAAATGAAGGGCCCAATTCAAAGCCACTCACAGTATCAATTTCTCTAAGGGTTTCTTCTCGATCCTGAAAAATTTCAGATTCAGGCCCTCCAAAATCGCCAGCCGAGGATTTGCCAGCACGGATTGTACCATGTCCAACTTGAGGCTCGGGGACTGCGCCCAAGCCCTCCTCGAAGGTCTCTTCAGCACGAGTTTGGTCCACATCGGCCACCCCCGACTCGGCGGCCTTCCGAACAACGGCTTGTGGAGCATCAACACTCCATCTCACCCTTTGTACCAAAGGGCAGTCGCCGTTATCATCATCTTCATGAAGACTTGCCACAACAATCGAAGTCAAGATCACGACGTCGGTTTTAGGCTTGCAGACCTTGGGTTTCTTTGATTCTTGAGACTCGCTCGACGCCTCCTTCTTCCTCTTCTTACCCTTGTCGGGCTTCGAGGCTTCTCCTTCACCAGGGGGAGCCAGTCTCATCGATGCGCCTTCCCCGAGGCCTACACAGGCATGATGTATTAAACTTACCGCCACAAAGAATACTCATAAGGAACTTGGTAACGACAACAACGAAAGCATACCGTGGTTCTTGGCCTGCCACCGCGATTTGGTCAAATCACGCCATACACGCTCGCTGTAAGGAAAAGTGGAGTCTAATTATTTAATCCACCCCGGAAGCTTATGAACCGCCTCCCTGTAGGGGCAACAAAATGTGCTCGAAGTAGGGACACTTACGCTTCATGTTCCATTCCTCCAGGAATGGCATCCTATCAGCAGGGATGATGTCCGAGGTTCTTACTCTGACAAACCAGCTCATCCATCCCCGGTCTTTGTCTTCATCGATGCTCGCAGAGAATGTCTTGGCGAATCGAGGGTGAAGCTTGATTAAACCTCGGAAGAGGGGGTGGCTGTACAGTCTGACCAAGTGATCGAGGGTGAAGGTCATTCCCTCGACCATGTTAGAGAAATATCTGATCATGTAAGCAATCCTCCAGAAAGAAGGATAGATCTGAACGAGTGTCACTCGGTACTCACGACAAAAGTCAAGAATCACTGGATCTATCGACGGTGAAGAAGAATCTACGGGGCCTATAGTGAAGGGGTATGTGTATACACTGAGGAAGCCAACTTTATGATCTATTATGCTCTCATTAGCTTTGGGGATCTCTACTTGTACCGCCTCTCCCCCATCGGCAGTCTGTCTTTACTCTCTTCGTGTCGGTCACAACACTGATATACCGAGACACGGGCTCGCATCGGCCCGGTGTAGAAGGGGGATTTTCAATGGTAAAATCGGACACTGTATCGAAGTGGCCAGGGGTACATTGCTCGATACTTGGAGGTATTTTTGGTTTGCCCTTAGACAGACGTGATGAAGAAATGGTACCCTCTTTCTGAGGTAGCGTTTTGGAAGTTTTAGCCATAACTATAACAAAGTTTCTGAGAAAGAAGATGAAGAGGCAAGCACAGAGAAGAGATGAATGTAGAAGGTGGTGAACTTAGCTCTGAAAACTTGAAGATATTGTAAAAGTGTGAATGACAAACAATTGAGGTATTTATAGAAGTCGTTTGGGCAACGATTGAGAAGCGGAAGAGTCGAACAAATAACATTTTGTGGGCTTCTCGATGGCTATGTTCCCGAGGGTTCCCTATGTTCGACGTCGTGGCAGTGCAAATCGATGGCTACGATGGACAAGCGGAAAATTCCCAAAACACATGGTTAGAGCTGACCAGGTCTACAAGAATAGTACAAGTTCGTACCGTGACATTAAATGGATGTACCAGCCGCATATCTTTGTAATAAATGATTGTACCAGCCGCGTATCTTTGTAATAAATGCACCTGTACTTTGTTGGGATTCCCCCTCCTATATAAAGGGGACTCTTGTTATTTCTTGCACAGAGGATATTCAATACAAGAACAAGAACATTCTCTGCTTTCTAACTTAAACATGCTCCATTGTCTCTCCTTTGAATTTATTGCGTACATTTATTGTGTTCCATAGATTGTTCTTCATTTATTATTCATCATTGGTCATAAAGAGCCACCATCAAGGCTCTCAGAACTGTTAGTTCTTCATCGACCGTCCCCAGTCGGACGCTTTAGCTTGACCTCGAGGCTCAACCTAGGCCAGCTCGAGGCCCCGATTCACCGCCATTCGGTGTGAATAACAACACTGCCTTTCGCTCTTACTTTACTTTTCTAGCTCACATTTAACATCTATCACCTATCAACTAGCATTAAAATAAATCACGTATTTTTAGAACCACAAAATTAAATTTAATTGTAATTCCCATTTTCAAGGTAAACAAATATAGTGATGTTACATTGTTATGTGTTGATTACTTAAAGAACTTTTTATCTTTAGTTACTCTTATCCATACATTGCTAATGCACATATTTTTATAAAGAATTAATCTAAATAATCGTTCGCTCAACTACTTTTATATATATATATATATATATATATATATATATATATAATTTATATATATCGGCTAAAAAATAAATAATAAAACGACCAATTACATGGGTAAAGATCTTTTTTTTTCACATTCAAAATCACACAAAATAATGCACATATTCTCACACTAAGTTGTCATTATTAATGCGGAGTTTAGTAATGCAAATTAAACGTTGTAATAAGTTTACAATTATACTTTTTTTCTCGTATACCAAACTAAACTTAGAATAATTACTTACGTAAAACTTTATGCTAATATTATTTTTATTAATGCGGAAAATAGAACGATCATAGAGTAACCTTAACAAAATTAAAAAAAGCTAATTACGTAAAATCTTAAAAAAGCTATCCACAACCACCGAACCGAATACCCCTTTACCATTCATAAAGTAACCTTAACACAATTAAAAAGTCACCGATCGTCTTAAATTTTTCTCTCAAATATTTTAATTGTCTCTATCAAACATTACAATTTCCTATCTATAAGAGCATATAAATAGAGGTGGTTGCGTGCCACTTACCTACCTATATATAACTATCTCGATTGTGATTTGTGTGTGTCAGTGTCACCTTCTTCTTAATAACGACAACAGTCATACCAAATACTATGTCTAGTGGTTCAATCCACCATTCAACATCGAAACAAAAAGAATCCCTTTCAAAATTTTAAAAAGTATTGCATCTAAATCCATACATTTTTTTTAATAGTGTATATAAATATACTTCAAATGCATGCATTGCTAAAGTAGTCCCCACTTCCCCACCACCATCCTTCACCCTTCCCAAGTAGTAGTAACTCAGAAGCCCAACTTTTTTTTTCTCCACAATAATCATTTGAAAGGCAGAGTAATGACTTATAAAAGCTCCACGCTCTGCTAAAATAGGCCGGCTTTATTTGTACCCCACCCAATAGTATTCTTGACTTACAAAGAAGAAACGAACATTTTTCTAGTCTCTGTCGCCTGCAAACTTATAACTCTAACCTTCCATTTGTCTCCTTCTTTATAACTGTTCCTCTTTCAAGTATTCTATATTGACGACAGGACTCAACCTTTCACTAACAAAAAAAAAAAATGGAAAGAAAAATTGTGAAGGAAAGCGAAGAGATTGTTCTTCTCAAAGAACAAGAAGAGGAATTAGGAGAAGATGAAGAAGAAGAAGCATTATCTCTATGTGATCTTCCAAACAATGAAGAGAATCAAACGAAGAAAGAAGCTTCTGGGGTTAGTGAATTAGCCCAAGAAGACTTTGATTTTGGAGGTACTTTGTTCAAAGAGTCAGAAATGTGTACGGCAGATGAAGTTTTTTACCAAGGCCAAATCTTGCCATTACGTCATTCAATTAGTTTGCCAAATGATAGCCGTAATAGTAGTACGATTCGGTTCATGTCAAGGTCAGAATCTATGGAGGAACATTGTCACGACACAAATTCAAGCAGTAGAAGTAGCAGTATACGAAGCCAACGTTCATCTAGCAGTGGTATTTCTTCAAATATTAGCACTCCAATATGTACCAAATACAAGCCTAGGATTCGAAATCAATTCCATTCACATCCTAGTCCAACACCCCAGGTTCGAATTACAAAGGTTGTTCAATCAAACGTTAATAATTCAAGTCGAAAATCGACACTGTGGAGTCTTTTCCGTGTTGGTCTAGTCACAACACCGGAAATTGCATTACAAGATCTTAAAAGTCGAAGCAACAAGGATTATTCGGGAAGTAGAAATAGTACGAGTAGCAGCAGCAGCAGCGGCATGAGTAATTATGACAATAAGATGAAATCAATTATACTAAGCAAGAAAAAGAAACAGAGGTTTTTTCTTGGTAGCTGCAAATGTTCAGCAAATGCAGTAGAAACAGTTCCTTCAAATGTTCTGAACATGAACAAGAACAGGAACAGTATAATTACGAAAACAAGAAAGGCGACAGAGGTCAACGAACATGAAGATAGGAAGGATGTAACAGAGAACATGAAAGTGACAAAAAAGCAATCAATGTCACGTCATCGAACATTTGAATGGTTAAAGCAACTTTCACTTGAAGGTTCAGGTGATGAAACATAAAGATTTCAAAGTGTTACGCATGCTTAGTTTGGTATTATTATACTATCTTTTTTCCCCTTCTTTATTGATGTAATGTAACTTTATTATTACGTGCTTAATTAGATTGGGTTTTTTGTTGATTTTGAGTAGTGGAATGATTGAAGTAATTGAGGACACAATTGTAATGTAAGAAAGAGCTAAAACTAAGATGTTAGATGTGAATTGTGATTAAATAATGACCCTTCTTTTTTTATTTCTTTTTTCTACTTGTGTAAATTAATAATTGAAGAAGAGAACAGTAAATGAGTGGAAAGCTGTGAGTGTTGTGAATAGAGGTGGGAATTTTGTGGCGTGGATGATGTTATTGCTAGTCATGATTAAAGTGTGAACTTTTATGAAATCCTTTACTACTTTAGGGAATTTTTATCTCCATTCTTTTGGTCTATTTCAAAATTTTCTTCAACCACGAGACTGATATAAAAGTACTTGGGTATGGATAAACCATAGATGTCAAGTTTGGTATCCAAGAACACATGATAATATTTAATTCACGTAACTTTTCCATATTGTAATTTATTTTGAAAATATAAATGTATACGGTAAAATCGGAGGGTTCAATTTTCGGCTATTACAACGCCTCGTGAGCAAGGTTTCCAAAGGCCCGAGACTATGGCCGAGATTTGTCCCGAGGAGCCATCAGTGTCCAACCTCGAGGCAGCCCAAGTCAACGGTTATGGTAGAACAGTGGGAAGTTCCCTAGGCGCACGACTAGGGCTGACAAAACCTAAAGGGCTATCTCTGACCCGTATCAGGGCATTGAGTAGCTATACCTGCCCCATATCTTTGTAATTAATGCTTTTGTACTATGTTCCCCTCATATATAAAGGGGAACTCCTTGTCATTTATAGATATCTATTGCTCAATACTAAAAAACGCACGAACATTCTGTTTTCTCTCTAACATATTATCTTGATTTCATTACTTCATTTATTGCTTATATTCATTGTGTTCTATTTATTGTTCTTCATTTATTGCTTATCATTGATCATAAAGGGCCATCATCATAGCTCTCATAACTGTTATCCCCCTCTCGACTGCCCCGAATCGGCCATCCAGCTCGACCCCGAGGCCTTACAATCGATAGCTTGAGACCCCCGATCTCAACTGTTTGGTTCGACTATCATACCGTTTATAAGCTATAATCCTTATTTCTAACCTTTTACTTAGCATCTATCGCTTTACAACTAGCATAAAAATATATCACGTATTTTTAGAACCTCATAATCAAATTTAATTGTTACTACCATTTTTACGGTAAACAGTTTGGCGCCCACCGTGGGGCTAAAAATAATAGTGATTATTTTCTTGCTAGTTTTACTACATAAACCAAGTTATCTTTCACGTTTTTTCTTGTCCAAAATCTTCGATTTCAAGTCGAAATGTCTAACTCAGTAAATGGAGGTAAAAACAACAATCTTGAGGACCACGGAGAGAATGGTGTGAATGTTCCAGGTGTTGGTGTACCACCACGAAACCATGGGAACGCGCCAGAACCAATTCCAGTGGTCTCGCGCGAGGCCCAACACGTCGATATAAGCTCCCACGCCAACAGGAGCGTACATCAAGGAGACCAACAAGAAGCTCAGAAAACCCCACCTAGGGAAGAACGGGAGGTTAGCCTTCACGTTATTTTTGAAATGTTTCAGGCACAACAGCTGGCTATTGCTCAGCTGCAAAGTCACCAGAAAACTCCTAGCACGGTAGCACCGGGGACGGCTCCCCCAGCCGAGCAGGTACCAAAGAGATCAAGCAACAACGGGTCGGCAGCCGACCCCGCCATCGTAAAGATGCTCGAGGACCTCACGAGGAGGATCGAATCGGGCGAGAAGAAGATAGAGGCCAACGACAAGAAGGTCGAGACCTACAACTCCAGGGTCGACCAAATTTCGGGCACCCCCGATCTTGAAAGGTGTGGATTCAAAGAAGTTCATACAGAAGCCGTTCCCACAGGAAGCGGCCCCGAAACCCATTCCAAAGAGGTTCAGAATGCCAGATCTTCCGAAGTATAACGGAACCTCCGACCCCAATGAGCACGTTACCGCTTACACTTGTGCAGTGAAAGGCAATGACCTAAAGGACGACGAGATCGAGTCCGTCTTACTGAAGAAGTTCGGGGAAACACTTTCTAAAGGGGCAATGATGTGGTATCACAACCTGGCCCCAAACTCGATTGATTCATTTGCCATGCTGGTGGATTCTTTCATTAAGGCACATGCTGGTGCCGTCAAAGTAGCAACAAGGAAATCCGACGTCTTCAAGATTAAGCAGAGGGAGAATGAGATGCTGCGAGAGTTCGTATCTCGCTTTCAAATGGAACGAATGGAACTACCACCAGTCTCCGACGACTGGGCAGTGCAGGCCTTCACTCAAGGTCTGAATGAACGAAGCTCGGTGGCTTCGAAGCAGCTGAAATAGAATCTGGTTGAATATCCCGTCGTGACCTGGTCGGACGTTCACAACCGATATCAGTCGAAAATCAGGGTCGAGGATGACCAACAAGGAGCCCCCTCGGGCTCGGTATACCCAAGCAGGCTTCTGGCGAAGGAGCCAAAGCCAAACAAAGAAAGGTACCAACCATACACCGAAGACAGGAGAAACGCCTCGAGGCACAACATACCCCGCAATGATCGAAGGATGGATGGAGGATAGAATCCTCGGGGAGTCGTCAACAGAGCTGGATTCGATAGGCACACAGGGCCAACGGAGGCGCCTCGCTTGTCGGAATACAACTTCAACATCGATATAGCAGACATCGTGTTCGCCATCAATAAAATCAGAGACGCCAGGTGGCCCAGGCCTGTACAATCGGATCCTTCGCAAAGAAATCATAACTTAGTGTGTGAATTTCACAACACGCACGGCCACAGGACCGAGGATTGCCACCAACTCCGAGAAAAAGTAGCCAGACTACTCAGTAAAGGTCACCTCCGAGAATTCCTATGCGATCGAGCCAATAACCAGTTCCGGGAAAGAGAGGCGGCCATGAAGAACGAAATGAATGAGCCACAACATGTCATCCACATGATCTTGGGAGGCATCGATTCCACACAAGAGCCCATGATGAGAAGAACAAAAATATCCATCACCAGAGAAAAGCGAACTCGGGGTTACATACCCGAGGATGCTCTCACATTCAGCGACGAGGACATTGAGACCTTGTCTCAGCCTCACAATGACGCACTGGTAATCTCTTTCCTTGTAAATAAATTTAAAATTAAACGTGTAATTGTGGATCCAAGTAGCTCGGCCAACATTATCAGGCCGAGGGCGATAGAGCAGCTTGGACTGCTTGACCAAAATCGTACCCGCCTCTCGAGTCCTCAACGGATTCAATATGGAAAGTGAAACAACGAAAGGGGAAATCATCAACGGATTCAACATGGCAAGCGAAACAACAAAAGGGGAAATCACCTCCCAGTCAACGTGGCTGGCACAACCCAAAATGCCAAATTCCATGTCATCGAAGGAGACATGAGGTACAACGCCTTGCTCGGAAGGCCATGGATACACTGCATGAGAGCAGTACCATCCACCCTCCATCAAATGATGAAATTCCCGACAAAGGATGGGATTAAAACCATCTACGGGGAACAGCATGCGGCAAGAGTAATGTTCGTAGTGCACGATGTAACGCCGACACCAGTACCTCCACCTCGAAGGAGACAAAGGGTAATCAAACAGTAAAATAGCGATAGAAAACTACATCTTCGGTTAAGCCCGACAAAACAAAGCAGAAGACCGTACCGCATCCTCATCACAAGCGAATGAAATATATCAGGGCTCAAAACATTGCCGACACATTCTCCACTAAGGTATGACCGTCTCCCTTTTCATTCAATTACACTCTACACTAACCTGAGTGCAGCTATCTGATCAAAACGGTCGAAGCACTTCCCAACTTGAAGGCCTTAGGTTTCAAAAACATGCTTTGCACTCTTTTCCTTCGACCGGGTTTTTATCCCAAGAAGGGTTTTACCGGCAAGGTTTTTAACGAGGTAGCACCCATATGCTACCTAAGGAAGACTCAACGAGTATTCAAGGCTTCTTTTGCATTCGACCTCGAATACTGGGGGGCATCCCCTCGGAAGGCCACCTACTCGGAAAAGCTAAGATACGCCAAATGGGGTCTCGATAGGAAAATGATGTACGGGCCAAAAGGTCGAACAAACCGTGTCCGTATAGAATAGCCAGGCCCCTGACAGCGAAAACATGAATACTTGTACCAAGTAATCGAAGAATACTTTCCATCAAAGCATTTCACGCTTCAAAAGAAACTGGACATTTCTGTAAAAATGGCTCCTCTGTCAAAACCGTCCCGAATACTCGGGGACTAGCGTCAACAACTTGGAACAATGCGACCCCCGGGTCGGAGCTCCTAACTCGTAAGCCCTCAAAGAGGCAACGCCAAGATCACAGAACAGCTCTAGAGCCAAAAACGTCCCGAACACTCGGGGACTGGCATCAAAAACTCAAGGCCACATGACCTCCAGGTCAGAAGCCCCGAAATCATAAGCCTTCAATGAGGCAATACCAAGTTTACAAGTAATGGTTCCCGAGCCAAGAAACCCTCGATGTCTCGGGGACTGTCGCCAATGGCCACTTATCAAAAACCCGAGGCCATAAGACTCCAAGCGGGCAAACTCGATCTCGTAAGACCTATATAAGGAAACAACAATATCTGTAAGACCTCAAGAGAGGCATGAACCATACTTGTACCAAGTATCCAAAACTGCAAGACCTCAAAGGCATGTAAAACTTGTAAGACCTTACTAAAGGCATAAACCCTATCTCAAAGTTAAGGCTATATATCGAACTTGTAAGACCCCTAAAAGGCATACCCTCGATATAGATGCCGAAACTACCTCACTCGTGACTAAAAGGCTCCGGTCAAACACAAATGACTACGCTTACAAGGCTGCACCAGGCAAACTAACGCCACTCGGGGACGCCCGACCGTCGCTACAAAATCACAGGCCTTCAATTACTTCGAATCTACTTCAAAAAGAACCGGTTAAACATGCTACCCTCGACATAGGTAAAAGAGCTTCGACCATGTCAGCTCCAAATTACAGGCTTCGAGCTACTTAGCCAACGAGCCAAACCTACCGAGGGGCTCGATCATCGCCACATAACGACTCATAATCGAGGTTTTTATCAAACCGTGGAAGAGTCAAACCAAATCTAAAAAATCCTTGACGAGGGAAAAATAAAGCCTATATAAAAGGTCATATCGACCCAAGGCGTAAGAGCCATTGTTGCCAGCCCACATAAAAGGTCGCATCGACCGAAAGCGTAAGAGACACTGTCGCCAGCTTGAAATTCAAAAAACTTGAGGGTCGAGTGAGCTCGAGCCGATACCTGACTCGGAGACTGAACCCAAAATAGTTGACCAAACATGCTTAAGAGCAAAAGTATAAGAGCTCGAATGTCGTCTTATACTAAAAGGTCGCATCGACCGAGCGCGTAAGAGCCTACGGGCCAGCCTAATGAGCCCAGGGCTATACTATGAATCTAAGGATTCCTTTCAACTCAAGACCAGTTCGTCTGGCTAAAATCAAGGCAAAAAGAAATGCAAGAGGAATAAAACCGCAAGGTTTCTTTTTATGCACATATGCGAAAAAACACAAGCTCCATTTACAACATACTTTGAAAGTACTATATGCAGAATCAGAAAAGGAAATCTACGCCCCCCCTTGGGGACTATGGCCCGTCGGCCTCATCCTCGCTATCCTCGGCATCGGACAGAAGTACCTTAGCGCCACGTTCATCTGCCCTCGCCCGCTTCACCTCTTCCGAGAGGTCAAAGCCCCTAGCATGGATCTCCTCAAGGGTTTCCCTTCGAGACTTACACCGAGCATATTCCTTGCTCCTGCCCTCGCGGTCGAGAACCTTTCTCAGCTCAGCTTGAGCATCGGCAACATCCTTCAAATAGACCGCCACTTTCTGGTCAGCTGTGGTTCGGCTCATTACGGCTTCAGCCCGGGCATCCACAACCTCGGCCTTTATCTTCAAAAGCTCAAACTCGAGCTTCGTAATCATATATGTTTGAACCAAGCTATTATTGCAAGCTAAGCAAAGTTGAACCTCCGTCTGAGCCTTTAACTCATCATACTCGTGCTTGGCTCGGCCAGCTTCGTTCCGAAGGCGCCCCAGGTCCTCCATCTTTTTCTGCAACTGAAATAAACGAAACATTAGCCTTAGGAGCTAGAAGAAGGAACACACACTCACACGGAAACAAAAACTACCTGCTCCTTAAGGTAGCTCTCATAATTCATGCTCCGACTCGCCTCATACCGTATGTGTGCCAACTCGACTTCCCTTTCATCGCAAAGGAGCCTGAGGGATTTCTCCCCATCCAGAGCTTTCCGCAGCCTGACCTCACGGTGAAGCAGCTCGGACTTAAGCATATCAAAGGCCTGCAAAAAAAACTCAATAAGAAAGGGAAGACGCAAAACTCAAAAGGCCTGCGCTAAAACTCACCGCAGAGTGAAGCCGCTGAGCTTCCTCGAAGGTCGAGCGCGCATCTGCTAGTCTAGCTCCCTCAGCCCCGAAAGAGCCGATCCCGGTCAAGCCACGATCGCTCGACGTACATGATCCCAGGTTTCGAGTATCCCTCGAAGCACCTTCGATGGGAGACAGAATCGGCGGCAGATAACCCTCATTCCTCGAAGCACCTTCGACGGAAAAAGAAGACGACAACGGAGGAAAACTGCCTTTCCAAAATCGAAAATCACGGGCGCAGCAGGCTCAGTCAATGAATCCTCTCCGAGCCCCCGGTCTAGGTTAGCTTTGCTTTGAACACCATCGCCCTGCAAAGGCATTTCTTGCTCATTATTATCATTCTTTAGCCCAGAAGCTGGCAACCCTTCTCCTTCTCCGAGAGGGCACGGCCTCGCCCCAAAAGACTCCCCGATGTCTACAATAACAAGAGATGGTGCGCAGAAAGAGAAAGTGCCTTTCCAAATGAAGAAGGAGGGAACAAATCACACAGCATGTACCATGATGTTTTGCTTCCCATCTTCCCCTAGACAAAGCTCGCCACTTACGCTCATCATAAGTCAAGTGAGTCGCCAACTTCCGAGCCTAATCCGGCAGATTAGGGACCTCGCACGACATCCATGAAATTGCTACAGAAGAGGAAAGGAAGGCGTGTTCAGGGAACCCACCTTCACCATAATTAAAAATCTACGTAGGCACGAGTGTACCACTTACGTGTAAAATTCCATTCCTCGGGGAATGGCATGAACTCCACAGGGATAACATCAACAGTTCGAACTCGGACGAATCGGCTCATCCGCTCCCGATCTCCGTCTTCTTCATCATCAACAACAAAAGGTGTGTTCGACCGGCATCGTAAGGTTAGCAGACCTTGATGGTGAAAAGGCCGGTATACAGCCTGATAAGATGACTGAGCGTGAATTCAAGCCCTGCCTTCTCCGCAAAGAACTTTATCATCAACACTATCCGCCAAAATGACAGGTGAATCTGCGCCAAGGTAACCCGATACTTTCGACAGAAGTCAAGCACAACCCTATCAAGGGGGCCCAGCGTCAAAGGATACATGTACACATTCCAAAATCCCTCGGCACAGTCCGTGATGCTCTCTTTCGGGGAAGGTATCTACAGTACTACCTTTTCTACCCATCCACCGTCTTTCCTTACCAACTCAAGGTGTCCCTCTCCTATCAAAGAATTAAACTTCAAGGTATGCTCCGGTTGATCCCGAGCATCGGGATACTTTTCTGACAAGAGGTCCCCCCTTCAAAGCAAAATGCCCCGAGTCAGGCCCGCCTGGTATTAGCGGCGCTCCGCCAACAAGGCAAGAACCGGAGGTAGAGCGCTCTCCACCTTGCCGAATGGATCCTGATGTAGTAGTCATGACTTTGGTAAAATTAGAGAACTGGAGCAGGAATTTGGGCAAGAGCGTTAATACTGCAATAATGAAGGGCCTAACGCAGGAAAAGAGGATAACTACTCAGAATGGCGGAATCTCCATAAGAGGGAAGACGACCCTATATATGGAAAAAGCGGCGACGATCCGCTTGCCTCAAAGGACGATTAAAAATACTGGCCGAAATCACTTTGGGTAGATATGCCGGCGGGATCGCCTCGGTCGCTTCGTAGCCGTGTCATTCACTTGACAACACCATATGATGTTTTGGGGTTGGAGACCCCCGCACCGACCAAGCCTCGAGATGGTACCCGATCTCGATGACCTCCACAAAAAGAAGTTAGGCTCCAGGAAGCCAATGCCATCACTATACGTCCCGAGATGGTACCCGATCTCGAGGATCTCCACTAGAAAGAAGATATGCTCCAAGGGGCCATTAATATCATTACGAGACTCGAGATGGCACCCGATCTCGAGGGCTCCTTTCAAGAAGAAAATGAGAGCTAAAACTCTATTCATATGGGTTTGGCCTCGAAATACCATCTAAACTCGGGTAAGCCCTCATCCGGGATCTATCTGCAATGCCTTAAGGCTATCCACACTGAGTCCAAAGCAAGTCCCCAGGTAGCTCGAGCTTAAGCAAACCCCACTCGAGGACTGCCCCCGAAAGCCTAAAGGCTATCTTTATTCTTAGGAGTCCGAGCAAGCCCCCCCCCCTCGTCGGAGACTATCATGAGGTCTAAAAGGCTATGTCTCGTACCGAAATTTCGAAATCCTACTCTCATTCAACTCGAAGACGGGGATCCCAACGACCCGAGTTTATCAAACCCATCTAGGCTCGGTCCAAGGTACGATAAAGGGTTTTGCAGGGAATCGAGTTAATCAATCAAGGGCCAAAAGAAGTGCTCGCACTCGGGCTCGATATTCGCACCCATCGGTGGAGTCATGCATTCTGATTCTCCATAAACGAAGGTAAAAAGAGATATAGCGTAAATCGGAGACAAATTGAAGAAACATCTTTATATTCATAAGCACTTGGTTATAAAAGCCCGCGAAGGGTCCTTACATATGATTACAAAAGCCCACGAAGGGTCCTTACACAGAAACAAAGAAGCAAAAAGGTGCATATATATAATTAAAGCCTAGAGCCTAGCCTATTCTCCGGGGAGAATCCTCGGCGGCAGTATCTTCGAGAGCCATCCTCTCGGGGGTCTCATCTCGATCTTCCAAAGCAGCATCTTCAAGGGAGAAGATGAAGAAGAGGAAAGTGATGGATAAGAGGAAAGTGACGCAGAAGAAGCAGAAAGAAATGAAGAAGTGGCTGGGTGAAAAATCTGGCTAGTATGGATTTTGTCAGCACCACTATCGTGAAGCCACTTCTTGAGACGTTACACCGGTGCGGGATGCGACAGTTAGTGGATAGTACCACCTCACTCCACGGAAAGCAAAAGGAGTAAGGCGTCGTACCGGGTAGTCGGGGGAGGTGAGCAGTGGTGAATAATCCGAATACCCTCCTGAGCAGTGGTGTAGAGTCCAAGCATTTTCCCGAGTCGGGAGGAATCGGCCCCCCTACCTCGTCGTCTCGAGTCAACGACGACAGTAGTAACAACAACAACAACGACGAGACAATGTGATTTCGCTCGGCAAGGGAAAGCCCAGAAAAAAGGCCATAGCGTGGCTGATGAGAACTCCGCCATGTAACCTTAAGGCCAAGGGCCTCAAACATGGTGGATAACAATGGATGAGGATGGTGAGAAGAAAGGGATGGAGAGATGTTGGAAGGCACTTAAATAAAAAATTGGTTCCAGGAGGCTCCCATTTATAGAAAGGGAAGTAGTGTAACTGACGGCGCCATTATTGTCTTTGAAAGACGTATCGACAGGCACAATCAATGCATCCTTGGGAGCTGGACCGGCGGCGACATTATCTCTTTGAAGAATAAGAAACGGCAATGCTTTGAATGATTTTGGAAAGATGAACCGACGGGACACCTCGATTGTCATAAAGGCTCACGTCATAAGTATGACATCATCGCGGGAAGTCTGAAGAGATGGATATCAAAGTCATTTCTTATCATTCTACTCTAAGAAACGCGGGGACTATATGTATACGGTAAAATCGGAGGGTCCAATTTTCGGCCATTACAATGCCTCGTGAGCAAGGTTTCCAAAGGCCCAAGACTATGGCCGAGATTTATCCCGAGGAGCCATCGGTGTCCAACCTCGAGGCAGCCCAAGTCAACGGTTATGGTAGAACAGTGGGAAGTTCCCTAGGCGCACGACTAGGGCTGACAAAACCTAGAGGGTTAGCTCTGACTCGTATCAGGGCATTGAGTAGCTATACCTGCCCCATATCTTTGTAATTAATGCTTTTGTACTATGTTCCCCCTCATATATTAAAGGAGAATCCTTGTCATTTGTAGATATCTGTTGCTCAATACTATGAAACGAACGAACAGTGTCTCTGCTCTCTAACATATTCTCTTGATTTCATTACTTCATTTATTGCTTATATTCATTGTGTTCTATTTATTGTTCTCATTTATTGCTTATCATTGATCATAAAGGGCCATCATCATAGCTCTCATAACTATTATCCCCCTCTCGACTGCTCCGAATCGGCCATCCAGCTCGACCCCGAGGCCTGACAATCGACAGCTCGAGACCCCCGATCTCAACTGTTTTGTTCGCCTATCATACCGTTTCTAAGCTATTGTCACACCTCCTTTTTACCACCCGAGGGGGATAGGGAGTTTTTTCAATTTAAGTGACATTATTCGAAATAGGATTATTTATTTATCAGAGTCGCCACTTGGGATAAATTATGGTGTCCCAAGTCACCGGTTTATTTTAAAAATCCCTAGTCAAGGAAGTTTTATTTTTTGAAGAGTCTGCGAACCAAAAATTCTAAATAAGGAATTCTGTTAACCCGGGAGAAGGTGTTAGGCATTCCCGGATTCCGTGGTTCTAGCACGGTCGCTTAGTGATTATTACTTGGCTTAAGTTATTTAACTACTCATTTTAAGACCTATGTATATTTATGTTTTTACCGCTTTTAATCACTTGATTTATTCGTAATTAAAGAATTGAGTTACGCGTACGTATACTTTTTTTTTGGCGCGTCAAAAATCATGTCACGCGAACGTGTCCACAATTAGTAACACTTTGTTTATTTTATTAAGAAAAGTTTGGTTGAAGTTGCGCGAACGCATCCCTCGAGTTACATTTTAGAATTAAAATCGCAATTATGTTACGCGAACGTATACATAATTACAATAATAATTTAAGTCGGGTTAATCATGTAATTTGTAGGATAAAATTTTATTTCTTCATAATTTCTTTATCTTTACTTGTAATCATTTACCATATCAGATAATCTAACTAAAAGTTAGTCTTTAGCGCATATTTAGAAGTTTGTGTTGTATTTTAAACTAATGAGAATAACCCATCAAAAGTAAATTTCGTTTTAAATTTAATACTTACGCACACATTTTAACCTTTTTTATTTCCTTTTAATCTTTATAACTCCATCAGTTTTCCCTAAACAAATGCTACGTAAATTTGTATAAGTTTTGTTACATAATTTGAACTTAATTTGGCTTTAAATAAATTAACTTGTAATAAAACTATAATATTGAGATTTAATCTGATACAGTATGTTATCCTTACAAATATATATATATATATATATATAAAAGTTATACCTGATCAAACTTAAAAATACATGATAGAAAAAAAGAAAAAAAAGGAGTGCAATATTGCAATATACGCGAATAGTTGGCAAAAGGAGTGAAGTTTCGATATACGAAAAAAAAAATGTTTTGGCAAACAAAGTTTCTCACGAAAGAAATATCTAATGAAGTAATATATTTTTTTTTATTTTTTATTTTTTGGCTATTAACAAATACTATAAACTATCTTACAAAAATGTGGCAGTCACATATTCTAACACAAATGAAGAACATTGATGTGCTGGTGTCTTGCAATCAGTGATATGTCATGACAAACGAGTATTTACGAGACCTGATTTCTGTGTATAACATAGGCAACGATAATCTTACAAAACTTAAGGCAATTACCATTAGAAGTGAATAATATATGCATTATTTAATGAATTACAATAAATTGATGCAAAGGAGTTCAATCAAAATTAATATAAATTGACCAAACCAAACTTTCACTTCCCTAAATAGCCGAAGTGCTGAAATTGTTAACGTAAAAATCTTTACTCCCTTTAAACACAAAATCTACTTCAACAACTAAAAATGAGAAAAAATAAAAATCTGACCAAGCATTAATAACTTAACACAATAAACTCAAGAACACCACCAATGGACAAACAAACTAAAATCAAGTATTTGACATGATAACAGAGATGCAAAAAAAAAAAAAAAAAAAAAAAAATCGAACTAAAACATTCACGAAAGCACAATAAATACATGAAATAATCTTAAAGTGAGAAAGGGACCTTTATTATTGAATATGTTCCTCCAAATTTGTACAATGGAAACAAAGCTTCCAACTGACTGCAAACACAACGAGAGGCTGCAAATGGAACCACGACGGAACTTGGACGAGGAAAGCTTCAAACTTGACCTCGAAAGAAAGATTTTTTGGGTCAACTCGACAACAGCTTTTGCTGCCCTTTCGAGCTGCTTTTTGCAAAGTTTTTGGGCTGCTTTTTGCTGAGTTTCCGGCTACTAAAAATGGTGAATAACTATGATTTTAGCGTGAAGAAGAAGTAAGTTGCCCCCCTTCTCTGTTCCAAGATGTCAATTATATATAAAATGCATGTGGTTTGTAGTAACTGATGTGGGAGGAAATAATGCTGTGTGGGGAAAGTGGGGAAAGGGACGTGAGGGAGTGGGGCATAAAAGTGGGGCTTGGGGTGAGATAAAAGAGGAAAGTGTTGGTTTGTGCTATGTGACGTGAGGGAGTGAGATTCAATTGTGAGAGTATTTTGGGTGTAAAGTGACGTGATGGGGAAGAGGATTTTTAGGGGATAAGGACTGATAGGTTTAGCTAGGATCTCTTTCTTTTTTTTTTTTTTTTTTTTTAAATTTAAAAAATGTTATTTATTTACTTCTTTTAATTACAAAAAAAAAAGGTAAAGTAAAATATATAAACGTGGACCCACTTCTTTTAGACTAAGAAAATTAAATACTCTTCAGCAAGTCTGTAAACGTAAATGGGTATATACTATATACTAACAACAAAATTATAAAAATGGTAACATAATTTGGCATATGATGAAAGCAAATTTAGAAAGAGAATAACCTGTTGACAATGTTCCTTTCGTAAAAAAAAAAAAAAAAAAAAAAAAAAAAAAAAAAAAAAAGAAAAGTTCACGATCGATGTGGTAGTAAACATGAATATCCAAATCCATTTGGGAAATAGCAGTTAGGGAAAAATAAAATCTATACTTTAAGAATGTGAATATTTATTTATTTTTATAATAAAAAAAATATTTACACTCAAATAATATATAATTTGGGTGTGGTTAAAAATTAGTTGTTCACAGCTATAATTCTGATTTCTAACCTTTTACTTAGCATCCATCGCTTTACAACTAGCATAAAAATAGATCACGTAATTTTAGAACCTCATAATCAAATTTAATTATTATTACCATTTTCACGGTAAACAATGAATAAAAAAAATCATGAAATTTATTATTTAGATTCTAACTTGGTGAATGCCCAATGGTAAAAAATGAAAATTGAGATATTTCTTTGAGGTTCAACTAACAATATTATTAAATGTACAACCACCGCGGAATGCACTAAAGGCTTATAGAGGACAACTGAAAAGCAAAGGACCATTATCTATATCTATATCTATATATTATTAAAAGGAGAGGAAAAAGTCCTCTCCTTAAGCCAAGTGGCAGCCTAAGAAAATGCCACATAGCATAATTGGTTACTAATTAGTTATTTAGTTTATAATTAGTTATTGGTCACTTATTTTTGAATATAAATACATATCAAAAAAGAAAATAATAAAATGCAATAAAAAACTACTATATATATATATACATATATATATTAATTGGTTACTTTATTTGGATTAATAAATATAGATATCTTATAATTAAATATAATAAAAAATAAGAAAAAATAAATATATAAAAAATAACTACCCATTCAAATTGGGTGGGAGTAGTTTCAAGTTTGAGTTTTTAAATTATTTTAAAATAAAAAACAAAAAAAAAGTTAACCTATTAAACGAAAAAAGAGAAGAAAAATTGCCCATTCAAATAGAGAAGTATTTTCAAGTTGGAGTTTTAAAATAACTTTAAAATAAAAAACAAAATTAAAAAAAATAATGAAGTACCAATTCAAATTGGGGAGTAGTTTCAAATTGGAGTTTTAAAATTATTTTAAATTAAAAAAAACGAAAAATCTTTTTATATATACATATAAAAAACGAAAATAGTAAAATAAAATAAAAAAACTACCATATATATATATATATAATATTATATATATATATATATATTATATATATATATATATATAATATATATATATTATATATATATATATATATTGGTTACTTTATTGGATTAATAAATATAGATGTCTTATAATTAATATATTAAAAAAATGAAAAATAAATATAAAAAATAACTACCCATTTAAATTTTCGTGGGAGTGGTTTCAAGTTTGAGTTTTTAAATTATTTTTAAAATAAAAAGCAAAAAAAAATTACCTATAAAAAACAGAAAAAGAGAAGAAAAAACTACACATTCAAATATGGGAAGTAGTTTCAAGTTGGAGTTTTAAAATAAAAAACGAAATCAAAAAAAATAATGAATTACCAATTCAAATTGGGGAGTCGTTTCAAATTGGAGTTTTAAAATTATTTTGAAATAAAAAAAACGAAAAATCTATTTATATATAATATACATATAAAAAAAGAAAATAATAAAATAAAATAAAAACTACGCATATATATATATATATATATATATATATATATATATATATAGTAATTGATTACTTTATTTGGATTAATAAATATAGATATCGTATAATTAAATATGATAAAAAACAACGAAAAATAAATATATAAAAAATAACTACCCATTCAAACTGGATGGGAATAGTTTCAAGTTTGAGTTTTTAAATTATTTTAAAATAAAAACCAAAAAAAAAAATTACCAATAAAACAACGAAAAAAGAGAAGAAAAACTACCCATTCAAATCGGGAAGTAGTTTCAAGTTGGAGTTTTAAAATAATTTTAAAATAAAAAATAAAATAAAATAAAATAATGAATTATTAATTCAAATTTGGGAGTAGTTTCAAATTGGAATTTTAAAATTATTTTAAAATAAAAAACGAAAAATCTATTTATATATAATATTATATAATATAATATAATATAATATATGTATAATATATAATATGTAATATATATAATAGGAGAGTCAAAGAAATCTATATCTATCTATCTATCTATTATATATATATATATATATATATATATATAATAGAAAGCTTACACAAATAGGAAGCTTACACACACAAATATATATATATATATATATATATATATAATAGGAGAGGCAAAGAAATGTTATAATGACAAGTGTCATAATTTCTATTAACAATATAATTATACTAAATATTGGATAATATAATAAATAAAAATACATAACGAAAATATTATTTGATGACTATATAAGTCCCTTTAATTTAATGGAGATTTTATTTATTAAAATTTAGACAATATCTATTCTATTTATATAGAATAGGATAATCAAATAATTGTGATAATTCCAAATGTAACATCGGAAAATTAACAAAGTGACAAATATTTTTTTAATATTGACCGCGCATCGCGCGGGTACGAATACTAGTAAATTGTTTAGTACCTGGGGACTATGTATATATATATTCTCCAGAATAAAGACTTGGCTAACAAGGACTGATTAAGGTTGAACAGTTCTTGAAATTCTTGGTTGTCTTTGCAGTTATACCTTTCGTTTTCGTTTCTCAAGATTCGCCGAATCGATTGTCCTATGATTTAGTTAAATAGGCCTGCCATCCAAATTAATCACTGCATACAAAAATCACATTCTTGTTATCTTAGTATAATTATAAGTTAAAGGGAGTTGTGATATCTTACTAGCTACTTAGTTTCCATAAACATTCTCTCATCATTTAAAAAGTGTACCGAAGCCAATTACTTTGAACACTACCTAATAATAAAATATTCGCGAATAAGAACATTCACAGTTTGCTAGTTGCTAAAAAGTTAGAAAACATGAAATCCAAGTTCATGAAATATAATTTATGATGTATATATATACGAGGATATTTTACTATGACTAATCTTAATAAAATGTTTATATTTTTCGATGAAAGAGATGTATCAACGAAGCTACAGAAAAAAGCATCTTAATCCGATTTTTATAAGCTTTTGTACGGAAATATATATTGAAGCATATAGCAATCTTCCGTACAAACTATACTGGAACTCCAAAATATAATATACTGGAATTCCAGTATATTATGCTGGAGTATTTTCCGGATTTTGAATAGTGTTTTTGTTCAGATTTATCTTTACATAAAAAGTGGCTAAATTTCGATGAATTTTGAAACTGTGGCTATTTTTGAAGAATCACTTGTAAATCGCGCTATTTTTGAATTTTCGGCCGTTCGCTTTTATAGGCCTGGGTTTACGGTTGTCTGGGCCAAACTTACACAGTTTGGGTTTCATTTTGGGATTTTTACCTTGAGATTTTTACATGCTTTTTAACTATTATCTAAATAAATAGTAGCATTTCTCGTTTATTCCACAAGAAGCACTTTTTTTTCACATTTGTAGCAGATTATAAAATTAGTCTCAATATTGAATAAATTAACGGATTGCCCTAATCAAGGGAACTACCTTTTTTTCTTACTTCCTCTCTCTCTCTCCATATGTTTAGGTTCCGTATCTCCATCAACGTATCTCGCTGATGGAGACTTCATATACTCTGGATATTTCTTCTTCTCCTATTTATCATTCACTAATTAACTCTTCCGATAATTTTCACACGGATTTGTGGGTATTACGATCAATTTTCTTTATGGCGGCGATAATTTTGATATGGAATCGTGCCATAATATCATACAAATTATCTCATAAATCTCTTATTGATTCAAATAAGTATCCGATTACTTCTTCGTTTTCTCTATTGCTTATGTGAGTTTTTGAACTTTAACGTAAGAAAATTCTAGAATCTGTATATTTAATTCATTTTTACATCAGATTTTATGAATAATTTAATCTTAGGCTTTCATTTTTTTTCCCGCAGAATTTGCAACAATGGACAAGTCAAAACAACCACAAAAAATTGATTCGAACAATTATTTGGACAGAGGATTGAAAATGGATGTCTCGGCTGTCAAGGCTATCAGGGATACCTAATGTGATTCTCCTTCAGGAAGTAGTGAAAATGCTTTACCACTTTCTCGTCCCAGCTTTGAGTTATTGTATGAAACTCCTGAAAGGTCTGCAAACCAGAGGCGTCCGCAAATGGGGAGTTCAATTGGGGAGATTAGGGAGCAAAGGGTGGAAGGTCTGACAATTGTTTTTAAAGTACCTTCACATTCTACTCCCAAAATTTATAATCAAGTTGCAAATGAGAAGAAACGAGAAAAAGGGGTTGAGGATGAATTTCAGGATATACAATTTCAGTTAGTGAAACACAAAAAAAAAAAAAAAAAAAA
>NC_031994.1:39032363-39068635 GCF_001879085.1 Nicotiana attenuata | reverse complement strand
AAAAAAAAAAAAAAAAAAAAAAAAAGGTTGATGGGACTAGCGGGTAGATAGCAAATTTGAAGGTATTGTATGTTTGTATTTAAGATTATCGCAACATCAGCTATACTTGTAATTTTTATCAGTTATAGTTGCTTTTTTAATTTATCCGTATAAGGAATAAATATCAAAATAAACTATTAGGTCAATAATAGGACTCATTCGTCTGAGTTGAAAATATATTTTGTGTAGATTTGGGGTTTTTATTTCAAACCGGAAGATCATTCTAAAGTAAAGATTGCAGCCAACAGTAATATTAGCGTGATTGAAAGTTTGAGGAAGCATTTGACTCCAAGACAATTTAAATGTTCAGAGAAACATGTTTCAGATACTTTGTTGATTTGCCGATGGTAGCTATGCAACCCTGCTTGATACACACTTTATTGTTGAGGGAGGTTGTTCACGATAATAGAGATGAATTATGGTTATCATTGAATGGTTGTAAAATACATTTTGATATCGGTGAATTTGCGTTTGTTACGTGTTTGAAATGTACTGGTGCGGCAATAAATGTTATGATGCTAATCAAAGTTGTAGTTTGATTGATCGGTATTTTGGAGGAATTAAGAAGCTTAATAGCAAGGCTATAGTCCATTGTTTTGAAGCGGAGAGATGGTCATCAGATCAAGATGCAGTGAAGATGTTGTGATGTACTTCATTAACATTTTTTTATTTTCATCAATTCCTGATAGTCCTGTCTCAGTTGGTCACTTTGAGTTAGTTGAGTCTGGTGAATTTGAAAATTATCCATGGGGTAAATTGGTTTTTAACGAAATGTATACCTCATTGAAAAAGATTTTCGAGGGAAGAAAGCAAAAAAATATTCCGGGCTATATGGACTTCCATTAGCATTCCAAATCTGGTTTTATGAATGTTGTCCTCGAGCAAAAGATCAACTTGCTGTGTTTGTTTAGCATAAAGTCCCTCGCATGCTTAGCTGGAAAGTGATCAGTAATCATACTTTAGGAAAGGCATCAAAGTTACGGTCTGACATACAGGTTACATTTAATTATACTTTCTTGTACCTGTTAATAAGCATTTGTATTATATTTTATAATATTTATGTATTTTACTATATAGTTGGAGGTGAGAAATATTTTACCAAAAACACTTGAGAAATCAAGTATGGATGTGCTTGCTTTTTTTTTTTTTTTTTTGTATTGGAATGGAAGAGAATGCAACAGTTCAGGATGATGTTGTATGTGAACTTGGCGACCATGACTTCCAATCTCCTTTTCCTTGTGATGACCCAAAGGGTCATATTTTATTTTAGAACCCGAATCCGGGTTCTGAGGCTTTGAAAACTTTATTTTTTTCTCCTTGATTTGCATGCGCAGTCCGAACGCGTGTCCGGAAAGCTTTTATGTGAAATTTAAGAAAAAAATTAAATTTGGCCTTTAAAATTGGTTAAAGTTGACTTCGGTCAATTTTTTTATAAACGGACCCGGAACCATGATTTGACGGTCCCGTAGGGTCCGTAGTAAAATATGGGACTTTGGCGTATGCCCAGAATCGAATTCCGAGGTCCCTAGCCTGAGAAAAGAATTTTTAAAGAAAATTATTTGCTGAAAAATATAAGGACTTCTGGAAATGAAATGGTGTGTGATCTTGATGGTATCAGGCCTGTATTTCGATTACGGAGCTCGGTACTGGTTTAAAATAATATTTAAGTCGCACCTGTGAAATTTGGTAAGAATCGGAGCTGATTTGATATAAATCGGGCCCTAGGTTGAGAAAATAGAAATTTTGAACCATCTTATGAATTTCATGAATTTGAGGTTAAATTTGTAGTTGTTGATGTTATTTTGATGATCTGATCGCACGAGCAAGTCCGTGTGATGTTAGTAGACTTGCGTGCATGTTTGGTTTGGAGCCTCGAGGGCTCGGGTGAGTTTTAGATAGACCACGGAGTGAGTTTGGACTTAGAAAATTTCTGTTGGTATTTTTGTTGGAGGCTCTGATCTCGCAATTGCGAGGTCAGGCTTCGCAATTGCGAGCCTAACAGGCTTGGCAATTGCGAGGGCTTTATCGCAATTGCAAAAAAGCCCAGGCCAGCACTTATTCGCATTAGCGAACACCCCTTCGTAATTGCGAAGTCATCAGGGAGGGGCCAGTCATCGCAATTGCGACAAATTGCTCGCAATTGCGAGGGGAGAAGACATGCAGCAGGTTCCTAATTGCGAAGCTCCAGTCGCAATTGCGACATCTGCACCTTAACAAAATATCATTTGGATGGGATTTCAACTTTATTCTTCAAAATTTCGAACCCTAAGCATCCCTAGGCGATTTTTCAAAGAGTCAAACTTCTCCAATTCATAGGTAAGTGATTTCTAACTCATCTTTTTCGATCTAATTCATCTTTTTACATGATTTCACTTCAAAATCTAGGGGTTTTCATGGGAAATTGGGTGTTCTTGGGTAGAAATTAGGATTTTCGAATTTTGGGGATTTGACCTCAACTTGAGGTCGGATTTTAAAACCAATTACATATTTGAGTTTCTGGGTGAATGGGTAATCGGGTTTTGGTTCGAACTTCGAGTTTTGACCAAGCGAGCCCGGGGTCGGTTTTTGACTTTTTGGGGAAAACATTGGAAAATCTATATTCATGCATTATAATTTGTTTATTTAGCATTTGTTGATGTTATTAAGTAAATTATGACTAGATACTAGCGGATTGGAAGAAGAACTGAGAGGTAAAGCGGTAATTGAGGCTTGATTTTGTCCGTGGAATTGAGGTAAGTGTTTGGCCTAACCTTAGCTTGAGGGAATAGATGTTGTGGTCTTGTTTGCTACGTGTTAGTGCTGAGTACGACGTATAGGTGTGGTGACGAGTATCTATACGTTGGTGTCGAGCATGCAAGTGAACCTTATATTATGAACGTTATGTCTCTTATCTTGTACTGTTCATGCTTAAAATGAAGTTTCTCTATGTTGAGCAAGTTTATGATATTGTTGAGTATTTGATCATTGATGAGTATTGACTCAAGTTAAGACTTATTTCATAGAATTAACTGTTGAAACAAGATTGGTTATAGCTGATTCCCTTGCCGGAATATTATTGTTTCTATTGTTGATTCCTTTGCCGGGATGTTATTGTTTCTATTGTTGATTCCCTTGCTGGGATGTATTGTTTCTATTGTTTGGGTGAGGAAGAGTGTAAAGCACGAAGGGTGATGCCGTGCATAATATTGTGAGTGAGTGTTAATACATGAAGGATGATGCCGTGCTGATATTGTGAGAGTTAATGCACGAAGGGTGATGCCGTGCCATGATTATGAGAGTTAATGCACGAAGGGTGATGACGTGCTGTCTCTATTGTTTCTTATGGAGAGGACGAGAGTAAAAACACGAAGGGTGATGCCGTGCACGTGTTACTATTTCATTATTACTGTTGATACAAATATGGTGTTCATTATGCTTCTCTATTGAATTACTGTTAGAATTGGATATTCCTCGCAACATGTTTCCCTTCCCATCTTTATCTGTTATTTTCCTGTTATTATTGTTCTGTTAGTATATGACTTAACTGCACAGGTTTATATGGTTGTCGTGTCCTAGCTTCGTCACTACTTCGCCGAGGTTAGGATCGACACTTACCAGTACATGGGGTCGGTTGTATTGATGTTGCACTCTACACTTTTTGTACAGATTTCGGTGCCGGACCTTGTGAGTAGCTTGAGGTAGCTGCCTTCAGTCCAGGGGGACCAAGGTAGATCTGCTGGCGTTCGCAGTTGAAGTCCCCCCTTTCCCCTCTTTAGTTTTCTGCTGTCTCTTTTATCTCGAGAACAGTTGTACTTCTTTCAGACTTTTATCTATAGTAAAACTTAGTCGTTCGTCGATTGTGACACCAGATCTATGGGGTAGTTATGTACTTGAGTTGTGGCACTATTATATTATTTTTCGCACTTCTTAATTATATTGTTTTAACTATTATCTGTTCCTATTTGGTTAATTATAATGGTAGTAAAATTGTAACTGTCGGCTTGCCTTGCTTTCATGAGTAGGCGCCATCATGATTCCCAAAGGTGGAAAATCTGGATCCTGACATTCCTATGCCATCTAAGATATACAGGAAATCAAATTCAGATCTTGAACCTTCTAGTATGGACTTGATATGTGAGATCAAACGTATGCCATCTAAGACATACAGGAAATCAAATTTTGATCCCGAACCTGCTAGTATTGATTTGATAGGTGAGATCAAACGTATATCAGACAGTCAGAAGGTTTTGAAGGAAGATTTTCAAATGGTATGTGTATTCATTGTGGAATCTAATTCCAAATTAGTTAACACTATTGATTTATTGTCAAAGAAAGTGGATAGTCTCACTACTGATGAGGTATTTATCATAAAAAGCGTTTAATTATTATCTTGGAGTTTATATATGACAGTAGTTTCTTAAATTTTCAATCATATATATGTTCTAAAATTTACTTAATTAATGTTTAAATAGCATGGGTGAGGAGTTCGCCACCAAGGCATGTATGGTGATGGTGAATTAGATGCTTACCCCGAAGGTCGTGATAAAAGCGCAAAGGCTCGTGGCATCAATGATAGTAATCACTTTGAAAACAATGGGAAAATGAATGAAGATCCCAATGTGTATTTTACTAGTAATCATACTTGTTTTCTTTTGGCGTAAGATTTCTTTTGTTTGCAAATTTGTATATAGTATTCATATTATACCCAATTTGATTTTTGAATATGGGCTATACCATATATGCCGTAAAGGAAAACATTCATGTTATATTTAAGGTATGACATATATATTTCTTGTATAAATTTAAGTAAAATCTTTTTATAATACAACAACAACTACATATATACCCACCTGTGAGTATATACTATGTCTTTTTTTTTTTTGTTGTATAAAAAGACGGATCGCAGATATGCAAGCATTCAAAATATTACTTGTATTTCTGCACTCACAAACACATAAACATCAATAGACAATTTTAAATTTTTTAGCATTTAGGTAAGTATTTCACAGCTATGCGCAGGATATTTCTACAAAATATTGCATATATGTAGGATATTTTTATATACCTTAGTTGCCTCATGTAACGACCCGGCCGGTCGTTTTTGGAATTTACGCCCCGATCCCCTAGTAACTGCTTCCCCTAAGTTCCTTTCTGCATTTTGGTTTGCCGGGACGTTCGGTGTTGGGTTTTCGGAGAGTTTTGGGACACTTAGTCCCTAAATGAGAGCTTAAGTGTTGGAAAGTTGTCCGTAGTCGGAACAGTGTGAAGACGGTCTTGGAATGAAAATCCGATGGTTCCGTTAGCTCCGTTAGGTGATTTCGGGGTTAGGAGCGTGTTCGGAATGTATTTTGGAGGTCCGTAGCTAATTTAGGCTTGAAATGCCGAAGTTTGAATTTTTGAAGTTTTCTGTCCGATAGTGAGATTTTGATCCGAGGGTCGGAATAGAATTCCGGAAGTTTCAGTAGTTCCGTCATGTCATTTGGGATGTGTGTGCAAAATTTCAGGTTATTCGGACGTGTTTTGGTTAGGTTTTTGATCAAAAGCGTATTTTTGATGAAGTTTGAAGTTCTTAGGCTTAATTGATTAATTCGAGTTCCGACGTTGTTTTAGGTGGTTTAAGGATTTGTACAAGTTTGAATGATGTTATGGGATGTGTCCGTAGGTTTGGTTGAGGTCCCAGGGGCCTCGAGTGTGTTTTAGATGCTCAACGGGACATTTTGAGTTGTTTAAAATTTGCAGAATTTCTTCAGCCGATGCAGACCTGTTTTCTTCTTCGCGATCGTGTACCCCTTCACGCGTTCGCATAGAGTAATTTCGGAGGGGGCCCCATTCCTTAATTGCGATCGCATGGATTGGTTCGCGATCGCACAAAACTGGCCCTTTCTCTTTCGCGTTCGCAGCTTCCCCTTCGCGTTCGCGTAGTGTAAACTGAGCTGGTGACTCAGTGGCCCATTCCTTCTTTGCGTTCGCATGTCTTCAGACGCGATCGCGTAAGGCCAGCTCCTCCTGTTCCACGATCGCGTGCTCCTTCTCGCATTCGCGTAGGCCTTTTTCCTGGAGCCTTTATTTTACTCTTCGCGATCGCGGTCCTATCTTCGCGATCGCAATTCACTAATTACCTGGGCAGTTATAAACTTTCAAAAAAAAACCGAGGGTTAGCCATTTTTATCAAAACACAAGCTTGGGAGCTCGGATTTGGGAGAAATTTTGAGGGATTTTCGAGGGCAACGACTGGGTAACGATTCTCTTCTCTCTTATGCTTAAAACCCACTAATCTAATCACGAATTCCTCCTTAATTTCGAATTTTGAATGAAAGATGGGTAAAACTTCATAGACCAAGTTATTGAGTTTTGAGTGGGTGTTTGACCTCCGATTTGAGAGATTTTTGTATGGTTAGACTCGTGAGAGAGCGAGGGTTCTGAAAATATAAAATTTATCCGATTCCGAGACGTTGGCCTGAGGGGCATTTTGGTCATTTTATCTAAATTCGCGTCTTAGCTTTAAATTAAATAGTAGAATCAGTTGCTTGAGATGTTATTTATGATATGTAATTGAATTGAATAAATTTGGGCCATTTGGAGTCGGATACTCGTGGCAAACGTGTGGTTTCGAGTTGATTTTGGAGCCGGTTTGAGGTAAGTGGCTTGTCTAGCCTTGTGTGGGGGACCTTCTCCCCATAGGATATGATACTTGGTAATTGAATGCCTTGTACGTGAGGTGACGAGCGCATACTTGAGCTAATTGTTGAAAAATCCGGTTTTACTTTAAGTACTTAAACTGAGTTCCTTCCTTACATGCTTTATTCTACATGCAAATTATATCTTGTGTTAGTTTAGAAGAGCATGATTAGTTGAATTAATTGCCTATTTGCTTAAACTACCTTAATTGCATTATGTGAAGCATGTTAGGCTAGAATTTACTATTTACTCATTACGGACTTAGTTTTATTTTGATGTCCTTGAGCTGTTGTTGTGTGTTTTTAAATTGGGACTACGGGACGGCATCCCGGGAGATCCCCTGTGCGTAATTATGGTCTGGATTGAGGTGCGGGATACCAAGAGATCCCTGGCACGTGTATTGAGGATACCAAGAGATCCTCGGGATACCAAGAGATCCCTGGCATATGTATTGAGGATACCAAGAGATCCTCGGGATACCAAGAGATCCCTAGAGTGAATATTGAGGATACCAAGAGATCCCGATTATTTATCTTGCTGTGAGGGGGTATTTCCTTGTAGATGCTTTTATCTCTGTTTCCGTTATTGCACTATTATTATACTGTGTAGATCTTTATTATCGATTCTTAGTTTTACTGCTTATTGTCCTGTCATTCATTATGTGTATATATATATATATATATATATATATATATATATATATATATATATATATATATATATATATATATATATATTTATCTCAGTAGGGCCCTGACCTTCCTCGTCACTACCCAACCGAGGTTAGGCTTGGCACTTACTGAGTACCGCTGTGGTGTACTCATGCCCCTTCTGCGCATGTTTTTTATGTGCAGATCCAGGTACCTCCACCCAAGCGTATCACCCTCGAGGTGGAGAGATCTAGCAGAGACTTCGAGGTACATCTGCCGCGTCCGCAGACCAAGGAGTCTCTATCTTATTCTAGCTTTAGCAGATATCCTTCCTTTCTTACTGTTGTTTTAGACATTCTGGAGTTAGAGCAGTGTATTCATTCTATTAGCTTGTGTTCCCGTGAGTTTCCGGGTTTTGGGATGATATTGTAGACTTCCGTGTTATGGAATTGTATATGCCAAGTGGCATCTATACACCGTATTTTCTTTTAACTGTTCAAAGTTGAATTATTATTTTCCGCATTTTAGGCTTACCTAGTTGTAGAGACTAGGCGCCATCACGACATGTTCATGGTGGTTTAACTGGGGTCGTGACAAGTTGGTATCAGAGCTCTAGGTTCATAGGAGTCACGGAACACAGGCCAGTTTATTAGAGTTTCGCTGATCGGTACGGAGACGTCTGTACTTATCTACGGGAGGCTATGTAACTGTTAGGAAAATTCCACCTCATTTGATTTCCTTGTCGTGCGAGATTCTTGATATCACAACTAAACTTCTGTCTTTCTATTCTCTCACAGATGGTGAGGACACGCGCTACCCGAGAGGATCAGGCACCCGCGCCCCCTACTGCAGCCGTCAGAGGCCGGGGCTGGGGTAGAGGCCGAGGACGCGCTCGTGGTGCAGCCAGAGCACCCGCGTGAGCTGCCGCCGAGGCACTACCAGCAGCACCAGCCGGAGTCAAGACACCCGATACGTCTGCCACTACTACTCCAGCACTCCAGGAGACTTTGGCACAGTTTATGAGAATGTACACCACTCTAGCTCGGGCAGGGTTGCTTCCCCTTGCTGCAGCCACATCCCAGGCTGGGGGAGGAGCACAGACACCCGCCGCTCGCACTCCTGAGCAGCGAGTGCATGTTGAGCAGGCCCCAGAGGTTATACCTGCGCCGCCTGCAGTACCAGTTCAGCCTGAGGATAGGGCAGCGGCTTCAAAGGATGAGCAGCGGAGACTTGAAAGGTTCAAGAAATATGATCCTCCGGTATTCAATGGGTTAGCATTAGAGGATGCCTTGGGATTTCTGGAGGAGTGCTACTGTATTCTCCGCACTATGGGCATATCAGGATCGAGCGGGGTTTCTTTAACTACTTTTCAGCTTCGAGGAGCCGCCTATCAGTGGTGGTGTGCTTATGAGTTAGACAGTCCGGATGAGGCAGCTTCCCTGACTTGGGCTCAGTTTTCAGATATGTTCATGAGGGAGTATGTTCCCCAGAGTCTTAGGGATGCTTGGGGCGCGGAGTTTGAGCGTTTGTGCCAGGGTACCATGACTGTCTCGGAGTATGTTGTCCGCTACATTGACTTGGCTAGACATGCCCTAGCTCTGGTTTCCACGGTCCGCGAGAAGGTTCGCCGGGTCATTGAGGGGCTTATTCCCAGCATCAGGTCTAGCATGGCTCGAGAGTTAGAGACGGATGTGTCTTATCACCAGGCGGTGAGCATTGCTAGGAGGATTGAGGGTATGCATTCTAGGGACAGGGAGGAGAGGGAGGCCAAGAGGTCTCGAGAGTTGGGCCATTTTTCTGGTGCCCGTGCCCAGCTGCAGGTCGTCATGGTAGGGGTCATATGGGTCGCCCCGTTCATTCAGCTCTTCCAGCAGCCAGTGATATTCCAGCTCCACCTAGGCCTCAGGAGCCTTATTATGCACCTCCAATCTCTAGTGTGCATCCTGCACGGGGTGCTTCCAGTGGTTAGTCCAGCAGGCATGGCCCGCGCCAGTCACAGCTGCCACGTCCTCCTAGAGCTTGTTTTGAGTGTGGTGACACACGCCATGTGGTGAGGGATTGCCCCAGACTTGGGAGGGCTGCACCCCCACAAACTCCTCATCCACAACAGGCCCCGCAGAGCTCTCAGGCTATGGTTCCAGCACCAGCTGCCACTCCACCGGCCCACCCAGGCAGTGGTGGAGGTCGGGGAGGTAGAGGTCGCCCACGAGGAGGAGGCCAGGCCAGTTATTATGCTCTTCCAGGCCGTACTGAGGCTGCCGCCTCCGATTCTGTCATCACAGGTACTATCTTGGTTTGTCACAGAGATGCATCGGTTCTATTCGATCCAGGCTCCACTTACTCTTATGTGTCTTCTTATTTTGCTCCGTATTTGGGGGTACCTCGGGATTCTTTGAGTTCCCCAGTTTATGTTTCTACTCCCATGGGAGATTCTCTTGTTGTGGACCGCGTTTACCGGTCATGTTTGGTCATTCTTGGTGGTTTTGAGACCAGGGCTGACTTATTAGTACTCAGCATGGTTGATTTTGATATTATTTTGGGCATGGACTAGTTGTCGCCCCATTATGCTATTCTTGATTGTCACGCCAAAACCGTGACGCTGGCCATGCCGGGTGTACCGCGTATTGAGTGGAGGGGTGCCTTAGGTCACACTCCCAGTAGAGTTATTTCTTTCCTTAAGGCTCAGCGAATGATTGAGAAAGGTTGTGATGCGTACTTAGCTTATGTGAGAGATGCCAGTATGGATACTCCTTCTGTTGATTCAGTCCCAGTAGTACGGGATTTCCCCGATGTGTTTTCAGCTGATCTTCTGGGCATGCCACCTGATAGGGATATTGATTTTGTCATTGATTTGTTGCCGGGCACTCAGCCCATTTCTATCCCTCCGTACCGTATGGCTCCTCCTGAGTTGAAGGAGTTGAAGGAGCAATTGCAGGAATTACTTGATAAGGGTTTTATTCGGCCCAGTGTATCGCCTTGGGGTGCTCCTGTGTTATTTGTGAAGAAGAAAGATGGTTCTATGCGTATGTGTATTGATTACCGCCAGTTGAACAAGGTTATAGTGAAGAACCGTTATCATTTGCCTCGTATTGATGATCTGTTTGACCAGCTTCAGGGCGCACGGGTGTTTTCTAAGATTGATTTACGCTCAGGGTTAGTTGAATATTCGGGAGCCAGATATCCCAAAGACTGCCTTCAGGACTCGGTACAGGCATTACGAGTTCCTTGTTATGTCATTTGGGCTGACCAATGCTCCAGCAGCCTTCATGCATCTGATGCACAGTGTATTCCAGCCATATCTTGACTCTTTTGTCATTGTCTTTATTGATGATATTCTGGTGTATTCCCGGAGTCGGGAAGATCACGAGCAGCACCTGAGGACAGTGCTTCAGACTCTGAGGGAAAAGAGATTATATGCAAAGTTTTCAAAATGTGAGTTTTGGTTGGATTCCGTGGCATTCTTGGGTCACGTGGTATCGAGTGAGGGCATTCGGGTGGATCCGAAGAAGGTAGAGGCAATGCAGGGTTGGCCCAGACCATCCTCAGCTACAGAGATTCGCAGTTTCCTTGGCTTGGCGAGCTACTACCGTCGTTTTGTGGAGGGGTTTTCATTGATTGCAGCCCCTATGACTAGATTGACCCAGAAGGGTGCCCCATTTCAGTGGACAGAGGAGTGTGAGGCGAGCTTTCAGAAGCTCAAGACAGCCCTGACTACAGCCCCAGTTTTGATATTACCTACTGGTTCGGGGTCCTATACTGTCTATTGTGATGCCTCGAGAGTTGGCCTTGGAGCGATATTGATGCAGGACGGTAGGGTGATTGCCTACGTGTCTAGACAGTTGAAGATACACGAGAAGAATTATCCTGTCTATGATCTTGAGTTAGCTGCCATAGTTCATGCCTTGAAGATTTGGCGTTATTACCTGTACGGTGTGCCTTGTGAGATATATACCGATCACCGGAGTTTGCAACATCTGTTCAAGCAGAAGGATCTTAATTTACATCAGAGGAGATGGTTGGAGTTGTTGAAGGATTATGACATCACTATTCTGTATCACCAGGGCAAGGCCAATGTGGTGGCGGATGCCTTGAGTCGCCGGGCGGAGAGTTTGGGGAGTTTGGCATATTTACCAGCAGCAGAGAGACCTATGGCGATGGATGTTCAGGCCCTAGCCAGCGAGTTTATGAGATTGGACCTTTCGGAGCCCAATCGGGTTCTAGCTTGTGTGGTCTCTCGGTCTTCCTTGTTTGATCATATAAGGGAGCGGCAGTATAATGACCCTCATTTGCTTGTCCTCAAGGACAAGGTGTTACATGGCGATGCTCGAGATGTGACCATTGGTGATGACGGAGTATTGAGGATGCAGGGTCGAGTTTGTGTACGCAATGTCGATGGGCTTCGGGAGTTGATTATAGAGGAGGCCCACAGTTCGGGTATTCCATTCATCCGGGTGCCGCAAAGATGTATCAGGATTTGAGGCAGCACTACTGGTGGAGGCGGATGAAAAAGGATATAGTTGGGTTTGTAGCTCGGTGCCTTAATTGTCAGCAAGTGAAGTATGAGCACCAGAGACCGGGTGGATTGCTTCAGCAGATAGAGATTCCGGAGTGGAAGTGGGAGCGGATCACCATGGACTTCGTATCTGGACTCCCACGGACTTTGAAGAAGTCCGATGCCATTTGGGTTATTGTGGATCGACTGACCAAGTCCGCGCATTTCATCCCTGCGTGTACTACCTATTCCTCGGAGCGGTTGGCGGAGATTTATATCCGGGAGATTGTCCGTCTACATGGTATTCTAGTTTCTATTATTTCAGACAGAGGTACTCAGTTCACATCGCGGTTTTGGAGAGCTGTACAGCAGGAGTTGGGTACTCGGGTGGAGTTGAGCACAGCATTTCACCCTCAGACGGACGGGCAGTCCGAGCGCACTATTCAGATCCTTGAGGATATGCTCCGTGCGTGTGTGATTGAGTTTGGAGGTTCTTGGGATCAGTTCTTGCCATTAGCGGAGTTTGCCTACAACAACAGCTATCAGTCCAGCATTTAGATGGCACCGTACGAGGCCTTATATGGTAGGCGATGCAGATCTTCGTGGGTTGGTTCGAGCTGGGTGAGGCCAGATTACTGGGCACATATTTGGTTTAGGATGCTTTGGAGAGAGTCAAGGTGATTCATGATAGACTCTGTACAGCCTAGTCCAGATAGAAGAGTTATGCGGATCGGAAGGTTCGTAATGTTTCCTACATGGTTGGAGAGCGGGTTCTGCTTCGGGTTTCGCCTATGAAGGGCGTTATGAGATTTGGGAAGAAAGGGAAGTTGAGTTCGAGGTTTATCGCCCTTTTGATATATTGAGGCGAGTTAGGGAGGTTGCCTATGAGCTTGCCTTACCTCCCAGCCTGGCAGGGGTTCATCCGGTATTTCATGTCTCGATGCTCCGGAGGTATCACGGTGATCCGTCGCACGTGATGGATTTCAGCTCAGTCCAGTTGGAGAAGGATCTGTCTTATGTTGAGGAGCCAGTGGTAATATTGGACAGGCAGGTCAGGAAGTTGAGGTCAAAGAACATTGCGTCCGTGAAGGTTCAGTGGCGAGGTCAGCCGGTCGAGGAGGCGACCTGGGAGACCGAGCAAGATATGTGCAGCCAGTATCCCCATCTTTTCACTACCTCAGGTATGTCTTTGTGCTCGTTCGAGGACAAACGAATGTTCAAGTGTGGGAGAATGTAATGACCCGACCGGTCGTTTTTGGAATTTATGCCCCGATCCCCTATTAACTACTTTCCCCAAGTTTATTTCGGCTATTTTGAATTGCCGGGATGTTCGGTCTTGAGTTTCGGAGAGTTTTGGGACACTTAGTCACTAAATGAGAGCTTAAGTGCTAGAAAACTTACCATAGTCAGAACAGTGTGAAGACGGCCTCGGAACGGAAATCTGATGGTTCCGTTAGCTTCATTAGGTGATTTCGGGGTTGGGAGCATGTTCGGAATATGTTTTGGAGGTCCGTAGCTAATTTAGGCTTGAAATGCCGAAAGTTGAAATTTTGATGTTTTCCGGTCCGATAGTGAGATTTTGATCCGAGGGTCAGAATGGAATTCCGGAAGCTGTAATAGCTCCGTCATGTCATTTGGGATGTGTGTGCAAAATTTCAGGTCATTCGGACGTGTTTTGGTTAGGTTTTTGATCGAAAGCGTATTTTGAGAGAATTTGAAGTTCTTAGGCTTAAATTCCTGATTAATTCGAGTTTCCGACATTGTTTTAGGTGGTTTAAGGATTGGTAGAAGTTTGAATGATGTTATGGGATGTGTCCGTAGGTTTGGTTGAGGTCCCGGGGGCCTCGGGTTTGTTTCGGATGCTCAACGGGGCATTCTGAGTGTTTAAAAGTTGCAGAAATGTTCCTCAAATCTGCTGCAGACTTCCCTTCTCCGCGATCGCATCTTTCCCTCCGCGATCGCATAGTGTAAATTCGGAGAGGGGTCAATTCCTTCTACGCGATCGCATTATATGGATCGCGTTTGCATAATGCCGCCCTTTCCTTCTTCGCATTCGCAATCCCATCCCCGCATTCACATTGAATAAACTGAGCCGGTGACTCAGTGACCAAGTTCTTCTACGCGATCGCATTGTAGTGTTCGCGATCGCATAGGCCTACTTCTTCCTCTTCCGCGATCGCATGGCTTGGGCTGCGTTCGCATAGTCTATTTTCTGAGCCTTTAAAATTTACTCTTCGCGAACGCGTTCCTCCTCTTGCGATCGCATAGAACCAAATGCCTGGGCAGATATAAACATTTCAAAACGAGGGTTTAGCCATTTTTACCAAAACTCAAGCTTGAGAGCTCGGATTTGAGAGAGATTTCGAGGGTTTTTCATGGACAACGATTGGGTAACGATTCTAAACTCCTTTTCACTTGTAACCCACTAGTCTAAGCATAAATTCCTCTATTAATTTCGGATTTTGAATGAAAAATTGATAAAAACATCATAGACTGAATTATTGAGTTTTGAGTGGGTGTTTGACCTCCGATTTGAGAGATTTTTATATGGTTAGACTCGTGAGAGTACGAGGGTTCTAAAAATGTTAATTTCATCCGATTCCGAGATGTTGGCCTGAGGGGCATTTTGGTCATTTTACCTAGTTTCGCGTCTTAGCTTTGAATTAAATCGTAGAATCAGTTGCTTGAGATATTATATATGATATGTAATTGAATTGAATAGATTTGGGCCATTTGGAGTCGGATACTCGTGGCAAACGTGTGGTTTCGAGTTGATTTTGGAGCCGGTTCGAGGTAAGTAGCTTGTCTAACCTTGTGTGGGGGACTTTTCCCCTTAAGATTGATATTGTGTTAATTGAAATGACTCGTGCGTGAGGTGACGAGCGCGCACTTGTGCTAATTGTTGGAAATCCGGTCTTTCTTTTAATATAGCCTTGAATTGTGTTCCTCCTTTCTTTGCTTACACTGTTTGGATATTAAACCTGCTGTAGCTTAGAGAAGCATGCCTACTTGACTAAATTGCTTTATCTGTCTTAACTGTCTTAATTGTACTACGTGAATCATGCTAGGTTAGTATTACCTGCTTCACTTTGATATGAAATTGATTGGATTGAATTTTGTTGTTGCTGTGTATTTACTNGTGTTCTGTGTAGTTTCCGGGTTTGGATGATATTGTAGACTTCCGTGTTATGGAATTGTATATGTCAAGTGGCATCTTTCTTTTAATTGTTCAAAGTTGAATTATTATTTTCCGCAATTTATTTTGTTTTCCGCATTTTAGGCTTACCTAGTTGTAGAGACTAGGCGCCATCACGACATGTTCATGGTGGGTGAACTGGGATCGTGACAAGTTGGTATTAGAGCTCTAGGTTCATAGGAGTCACAGAACACAGGCCAGTTTATTAGAGTCACGCTGATCGGTACGGAGACGTCTGTACTTATCTACGGGAGGCTATGTAACTGTTAGGAAAATTCCACTTCATTTGATTTCCTTGTCGTGCGAGATTTTGACATCACAACTAAACTTCTGTCTTTCTATTCTCTCACAGATGGTGAGGACACGCGCTACCCGAGAGGATCAGGCACCCGCGCCCCCTACTGCAGCCGTCAGTGGCCGGGGCCGGGGTAGAGGCCGACGACGCGCTCGTGGTGCAGCCAGAGCACCCGCGCGAGCTGCCGCCGAGGCACCACCAGCAGTACCAGCCGGAGTCCAGACACCCGATACGTCTGCCACTACTACTCTAGCACTCCAGGAGACTTTGGCACAGTTCATGAGTATGTACACCACTTTGGCTCAGGCAGGGTTGCTTCCCCTTGCTGCAGCCACATCCCAGGCCGGGGGAGGAGTACAGACTCCCGCCGCCCGCACTCCTGAGCAGCGAGTGCATGTTGAGCAGGCCCCAGAGGTTATACCTGCGCCGCCTGCAGTACCAGTTCAGCCCGAGGATAGGGCAGCGGCTTCAGAGGATGAGCAGCAGAGACTTGAAAGGTTCAAGAAATATGATCCTCCGGTATTCAATGGGTTAGCATTAGAGGATGCCTTGGGATTTCTGGAGGAGTGCTACTGTATTCTCCGCACTATGGGCATATCAGGATCGAGCGGGGTTTCTTTAACTACTTTTCAGCTTCGAGGAGCCGCCTATCAGTGGTGGTGTGCTTATGAGTTAGACAGTCCGGATGAGGCAGCTTCCCTGACTTGGGCTCAGTTTTCAGATATCTTCATGCGGGAGTATGTTCCCCAGAGTCTTAGGGACGCTTGGCGCATGGAGTTTGAGCGGTTGCACCAGGGTATTATGACTGTCTCGGAGTATGCCGTCCGCTACATTGACTTGGCTAGACATGCCCTAGCTCTGGTTTCCACGGTCCGCGAGAAGGTTCGCCGGGTCATTGAGGGGCTTATTCCCAGCATCAGGTCTAGCATGGCTCGAGAGTTAGAGACGGATGTGTCTTATCACCAGGCGGTGAGCATTGCTAGGAGGATTGAGGGTATGCATTCTAGGGACAGGGAGGAGAGGGAGGCCAAGAGGTCTCGAGAGTTGGGCCATTTTTCTGGTGCCCGTGCCCAGCTGCAGGTCGTCATGGTAGGGGTCATATGGGTCGCCCCGTTCATTCAGCTCTTCCAGCAGCCAGTGATATTCCAGCTCCACCTAGGCCTCAGGAGCCTTATTATGCACCTCCAATCTCTAGTGTGCATCCTGCACGGGGTGCTTCCAGTGGTTAGTCCAGCAGGCATGGCCCGCGCCAGTCACAGCTGCCACGTCCTCCTAGAGCTTGTTTTGAGTGTGGTGACACACGCCATGTGGTGAGGGATTGCCCCAGACTTGGGAGGGCTGCACCCCCACAAACTCCTCATCCACAACAGGCCCCGCAGAGCTCTCAGGCTATGGTTCCAGCACCAGCTGCCACTCCACCGGCCCACCCAGGCAGTGGTGGAGGTCGGGGAGGTAGAGGTCGCCCACGAGGAGGAGGCCAGGCCAGTTATTATGCTCTTCCAGGCCGTACTGAGGCTGCCGCCTCCGATTCTGTCATCACAGGTACTATCTTGGTTTGTCACAGAGATGCATCGGTTCTATTCGATCCAGGCTCCACTTACTCTTATGTGTCTTCTTATTTTGCTCCGTATTTGGGGGTACCTCGGGATTCTTTGAGTTCCCCAGTTTATGTTTCTACTCCCATGGGAGATTCTCTTGTTGTGGACCGCGTTTACCGGTCATGTTTGGTCATTCTTGGTGGTTTTGAGACCAGGGCTGACTTATTAGTACTCAGCATGGTTGATTTTGATATTATTTTGGGCATGGACTAGTTGTCGCCCCATTATGCTATTCTTGATTGTCACGCCAAAACCGTGACGCTGGCCATGCCGGGTGTACCGCGTATTGAGTGGAGGGGTGCCTTAGGTCACACTCCCAGTAGAGTTATTTCTTTCCTTAAGGCTCAGCGAATGATTGAGAAAGGTTGTGATGCGTACTTAGCTTATGTGAGAGATGCCAGTATGGATACTCCTTCTGTTGATTCAGTCCCAGTAGTACGGGATTTCCCCGATGTGTTTTCAGCTGATCTTCTGGGCATGCCACCTGATAGGGATATTGATTTTGTCATTGATTTGTTGCCGGGCACTCAGCCCATTTCTATCCCTCCGTACCGTATGGCTCCTCCTGAGTTGAAGGAGTTGAAGGAGCAATTGCAGGAATTACTTGATAAGGGTTTTATTCGGCCCAGTGTATCGCCTTGGGGTGCTCCTGTGTTATTTGTGAAGAAGAAAGATGGTTCTATGCGTATGTGTATTGATTACCGCCAGTTGAACAAGGTTATAGTGAAGAACCGTTATCATTTGCCTCGTATTGATGATCTGTTTGACCAGCTTCAGGGCGCACGGGTGTTTTCTAAGATTGATTTACGCTCAGGGTTAGTTGAATATTCGGGAGCCAGATATCCCAAAGACTGCCTTCAGGACTCGGTACAGGCATTACGAGTTCCTTGTTATGTCATTTGGGCTGACCAATGCTCCAGCAGCCTTCATGCATCTGATGCACAGTGTATTCCAGCCATATCTTGACTCTTTTGTCATTGTCTTTATTGATGATATTCTGGTGTATTCCCGGAGTCGGGAAGATCACGAGCAGCACCTGAGGACAGTGCTTCAGACTCTGAGGGAAAAGAGATTATATGCAAAGTTTTCAAAATGTGAGTTTTGGTTGGATTCCGTGGCATTCTTGGGTCACGTGGTATCGAGTGAGGGCATTCGGGTGGATCCGAAGAAGGTAGAGGCAATGCAGGGTTGGCCCAGACCATCCTCAGCTACAGAGATTCGCAGTTTCCTTGGCTTGGCGAGCTACTACCGTCGTTTTGTGGAGGGGTTTTCATTGATTGCAGCCCCTATGACTAGATTGACCCAGAAGGGTGCCCCATTTCAGTGGACAGAGGAGTGTGAGGCGAGCTTTCAGAAGCTCAAGACAGCCCTGACTACAGCCCCAGTTTTGATATTACCTACTGGTTCGGGGTCCTATACTGTCTATTGTGATGCCTCGAGAGTTGGCCTTGGAGCGATATTGATGCAGGACGGTAGGGTGATTGCCTACGTGTCTAGACAGTTGAAGATACACGAGAAGAATTATCCTGTCTATGATCTTGAGTTAGCTGCCATAGTTCATGCCTTGAAGATTTGGCGTTATTACCTGTACGGTGTGCCTTGTGAGATATATACCGATCACCGGAGTTTGCAACATCTGTTCAAGCAGAAGGATCTTAATTTACATCAGAGGAGATGGTTGGAGTTGTTGAAGGATTATGACATCACTATTCTGTATCACCAGGGCAAGGCCAATGTGGTGGCGGATGCCTTGAGTCGCCGGGCGGAGAGTTTGGGGAGTTTGGCATATTTACCAGCAGCAGAGAGACCTATGGCGATGGATGTTCAGGCCCTAGCCAGCGAGTTTATGAGATTGGACCTTTCGGAGCCCAATCGGGTTCTAGCTTGTGTGGTCTCTCGGTCTTCCTTGTTTGATCATATAAGGGAGCGGCAGTATAATGACCCTCATTTGCTTGTCCTCAAGGACAAGGTGTTACATGGCGATGCTCGAGATGTGACCATTGGTGATGACGGAGTATTGAGGATGCAGGGTCGAGTTTGTGTACGCAATGTCGATGGGCTTCGGGAGTTGATTATAGAGGAGGCCCACAGTTCGGGTATTCCATTCATCCGGGTGCCGCAAAGATGTATCAGGATTTGAGGCAGCACTACTGGTGGAGGCGGATGAAAAAGGATATAGTTGGGTTTGTAGCTCGGTGCCTTAATTGTCAGCAAGTGAAGTATGAGCACCAGAGACCGGGTGGATTGCTTCAGCAGATAGAGATTCCGGAGTGGAAGTGGGAGCGGATCACCATGGACTTCGTATCTGGACTCCCACGGACTTTGAAGAAGTTCGATGCCATTTGGGTTATTGTGGATCGACTGACCAAGTCCGCGCATTTCATCCCTGCGTGTACTACCTATTCCTCGGAGCGGTTGGCGGAGATTTATATCCGGGAGATTGTCCGTCTACATGGTATTCCAGTTTCTATTATTTCAGACAGAGGTACTCAGTTCACATCGCGGTTTTGGAGAGCCGTACAGCAGGAGTTGGGTACTCGGGTGGAGTTGAGCATAGCATTTCACCCCCAGACGGACGGGCAGTCCGAGCGCACTATTCAGATCCTTGAGGATATGCTCCGTGCGTGTGTGATTGAGTTTGGAGGTTCTTGGGATCAGTTCTTGCCATTAGCAGAGTTTGCCTACAACAACAGCTACCAGTCCAGCATTCAGATGGCACCGTACGAGGCCTTATATGGTAGGCAATGCAGATATTCGTTGGGTTGGTTCGAGCTGGGTGAGGCCAGATTACTGGGCACATATTTGGTTTAGGATGCTTTGGAGAGAGTCAAGGTGATTCATGATAGACTCCGTACAACCTAGTCCAGATAGAAGAGTTATGCGGACCGGAAGGTTCGTGATGTTTCCTACATGGTTGGAGAGCGGGTTCTGCTTCGGGTTTCTCCTATGAAGGGCGTTATGAGATTTGGGAAGAAAGGGAAATTGAGTCCGAGGTTTATTGGCCCTTTTGAGATATTGAGGCGAGTTGGGGAAGTCGCCTATGAGCGTGCCTTACCTCCCAGCCTGGCAGGGGTTCATCCGGTATTTCATGTCTCGATGCTCCGGAGGTATCACGGTGATCCGTCGCACGTGTTGGATTTCAGCTCAATCTAGATGGAGAAGGATCTATCTTATGTTGAGGAGCCAGTGGCAATATTGGACAGGCAAGTTAGGAAACTGAGGCCAAAGAACATTGCGTCCGTGAAGGTTCAGTGGCTGGGTCAGCCGGTCGAGAAGGCGACCTGGGAGACCGAGCAGGATATGCGCAGCCAGTACCCTCATCTTTTCACTGCTTCAGGTATGTCTTTTTGCTCGTTCGAGGACAAACGAATGTTTAAGTGTGGGAGGATGTAACGACCCGGCCGGTCGTTTTTGGAATTTACGCCCTGATCCCCTAGTAACTGCTCCCCCTAAGTTCATTTCTGCTATTTTGGTTTGCCGGGACGTTCGGTGTTGGGTTTTCAGAGAGTTTTGGGACACTTAGTCCCTAAATGAGAGCTTAAGTGTTAGAAAGTTGCCCGTAGTCGGAACAGTGTGAAGACAGCCTCGGAATGGAAATCTGATGGTTCCGTTAGCTCTGTTAGGTGATTTCGGGGTTAGGAGCGTGTTCAGAATGTGTTTTGGAGGTCCGTAGCTAATTTAGGCTTGAAATGCCGAAGTTTGAATTTTTAAAGTTTCCGGTCCGATAGTGAGATTTTGATCCGAGGGTCGGAATGGAATTCCGGAAGTTGCAGTAATTCCGTCATGTCATTTGGGATGTGTGTGCAAAATTTCAGGTTATTCGGACGTGTTTTGGTTAGGTTTTTGATCGAAAGCGTATTTTTGATGAAGTTTGAAGTTCTTAGGGTTAAATCCTTGATTAATTCGAGTTCCGATGTTGTTTTAGGTGGTTTAAGTATTGGTACCAGTTTGAATGGTGTTATGGGATATGTCCGTAGGTTTGGTTGAGGTCCCGGGGGCCTCGGGTATGTTTCGGATGGTCAACGGGGCATTTTGAGTTGTTTAAAATTTGCAGAATTTCTTCAGTTGTTGCAGACCTATTTTCTTCTTCGCGATCGCGTACCCCTTCACGTGTTCCTATAGAGTAATTTTGGAGGGGGCCCCATTCCTTAATCGCGATCATATGGATTGGTTCGCGATCGCATAGAACTGGCCCTTTCTCTTTCGCGTTCGCAGCTTCCCCATCGCGTTTGCGTAGTGAAAACTGAGCTAGTGACTCAGTAGCCCATTCCTTCTTCGCGTTCGCGTGTCTTCAGACGCGATCGCGTAAGGCCAGCTCCTCCTCTTCCGCGATCGCGTGCTCCTTCTCACGTTCGCGTAGGCCTTTTTCATGGAGCCTTTATTTTACTCTTCGCGATCGCGGTCCTATCTTCGTGATCGCGATTCACTAATTACCTGGGCAGTTATAAACTTTCAAAAAAACCCGAGGGTTAGCCATTTTTATCAAAACACAAGCTTGGGAGCTCGGATTTGGGAGAAATTTCGAGGGCAACGACTGGGTAACAATTCTCTTCTCTCTTATGCTTAAAACCCACTAATCTAATCACGAATTCGTCCTTAATTTCAGATTTTTGAATGAAAGAGGGGTAAAACTTCATAGACCAAGTTATTGAGTTTTGAGTGGGTGTTTGACCTCCGATTTGAGAGATTTTTGTATGGTTAGACTCGTGAGAGTGCGAGGGTTCTGAAAATGTAAAATTTACCCGATTCCGAGACGTTGGCCTAAGGGGCATTTTGGTCATTTTACCTAAATTCGCGTCTTAGCTTTAAATTAAATAGTAGAATCAGTTGCTTGAGATGTTATTTATGATATGTAATTGAATTGAATAGATTCGGGCCATTTGGAGTCGGATACTCGTGGCAAACGTGTGGTTTCGAGTTAATTTTGGAGCCGGTTTGAGGTAAGTGGCTTGTCTAACCTTGTGTGGGAGACCTTCTCCCCTTAAGATATGATGCTTGGTAATTGAATGCCTTGTACGTGAGGTGACGAGCGCGTACTTGAGCTAACTATTGAAAAATCCGGTTTTACTTTAAGTACTTAAACTGAGTTCCTTCCTTACTTGCTTTATTCTACCTGCAAAATATATCCTCTGTTAGTTTAGAAGAGCATGATTAGTTGAATTAATTGCCTATTTGCTTAAACTGCCTTAATTGCATTATGTGAAGCATGTTAGGCTAGAATTTACTGTTTACTCATTACGGACTTAGTTTTATTTTGATGTCCTTGAGCTCTTGTTGTGTGTTTTTAAATTGGGACTACAGGACGGCATCCCGGGAGATCCCCTATGCGTAATTATGGTCTGGATTGAGGTGCGGGATACCAAGAGATCCCTGGCACGTGTATTGAGGATACCAAGAGATCCTCGGGATACCAAGAGATCTCTGTCATATGTATTGAGGATACCAAGAGATCCTCGGGATACCAAGAGATCCCTAAAGTGAATATTGAGGATACCAAGAGATCCCGATTATTTATCTTGCTGTGAGGGGGTATTTCCTTTAGATGCTTTTATCTCTGTTTCCATTATTGCACTATTATTATACTGTGTAGATCTTTATTATCGATTCTCAGTTTTACTGCTTATTGTCCTGTCATTCATTATGTATATATATAGATATATTTATCTCAGTAAGGCCCCGACCTTCCTCGTCACTACCCAACCGAGGTTAGGCTTGGCACTTACTGAGTACCGCTGTGGTGTACTCATGCCCCTTCTGCGCATGTTTTTCATGTGCAGATCCAGGTACCTCCACCCAGGCGTATCACCCTCGAGGCGAAGAGATCTAGCAGAGACTTCGAGGTACATCTATCGCGTCCGCAGACCAAGGAGTCTCTATGTTATTCTAGCTTTAGCAGATATCCTTCCTTTCTTACTGTTGTTTTAGACATTCTGGAGTTAGAGCAGTGTATTCATTCTGTTAGCTTGTGTTCCCGTGAGTTTCCGGGTTTTGGGATGATATTGTAGATTTCCGTGTTATGGAATTGTATATGCCAAGTGGCATCTATACACTGTATTTTCTTTTAACTATTCAAAGTTGAATTATTATTTTCCGCAAGTTATTTTGTTTTCCGCATTTTAGGCTTACCTAATTGTAGAGACTAGGCGCCATCACGACATGTTCACGGTGGGTGAACTGGGGTTGTGGTACCTCATGAACATACATGTTCTTGTTTTTCACTACTTAATGATCTGTATAACTGATATAGACATTTCACATGACCTAGATGTGTGTATGTTTATTATCTACCCAAAGTGAGCAAGATGGTGATGTTAGAGCTGGTGCTTCAGCTAAGGATCACATGGAGGACTTTTATATTGACGTCCCGGAGTCCCAGATTAATAAATATACAAATTTTGAAGCATCTGGTAACTTTGGATGTTGTATTATGATATTTTAGTAAATATATCATAATATCATACATGTTGTATAATGACATTTCTGGAATGCGATTATTACTAATCAATTTTCTTATGTTGGTGCTGGATATTCATCCGAAGATCCCATGGAGGATTTTTATACTAACGTCCCGGAGTCACAAATTGTCAATTATACAAATCCGGCAGTATTGGAACCTACATCTGAATGTTTTATGAGACAGGAGCGCCCTGGATCAGTTAATAAGTCATCGTTATTGAGTGTTATTGGTTCAAGCAACAGTTCGGTGGGAGGACGCTCAACGAAGACCATTGTGACTGGAGGACACCCTTTCGTATGCTTTGCAACTGATGATGATTACAACAAGATCACAAGTGAGTACAAGATATGGGTTACTACAGGTTTGAGGATAAAAAGAAAGTAAGTACCCACTGTATTTAGCATACATATGGTATTTTATAGACCAATTTTTTTAATGATAAATTCGATATTTTTCAGGGGTTGTGTTTATGCAAAAAAGGATAATGTATTACAACCGCCATTTGAATTTGGGGTGATGCATGTTCATAAGGAGTGGTTCCACCAGCTTGCATACAACGGCCAACCTTTAAATGATACGGTACGTTAGATATTTATACATTGAATATTTATTTATAAATGTCTTATATCTTTGGTTGTAAGTTTATAGACAACAAGAAAGGAACAACATATCCTATTTTGATGCACAACTCAAGTATATGGCGTAAGCTATATGATATATTTGAATTTTAGGGTAAAAATTATCAGGGTATATTGTGCATTGCCTTTTGTTAAGAGATTTAGTGACTAAAATAACCATATTTTTATTCTTTGACAGCATGTGGATATCTTATTTTACTATTTGAGAAAGAAGGAAAATATGATCCAGATGTTACAGTGAAATTCACCACTACAAATGATTTATTTGATTTGAAGATTAAGTCTCTTCATAAGAAATTTATTGGACATAATAGAGATACCATCGTGTTGAATCCTGATCACGATGTCGCCCAATACATTTTGGGTAATCTAATGCTTTGTAACCGTCCGTGGCCACGTATTATTTCCCATTCTTGCTTCTATGGACAATTGGCACTGGGTACTAGCAATACTATCTTTCAAAGGTAGATGCATTTACCTTTATGATTCAAAGCAAGGTACCACTTATAAATCCAAGGTCTGAAGAGTAATTGACGCATATGGTGTTACACTCCCGTACTTTCTGTGTGCTCTTGGTTTTTATGGCAAAAGGAATGACATCGAATTGAATCAAGGTCCATATAAAGATAAGACAGAGGATGATCCCTTTGATGTTGTCGTGGTTGATGAGTTTCTAATTCAGCAAGAGACGTAAGATTTATGCAAATTGTTACAGTGTCTTATACAGGTTGTCGTATAACTTAAGTCTTCTCTAAAACATATGGTAATTTTAATTTTTTGTTTTTTAAATGTAGTGGTTGTGGTGTTCTTGTTGCAATGTTCGCGGAATCATTCATATGTGGACAAAACGTGATAAAAAATGTGTCTGATATCAATGGTCAACGCCTCAGGTTTGGGTCGTTAATGTGGGAATATGGCAGAATGAAGCAGGATCAGCTTGTCGCTAGTGATGCGGAAGTCCCTGGGAAATGAAACAGAAAAAGGAAACGTGTTTATTTATAAGAATAATTAGTAGTTTTACTCGGTTATGTAATACTAATTATGGTTTTCTCATATAAAACTCTCTTTTATCTTCCCGTGAATAATGTCCATGGACAAGCAATTATGCTATTGGAGTATTACTGGAATTTATTGGTTTTGTTATACCATTCAAGGATATATAGCAGGATATGATGTTTCTAAGATGACTTTTTTCTCCACTTATACGTCCAAATCAATTTTGCTGCCAAACTATTACTGGAATTTATAAGTTGTATTCTACTACCATTCATGAATAAGTAGCAGCTTTTTGATTTTTTTATGATGGATTTTTAATTGTCTTATACACTTGGAAACTTTTCGGAAGAAAAGATTTATACAGCGATAGTGCTACATATGTTCTCTAACTAAGCAGCGTATTTTTTTGTTGGCATCTAGAGTATTTATAAGTTTATTTTCAAGCTTCACTTATGTATGCTGTTTATAGATATTTGTTGCTTGGATGGCAACAAAATACACTGATATAGCTTGTTGTTCATCAAGTAGAGCTTTTTTTGGTTGTGATACAAAAATATTTATCATTGATCTGTGCAGCTCTTGGACAAGTACCCGAAAGGTACTTCTATACATAGATAGTCTATCTATATCTATATCTATACTATATTAAAAGCACGAAGGCCCTTAGCGAAATGTCGTTCGCTTTTTTTATCCTTTAAAGTTTGTTTTAACACTAGACAAAATAGTCATTTTACTATTTTCCTAATATTCAAGCATAGATATTTAATTATTTTCCTAATATTTAGGACTTCAGTCAACTAAATTTAACATATTATATTCTTCCTTATTTAAACTATATAATATCACAAATTTGTAAAAGAAAAAAAAACTAACAATCAATTCGTCTTAGTTTTAGGAGTAGATTTCGTCTCTCTCAGCTAAATTTGTGACTTAATTTGTCATCATGATTCCAAATAATTGGATAGCGATGTTACGGTGAGTAATTCAATGATTTTATTATCTGAATTCAAGTATTTTTTTTAATATAATGTTTGATAGTAGTGCATTTGCTAAGATGATTAAATTTTGAGTCCATAATTAAGTTTGTATTATATGAAACTATAATATATTTTCATATTATATTTTAAATATCTTCTACTAAAACAATATATTTTTCTTCATAAGTTTTTTTGTATAATATTTAAAAATTACAATCAACACTTAGAACAAATAATAGAGAAAATATCTATATCTAACAATATTAAAGAGAAAAAGAGAGAAAGATGACTGATATAATACTAATAATCTCGCAATCAAAGATTCGAAACTAAAATATTCATTAATATCTTATCCTTAAAAATAGAATTCTTACTACTTAAAATTATAATTACGTAAACACTTAAAATTTGGGATGGACTAATATTAAGAATTTGAATCAACATAAATAAATAATTTTCTTTAATATTAAAAATAAATAATTAAGTATCTGAATGTGACGACCCGGCCCGTCGTCACGTGAGTTACCGCCCCGTTTCCCCATATTATGTTTCTCTACGTTTCAGTATCGGTATTTGAGGTGATCGGGTAGAATTGGATTTGTTTTAGTTGGAAATGAGGCACTTAGCCTCTTAGAAGGAAGCTTGTTTTGGAAAAAGTCAACCGGAAGTTGACTATATAGTTAGAGGTCTCGGATGTGAATTCCAGTGATTTGNAGCACGAAAGGATACGTTCGTCTTTTTTACCTTTTAAAATAGATTTCATATTGGACAAAATTATAATTTAATATTATTTTCCTAATATTTAGGACCTTAAAATCAATTAAATTTTAGTTATTAATTTTTTCCTTTTTTGAAACATTTTAATAGTCCTAATATTTAGGACTTAAAAATCGATTAAGATTTACTTTACATAAATTCTTTTCCTAATTAAAGTATGTAACATTAAAGTTAGTTGTACCAAAATTAGAAAAAATTTGAGGCTAAACATTAACTACACGTAGAAGGAGTTCTTGGGCCAAAAGTTTTTGAAAATTAAGTTAAAATATCATGGTATAGCCAGTTTTCACACTGGTCAAGAAAAATAGCCAGCGTTTATCAATCAATGAAAAATAGCCACTATTTTGCTGCAACAGGGACCGGTCCAGTATAATATACGGGAGTACTGGTGCATTTGTGTACGAACTTCAGCATATTATGCTGGACTAGTATACTTTGCTAACTCTTGTAAAATTTGCTGGAGACTGGAGCACCAGTGCTCCAAACTCCAGTATATTATACTGGACAATTATACTTGCTGGAACTCCCGTAAAATTTGCGGGAGTTCCAGCATAATTATGCTTGAACTCCCGTAAAATTTGCGGGAGTTCCAGCATAGTTATCCTGGAACTCCCGTAAAATTTACGGGAGTTGAAGCATACTTATGCTGGAACTCCCGTAAATTTTGCGGGCGTATTTTTCCGAATTTTGAACAGTGTTTTCGCTCAGATTTAAAGTGGCTAAATTTCGATGACTTTTGAAACTTGGCTATTTTTCAACGACCAGTGGTAAATCTGACTATTTTTTAATTTCTCCCGAAAATTAAGTATAACTTTTTTTTAATATTTTTTCCCTAATATTCAGTATCTTGAGATCAACTAAAGTTTTATTTATTAATTTTATCCTCTTTATTTGAACTAAGGCCTTATATTTAGGATTTTGATATCAATTAAAACTTATTCAAAATCAATTAAACTGTTATCTTATACAAATTATTTATACCTATATCTATCCACATATTATATACTATATTAAAAACACAAACTCCCTTAGTGGAATGTTGTTCGCCTTTTTTACACTTTAAAAAATGATGTCATATTGGATAAAAGTGTAATTATTTTTTTCTAATATTTAAGTGAAATACATTAAAAATTTGGTATTAAATATTTTCTTATTTGAACTATGTAGAAACTCCTAATATTTAAGTTATATAAATTTATTTCTTAAATTTCTAAACACTAAAAGTTACTATTCTAAACTACCATAAGCACATTAGGATGAGTAAGAATATATCTTTAAATAAATGGAATGCTTACATTTAGAAATAATAATAGTTAATAGTAATAATATATAACATACTTTAATTTTTTTATTTACATATTGTAATATATGGCCATATTANTAGCTTTCCTTTTTGGTAAAAAGTTACTGCACAGCATCGGTAACTTCTTGCCCTATGATTGACCAGTACTCCTTGAAAAATTACTGCAGGATATCCATCAATGCCTGGTGCCTTATTATTAGGCAGGTTCCTCACTATTTGGCTGATTTCCTCATTAGTAATTGGAGCTAACAGTTGCTGTTGTTGAATCACTGTCAAGCATGGCCCATCTCTTACTATATTTAGATCAATCCCTGACATTTGGTCTGCTGCTTTCCCCAGTAGCTGCTTGAAGAACTGGATGAACTCCTGTTGGATCGGCTTTGGTTCTGTGATCTTCACCTGATTATCATTGTAAATGCAGTTAACTTTGTTTCTTGCTTGTCTAGCTCGCATACAGGCATGAAAATACTTTGTATTTTGGTCTCCTAGTTATGGTCGAACTAGGAGACCAAAATACAACAACTAAAAGAAGAGAAATTCAAGTTATGGTCGAACTAATTATTTGAAGTTTGTAATGCTTTATTAGAAATTGTAGAAAAATAATACTTCTAAAAGGTTTGATAAAACAATAATTCTTATATGTCGTAAGATTCAAAAAAATAAAATCTTATGGAATGCTATAATAAAATGTCGTATCAAAATATATATTTTTGGTCAAACATAGTAACAATATATAATTTTGTGACCGATATTAGGTTTTCTATCTTAGCCTATAGTTTCTCAATTAATCCTTTCTTATTATAATTATTCAATTTAACTATAATATCTTTCATATTAATTTTTAAATATTTAAGACCTAAAAATTAACTATAATTTAATTCTTTTTATTTGAACTATGTAGAGAGATTTAGCATTCAGTACTTTAAATAAATTAAATTTTAATTAACTTATACAATTATTTCTTATTTGAAAGATATAACATAATTGAAATCCCTTTCATGTTACAATTAAATATTTAAAACTTGGGATGAGCTAATATTAAGAATTTGAATCGATAAAACATAAATTAGTTCCGTTAATGTTAAGGTCAAATAATTAAGTCTAAAAATTCAAATCAATTATTTGTCAAATTCGTCGTATAATTAAAATTATTTTTCAAGTTGACAAAACTCTTAGGATACCTAAATTTGTTTTTATAAGAATAGTATTGGCGGTGAAAGATAATTAGAAAAGTAGAAAAATTAACACGGAAAAGTTTATAGATAAGTCTTGTCAAGTAAAACTATATGCTATATTTTAAGGAGTATACTTTTTTTTATTACAAACATATTATATTTAATAGTGCTAATACGATTTTCTAAAAAGTCATCTACTCACCGACTTAGTTACACGTGCAAAACGCGTACCATAAGACTAGTATAAATAAACGTGTATAGTATCAGACCACTTAAAAGATAATTATACGTTATGGTCAAAAACACGTGGGATCATTAACTTATAAAATGTACCTAATTCAACATGTTAAAATACTCTAATAGTGGCAAAAGTTCTTAACAGAATCTTATTTCAAAGTACAACTTATACCCAAATCCCCTACGTGATTAACTTACCCATCTTACTGGTGAATTCTCCAATCATCTAAGTCTGCCAGATATGGTCCATACATATTTGTATTTAGTAGTTCATTACAAGTTCAAATCTGCAGCACTTCCAAACGAGATTTTAATAATTTTGTTATACGGAATGGCAGCAAGATGCTATATAAAAATTAATCCAACATCAAGAAGTCTAAGCTATTCCATTTACATGCTTAAATTCTTGAAACCCAACGTTATACTTAGAAAGATAGCAACTGAAGTGGACTATCAATTATGGATAACTCCTTTAATAGGCAACAATTGATGTTCACTATCAACTGTACACACTGTATTATGCCTGTAATTGTTATACTAACTAATATTCTCAACTAGTGCTGAATTAGCTTGTGAAATACAATCTATTATGAGCTACTATGAGCTTCTGGAATTATAGTATAACCCACGGCAGCTTATACCATTCAAACATGATAATATATGAAATTATATCCATATACTCACATTGTAAAACTTATCATAACCAGTATTAGTCCAGTGATTGTTCATAAATTATACATTTCGCTTACTGTCACGACCCTAAAACTGACCCGGTCGTGATGGTGCCTATCGTGAAACTAGGCCAGCCGACACAAAACCAACACCAACCAGAAAATCATAAGAAAGACCATTTTAAGGCATTAATTACTAAAATCCCATATAATATAAGTTTAAAACAAGCAGTGCGGAAATATAACACAAGCCCGACATCTGGGTGTCACCAGTCATGAGCAACTACAAACTCGTCTAGGAATAAGAAAAGACAACAAAGTTCAAAAATAAAATACTAAGACAATCTGCACAAGATAGGAAGGAGAAGCACAGGGCAGCGAATCGCCAAGCAGCTACCTAGTCAACTCTGGAGACCTGCTGGACAACTGATCAGCACTCACTATCGCGTCCCGAGACTCCTGGATCTGCACACAAGATGCAGAGAATAATGTTACTATGCCAACTCAGTAAGTAATAAAGTAAAAGCAGCTGAGCAGTAAGAAACTAGGAAATCCCACATCATAGCACTACAACACAACAGTATATGTCCAGAACAGTACAATAAATCAGTTAACTCGTAAAAAATGACCCAGTTTAGTAAAACCCTTTTAAAACAACTTTCAATAGTTTCAAATAAATGATGAAAACAATGAGTAAAAGGATAGAAATGTAAACAGCCCCTCGGGCAAAACATGTTCCATAAACCGCCCCTCGGGCAAAAATATCAACAGATCCAGCCCCTCTTGCTACCTCACAATCACTCGTAATCAGCCCCTCGGGCAACAACATGAAACAACAACAGCCCCTCGGGCAATATCACATCAGTAAAATTGGGTACCCGCACTCACTGGGGGTGTTCAGACTCCGGAGGGGCTCCTACAGCCCAAGCGCTATCACAAGCCATCTCGTGGCATAATAAATCAGGCCCTCAGCCTCTCATATATCACAAATCAGTACAACATATTGCGGCGCACAACCCGATCCCATGATATCCTCACAACACAGGCCCTCGGCCTCACTCAGTCGAAAAACCTCTCAAGCCACTCGGGCAACAGTAAAACATGATGCTCAACTCAAAATATCATTTAAAGCATCAAAACGGGGTAAATACGACTGAGTTATGAATTCAGTAAAATAGAGCATGACTGAGTACAGATATTAAGTCAAAACAGTGAGGAATAGTAGTAAAAATTCCCATAAGGGTCCAAAATGGTCGGCACGAGGCCCAAATATGGCATTCAGCCCAAAACATAGCAATACTTTCCAAAACACAATGATATCAAACAGTTTTCAATCAAATACGCGACTTAACAGTCGTACGGGACGGACCAGGTCACAATCCCCATTGGTGCATGACCCTACGCTCGTCATCCAGCGTGTGCGTCACCCCAAAGTAGCACAACGATGTAAAATCCGGGGTTTCATACTCTCAGGACAACATTTACAATCATTACTTACCTCAATCCGGTCCAAACTCTAGCCCGCGATGCCTTTGCCTCTTGAATCGGCCTCAACTCGCCCCGAATCTATCCAAAATCAGAATCATAACATCAAAATAGGCTAAAGGAACAAAGCCCACGCGAAAATAATCAAATTTACTCTAAAATTCCGAAATTGGCCAAACCCGACCCCCGGACCCACGTCTCGGATACTGATAAGAATCACAAAACTAGAATCCTTACACTCTCACGAGTTCATACATACCAAGAGCATCGAAATCCGACCACAAACGACCGCTCAAATCCCTAAATCAAAGTCTCCAATTTCAAGCCCTAAACCTCCAATTTTAACAACTAATTTCCATAAATTCCATGTTTAAACAATTGAAAATCAACATAGAATCGAGTTTTAGGTTCAATAATCTTACCTCCAAGTGTTTCCCTTTGAATCCCTCTTCAATCTCTCCCAAAAAGCTCCAAAACCGCTCAACAATGGTGAAATATGGCAAAAAATCGGGAAGTCCCCTATTAAAACATTCCGCCCAGGGATTTAATTTCCTTCATCGCGATCGCGAAAACTGCCTCGAGATCGCGGAGCACAAAAATCAACTGCCCTCATTTAACCCTACGCGATCGCGCAAACCTCCACGTGATCGCGAAGCACTGCTTTTGCCAACCCACGCGATCGCGGCCTCTCCCACGCGATTGCAAAGAACAAACCTTACCACTTTACACCAACTCCTTCTCTTCTACGCGAACGCGATCCTGTCCACGCGTTCGCGAACCACATCTTCACCGCCAATCGCGATCACATCCTAACCTCTATGATTGCTTAGAACAAATCTCACCTCTGCCTAACCAAGCCTACGCGATCGCGGACTCTTCTTCGCGATCGCGAAGAACAAAATGTCTGCAACAGAATACCAGAAAACCTGCTATCTCCTCAAGTCCAAAAATGCCCCATTGAGCATCCGAAACAAACCCGAGGCCCTCAGGATCTCAACAAAACATGCCAACACATCCCATAACACTCAAAACAACGCCAAAATATCAAATCAACCTCGGATTCAAGCCTAAGAACTTAGAAACTTTCAAATTTCGCAAACGATCAAAAAGTCTATCAAACCTCTCCTGAACGACCTGAAATTTTGCACACACGTCACAAATGATACAACGGACCTACTCCGATTTCCGGAATTCCATTCCGACCCCTATATCAAAATTTCCACTATCAACCGGAAAATGCCAAAATTCCAATTTTGCCACTTCAAGCATAAATCTAGTACGAACCTCCAAAATGCATTCCGATCACGCTCCTAAGTCCCAAATCACCTAACGAAGCTATCCGAACCATAGAAATTCACATACGAGACCTTTTTCACACAAGTCAACATCCGATTGATTTTTCCAACTTAAGCTCACTCAAGAGAGACTAAGGGTCTCAAACCTTCCAAAATCACTTCTAACCCAAACCAACCAACACGATACCATATAATACGGCTGAACAAGATATAAAGAAGCAGAAATGGGGAAAACAGAGCGGTAACTCATGAAATGACTGACCAGGTCGTTACACTTACACATTTATTCACCATTTGACATTTAAAGATCATCCTTGTATAAACTTGTATAGTATTTGCTATCTATTTCTCTTTTGGGGGAGGGCAATACGAAGCAAAGGACATACCAACCAAATACTGAGATACCGATATTAAGATGCAGCCAACAGATTAGCGATAAAACATAATGCATTTTTATTAAACTATTGTTTAACTATAAAAAAGCAGATATGATCGCAGTTGTCAAACTAAATGATACCACTAGCAAACTAGTATAAGAGCTAAACATTCTTTGGAGGATTCCTATAGGATTTCTTATTTTGACCTTGTTGTCCACACAAATTACATGTAATTTTACATCTTTTTGCTTGAAGTTCACCGGCACCTTTCATTCTCATCTTCTTTGGCCTTCCACGTTTAACTCTTACTTTTGGTGGTTTAACGATATCCCCTAAGACATCTCCAGGTATTTCTCATTGACTTTCATCAGGAATTGGATAAACCGAATCCTCATAGGTCTTTAACATGTATTCCTTGGTACAGTATCCCGAGCAACATTGGTATTCATCCATGTGGTATTTAGTCACAATCGTCAATGCATGCTCACATGGTATCACATCCATTTGGAACCTTCTGCAACTACATTATCTTTCCCACATGCACACCACAAATCGCCTACCATCATCAATGATTGTGAACAAGTGTTTATTTGATGGTATAACCTACAATATACCAAATTATACAAAAAGTAAATTATTAACCTTATACATTGTATAATGGAATCTGGTCTTTATGTAGTAGCACCAACATATAAAAACAGAACATAAAATCTGTAGCTTTATACACAACATTAAATCATATATCTCGATGTTGTAGCTTTATACATAACATAAAATATGGTATTTATGTTGTAACACCAACATCAAAACACTGTATAACATATTTATGTATTCTAAGTTTTCTACCTTGTGTGAATTCATTATAATTAGCATAATTTGAAACGGTATTAAAACTTAACTTACCGTCATCCTTCTTGATGCAATGATTCTATCCCTCACCAATATTTCATATTTTGTACTAAGCGTCATTGCTCCATTTCTATTTGTGTTAGTCCAAGACGCAACCAACTACATCAAGTAGTCAAGCAGATTGTATATAGGTAGATCCCTCGCCGCCTTATTTGCAGAATTCATAGATTCTACAATATTTGAGGTCATCGCCATTGACCTGTTAACTGTTGAATGCGCCATGGACCACCTATCATATCCAATGTTGAATAAGTATTGTTTCACTCTCCCATCAAGGTTACATATTTCTGCCATGTGTTGGTTGAATTCCTCAGTTGTGTATGCTTTTGCCATAGCAAAAAATATGAGCCTTATTTTCTTCTGGCTCTTCTTGAACCTCAACTTTATGTTGTTCCATAGATGGAATATGCATACACAATGAGGAACTTCTGGATACACAACTAAAGTTGCCTTCAAAATGCTTTCATGCCTGTCGGATACGATGCACATTCCTTCCTTATATCGTATGTTTCTCGAAAATTCTGGAAGAACCACTCCCATGATGCATCATTCTCCGAATTGACCATAGCATATGCGAGCGGAAATACTTTACCTGATTGAACATCACAAAAAATAACTTTAATTAATCTTATATTATGCAACATATTAAATGAAAAAGTCGATTTTACGCAAAAGTATAAGGATATGATTAATTATACAAGATTTATACAATATATAAAAGACACTACAGGTGATTTCTATTTACCACATTATTTTTCAATCAATGTATACTTCAACTAACCTGCCGCATCTTGCGTGCAAGCCGTTAGTAAGGTCCCTCTGTGTGTTGATTTTAAAAAGCTGCCATCAACAACTACATTAGGCATGCAGTACTCCCACCCTTTAATTGATGAGTAGAGTGCCACATATAAATATAAGAAGCAGCCATCATCTGACTTTTCCAACCTTGTCGCAGATCCAGGATTTGTATGCATTAACATATACAAAAACCTCGGCACTTTATTGTACGAATCGATTGGTTTACCTCTCAGTAGCTCGAAAGCTTTTTCCCTCGACCTCCATGCTTTCATATAGTTCAAATCAACTCTATATTCCCTTTTGATGTCACGTTGTATTTTTGCCGGAGTATACTCTAGCTTAGGATCATCTAACTTCTTCATTATCAAACTTCCACCGAGATTCGAGATAGCCTGCCGTTGTGAAAATAATCTGGAATTATTTCTACATGTGTGAACTTTTTCAAACTTTCTCACCTTAAATATATTCGAGGTGTTTAGGCTTGATGACTTAAGATTCCATGAGCATTGATCATCCACACATACAAGATAATACCTTCAATATGATTATTGTCACGACCCAAGTTCGCCCTCCGTGAACTGTCGTGACGGCACCTATTCTCTACGACTAGGTAAACTAACAATTTGCGGAAAAGAAATGAAATACGAAACCGAATATAAACTGAAGATAAAACAAAATAGAAATGTTTAAGATGCCGCTCGTCACAAACCAATACATGTTCTAAAAAATTGAATCAACTCCCAAAACCCGGAATCTCATGAAATCACAAGCTGAGAAACACTACATAAGGTTCTAACTCCAGAATATCTAGTCAAAAGAAAGTACAGAAGATCTACAGCTAGCAGAGGGAATAGAGAGAGACTCCTCGGTCTGCGGACGCGGAAGATATACCTCAAAGTCTCTGAAGGTCACCTCGCCTCACTAACAGTATGGCTGAGCCGATGAACCTGGATCTACACACGAGAAACATGTGCAGGAAAGGGCATGAGTACACCACGACGGTACCCAGTAAGTGCCAAGCCTAACCTTGGTCGAGTAGTGACGAGGAAGGTCTGGGCCCTACCTGTCATATGCGCATATATATATATATATATATATATATATATATATATATATATATATATATATATATCAAAGATAAAAATAACACTATGAAGTAACACAGGATAATAAAGATAATAACATCTACAACGGAGAGAGAAATCACAGAAAGAAAGTAACTCCACACATAGATGGCAACATGGGATCTC
>NC_031994.1:39012363-39027363 GCF_001879085.1 Nicotiana attenuata | reverse complement strand
GAAATCCTTCAAGAAGTTATGCAGGGACATCCTGTATTGCTGAATAGAGCACCCACTCTGCATAGATTAGGCATACAGGCATTCCAGCCCGTTTTAGTGGAGGGGCGCGCTATTTGTTTACATCCATTAGTTTGCAAGGGATTCAATGCTGATTTTGATGGAGATCAAATGGCTGTTCATGTACCTTTATCCTTGGAGGCTCAAGTAGAGGCCCGTTTACTTATGTTTTCTCATATGAGAGAAGCATATGCAATAACTCTACCCTCCTACATCAACACACATCCGATCCCAACTCTCGAAGCATCACAATACACAGTGTAAGAACCTGAGGCGGATGGCAAAACTAACACTGGAGCTGTGGTCAAAGCTGTATTGAGCTTCTGAAAGCTCTCCTCGCACTCGTCCGACCATACGAATGGTGCACCCTTCTGCGTCGACTTAGTCAAGGGCGAAGCAATAGAGGAAAAACCCTGGACGAACCGGCGATAATAACCTGCCAAACCGAGGAAACTTCGAATTTTCGTGGCTGAGGACGGTCTGGGCCAACTCTGCACCGCCTCTACCTTCTTTGGATCAACTTGAATACCATCACTGGACACCACGTGTCCCAGAAAAGCTACAGACCCAAGCCAAAACTCACATTTGGAGAACTTTGCATAAAGCTTCTCCTCCCTCAACCTCTGTAACACCACTCTCAAGTGCTGAGCATGCTCCTCCTGGCTACGTGAGTACACTAGGATATCATCAATAAAAACGATAAAAAATGAATCCAGATACGGCCGAAATACGCCGTTCATCAAGTGTATGAACGCGGCTGGGGCATTAGTCAGCCTAAAAGACATAACCAGGAACTCATAGTGCCCATATCTAGTTCCGAAGGCAGTCTTCATAATATCCAAATCCCTGATCTCCAGCTGGTGATAGCCTGAACGGAGATAAATCTTCGAGAATACCCTTGCCCCCTGGAGCTGGTCAAACAAATCATCAATACGAGGTAGTGGATACTTGTTCTTCACTGTCGCCTTGTTCAACTGTCTGTAATCAATGCACATCCTCATTGTGCCATATTTCTTCTTTACAAATAGAACCGGTGCACCCCACAGTGACACACTAGGACGAATAAACCCCTTATCTAGGAGTTCCTGAAGTTGGTCCTTTAGTTCTTTCAACTCTGCTGGTGCCATGCGATACGGAGGAATAGAAATGGGCTTAGTGCCCGACACCAGATCAATACCAAAATCAATGTCCCTATCCGGTTGCATGCCTGGCAGTTCTGCTGGAAACACATCAGGGAAGTCCCTCACGACGGGGACGGAATCAAGACTAGGAGTCTCAGCTCCAATATTTCTCACGAAAGCCAAATAAGATAGACAACCTTTCCCAACCATTCGCTGGGCTTTTAGAAAAGAAATTACCCTGCTGGGAACATAGTCAGTCGTACCACGCCACTCAATCCTCGGAATACCCGGAATAGCCAACGTAATTGTCTTAGCATGACAGTCCAGAATAGCATGGTACGGAGATAAACAATCCATACCCAGAATAACATCAAAATCAACCATGCTTAACAGCAATAAGTCAACTCGGGTCTCCAGACCCCCAATAGTCACTAAACAGGATCGGTATACATGATCTACAATAATAGTATCACCCACCGGGCTAGATACGTGAACAGGCAAAGCAAGACAACCTCGGGTAGTACCCAGGTGATGAGAAAAATATGAAGATACATAGGAATAGGTAGACTTGGGATCAAATAAGACAGAGGCATCTCTGTGGCAGACTGAGATAATACCTGTGATAACAGCATCTGAGGCAATGACGTCCTTCCTGTCTGGAAGAGCATAGAATCGAGCCTGACCACCGCCAGTCCGGCCTCCACCCCTGGGGCGGCCCCTGGCTACCTGACCTCCACCCCTAGCTGACTGGGCAGGTGCTGATGAAACAGGAGCAGAAGATGAGGGCTGATCCCTCAGCACGACGCTGAGGACACAGTCTCCTCATATGACCGAACTCACCGCACTCGTAGCAACTACCCGACGCTGGAGAAGGGGACTGATGGAAACCCCTCGCTGCTGAAAAGCCCTGGGCTGAAGAGGCAGGTGTAGAGCTCTGAGCTGGAAGGGCACTAAGTGAAGTCTGGCCCTGCTGGAATCCCTGATGACCACGGCCTGAAGAGGCCCCACTGTACTCCGGACGACCTGACTGAGGAGGCCTGAAGGAACGGCCTATGCCACGCTTGAACTGGCCCCTGGACGGAGCACCACTGAAACTACCTGAACTTCGAGGCCTCTTTGGCTCTCTCTCCTCACGCTCCCGACGGCGAACCGTCTCAACCTCTCGAGCCATGTCAACTACCTCCTCAAACGAGGCACCCATAACCCTCTCTCTGGTCATCAAAATGCAGAGTGAATAGTTGAGGCCATCCACGAACCTCCTAATCCTTTCCCGATCTGTCGGGATCATCCAAGTGGCATGCCGAGCTAGCTGCGTGAATCTCAACTCGTACTGGGTCACAGACATGTCCCCCTGAACCAACCACTCGAACTGACGACGCAGCTCCTCCCTATGAGACTGCGGTACATACTACTCCAAAAAGAGAGTGGAGAACTGCTGCCATGTAAGGGGCGCTGCACCAACCGGCCTACGCCTCTCGAAGTCCTCCCACCAGGTAAACGCAGACCCTGAGAACTGGAAAGTAGTAAAAGCCACACCACTCGACTCTAATATCCCTGCAGTGCGAAGCATACGGTGACACTTATCCAGAAAACCCTGGCATCCTCGCCCTCGGCACCGCTGAACGTCGGAGGCTGAAGCCTGCCGAATCTCTCAAGACGACGCTGCTTATCATCCGGCATAGCTGGAACCTCATAGGCTGGAACTGGTGCAACTGGTGCAACTGGAGCAACTGGCGGAGCTATGGCTGCTTCCGGTGTCTGAAATCCCTGGACAACCTGCTCAGGTGTGTGAGCAACAGGGGTCTGATGTCCTCCCCCGGTCTGGGAAGCAGCTGATGCAGTAGAAGCTGAGACTGCCTGAGCCAGGCCAGTGCAAACTGATGGTATCTGTGCCAAGGTCTCCTGGAGACCAGGAATAGCAATAGGCACTGCTGGTGCCTGCACAGGTGCGTCTGGGGCATCGACAACTGGAATCTGGTCCTGAACTGTGGCAGCTGGTGGGTCAGTAGGTGTTCTCTCAGCTGCCCTACCTCGACCACGACCACGACCGCGCCCACGACCTCTAGTGGGTGGTACTGGTGGTCGACCATCGCGTCCGGTAGCACGAGTTCTCGCCATCTGCGAGAGAATAGAATACACAGATTTAGTTCTCGAATCACAAAGCCGCACGACAAGAATTTCAAGAATATGGAGTTTTCCTAAAGGTTTTACAGCCTCTCGAGGAGAAGTACAGGCGTCCCCGTACCGTTCCGCGAGACTCTACTAAACCGGCTCATGATTCGCGAGGCCTAGTAACCTAGGCTCAGATACCAACTTGTCACGACCCCAATCCCGGTCTTGATGGCGCCCAACACTAATGCTAGGCAAGCCCGACCAATTTAAATACTCTCAACCCAAATACGCAATCCGTTAACAAATAATACGATTAAAATAGCAAATATCAAGGTTCCAATCCGAATCTAAATAAAATATTACGGAAAATAATAACGAATATCCAAACATTTCCCCAATAGATCTGGAGTCACGAGTCTAGAGCCTCTAGATGTAACAGAGTAATATATCCATAGTAATAAAGAAGTCTAGGATATGGAAAGATAAATGAAATAAAGGGGAGGAGTCGGGTCCTGCGGACGTCAGGCAGCTACCTCGACAACTCCTGAAGATAAAATCCAAGAAGACAGCAAACAGCTCCACTAAGTCTCCGGAGCACCTGAATCTGCACACATGGTGCAGGGAGTAAAGTGAGTACTTCCAACTCAGTGAGTAATAAACATATATAATGGCTGAAAGTAAGAAATTCTGAAATATTACAATATAAAGCTATAATCAGCGATTCAACACATAAAACGGTGGAACAACAACAATACCAGGACAAGTAAGACAAATAGGTATAAATGCATGAATGCAATGCAATGCACATGACCGCTGCGGCGCGCAACCCGATCCATTTGGGTACCCGCGCTCACTGTGGGGGTTCAGACTCCGGAGGGGCTCCTACAGCCCAAGCACAATATCATCGTAACATTCGCTGCGGCGTGCAGCCCGATCCACACTCAGTCCAGATATATATATGCATGCAAGCCACTCGGGCACAGTCAAATTGTTCATTTTTAGTTTCAATTATTAGGAATTATAGAGCTAAGTGTTTAAACCTTTATTTACTTACTAAACATTTCGAGGCAGTGTCTAACTCAGGACTGATATCATGAAATATGCTAAGCATCATGGAAGCAGTGATAAGGATCCCTGAAGGATGCACATGATAGGCATAAAGCCCCAAACATATTCATAAAATCCAAGTAGGATGATTACCAAACAATTTCTAGTCAAGAACACAGTACGAACATCAATCCGAACGGACTAGGTAAAAATCCCTAGTCACAATCGACCCCGCACTCGTCATAGAGTACGTGTCTCGCCTCAATATAGCGTCACAATGTGATATACCGGGGTTTCAAACCCTCAGGTCATCATCATCTACATCTATTACTCACCTCAAGCCGGCCACAAGTCTAGCTCGCTATGCCTTTGCCTTTCGAATCAACCTCTTCGCACGCCAAATCTGATTAAAACCACAACGAATACATTACAATAGGCTAAAGAAACATAACCAAATCGAAAAGACTCGAAAAACACCAAAATTCACTATGTTTGCAAAACCCGAGCCCCGGGCCCACTTCTCGAAAAATTATGAAATTTACATCACTGGATTCCTCGTCTTGCCACGAGTCTACACATACCAATTTTACCAAAATCGGAGTTCAAATGCCCTTTCAAAATCCATTTTTACATCACAACTTTTCAAGCCCTAGCTTGACCCGTTTTTGATGAATTTTCCACAATTTACATGTAATTTCTACCATAAACTCGAATATTTAGACCAAGGAACTTACCTCCAATTGATTCTCAGTCAAAGCCCTCGAAAATTCTCGCTCAAAGCTCTCAAAACCGCTTAAAATGATAGAAACCAACTCTTGTTCGCGGATGAAATTTAATATTTTAAACCCTTCTGCAACAGTTGTTTTTCGCTTTTGCGGTCCCGCTTCCTCTTATGTGGGACCGCTTCTGCGGTCAGAAGTCCGCTTAAGCGGTTTTCATTAAAACCGCTCTTTTCGCTTATGTGACTCCAGATGCGCTTCTGCGGTTCTCTCAACAACCGCTTCTGCGGTAAAATATCCGCTTATGCGGACCCGCTGAAGCGACCATCCTTCCGCTTTTGCGGAAATTCCCTAACCCAGGCCTGACCGCTTCTGCGGTCACTCACCCGCTTCTGCGGAACCGCTTCTTCGGTCCATTTCCGCAGAAGCGGAAATATTAGATGACAGCAGCAACAAACCCGCAACACACCTCAAAACCTCTCGTTCAACCACCCGAATTCACCCCGAGGACCCCGGGACCTCAACCAAAAACACCAATACATCCTAAAACCTCATTCAAACTTGTTCTCATCCTCAAAACACATCAAACAACGCTAAAACCATCAAATCACATCGAATTCAAGCCTAAGTTTCTTAAAAACTTTCGAATTACGCATTCGATCAAAAACCCAACCAATACACCTCCGAATGACCTGAAATTTTGCACACATATCCAAAATCACCTAACGGAGCTACTGCAACTCTCGGAATTCCATTCCGACCCTCGGATCAAAATCTCACCTATCCACCGGAATTCGCCAAAATGCCAACTTTACCAATTCAAGCCTAATCCTACTCCGGACCTCCAAAATCACTTCCGATCGCACTCCTAAGTCACAAATCACCTCCCGAAGCTAACTGAATCACCGGAATTCACATTCGAGCCTTCTAACTAATAAGTCAACGTTCCGTTGACTTTTCCAAACCAAACCTTCCTTAAAGAGACTAAGTGTCTCATTTCCTACCCAAACCAATTCAATTCAACTCTAACTCACCCGTTGCTGATAATAAAACATGAAAGAGCAATAAATGGGGGAAACAGGGCTGTAATACATGAGACGACGGGTTGGGTCGTCACAAAAAACCTCAAGAAATCGCCCTCAACCGAGCTCCAAATAGTTTTTCCAAGTTTTGAGTTCAAACCCTCGTTCTTCCCTTTTTTCGAACAGCGATATCCGCTTCTGCGACCATGGGACCGCACCTGCGGTCCCGCTTCTGCGGCAATTGGACCGCACCTGCGACTTTTCATTAAAGCCCAACTTCCGCACCTGCGACCTTCTACCCGCAGATGCGGTGCCGCTTCTGCGGTACCTGGGCCGCATCTGCAACCAATTTCAACATTGATTTAGACCGTACCTGCGGTCCCCTAATGCTTCTGCGGTGCCGCACCTGCGGTCCCATACACACAGGTGCGATTATGACAGGTTCAGCAAAGCTTCAGATTTTCCTAAGTCCAATTCAACTTCCGATAAGCACCCGAAACTCACCCGAGGCTCTCGGGACCTCAACCAAACATGCCAACAAGTCACATAACACTATTCAAACTTGTACCAACCCTCGAAACACTCAAAGCAACGCCGGAACATCAAATCACCCTCGAATTCAAGCGTAAGGATTCCAAAACTTCCAAATTCCGCTTTCGATCAAAATGTCTATCAAACCTCGTCCGAATGACCTGAAATGTTGCACACACGTCCCAAATGACACAACGGACCTACTCCAACTTCCGGAATTACATTCCGACCCTGATATCAAAATCTCACTATCGAACCGGAAACTTAAAAAAAATTCGACTTTCGCCGTTTCAAGCCTAATTAAGCTACGGACCTCCAAACACAATCCAAACACACCCCTAAGCCCGAAATCACCCAACGGAGCTAAAGAAATCGACGGAATTCCATTCTGAGGCCGCCTTCACACTCCTACAACTACGGTTCAAATTTTAAAGCTTAAGCTCTCATTGAGGGACTAAATGTCCCAAAACACTCCGAAACTCCAAATGAATCCTCCCGGAAGCTCGCTATAGCAGAAATAAACACATGGAAAGCAGTTAATAGGGGATCGAGGCATTAATTCTTAAAATGACTGGCTGGGTCGTTACATCCTCCCCCTCTTAAAATATTCGTTCGTCCTCGAACGAGCATAGAGACATACCTGAAGTAGTGAAAAGATGAGGGTAACGGCTACGCATATCCTGCTCGGTCTCCCAAGTCGCCTCATCGCCCAGCTAACCCCACCACTGAACCTTCACTGATGCAATGTTCTTTGACCTTAGCTACCGAACCTGCCTGTCCAATACCGCCACTGGCTCCTCAACATAAGATAGATCCCTGTTCAACTGGACTGGACTGAAATGCAACACGTGCGACGGATCACCGTGATACTTCCAGAGCATCGAAACATGAAATACGGGATGAACTCCTGCCAAGCTGGGAGGTAAGGCAAGCTCATAAGCAACCTCCCCAACACGTCTCAATATCTCAAAAGGACCAATAAACGTCGGACTCAATTTTCCTTTCTTCCCAAATCTCATAACGCCCTTCATAGGCGAAACCCGAAGCAAGACCCGCTCTCCAACCATATAGGAAACATCACGAACCTTCCGGTCCGCATAACTCTTCTGTCTGGACTGCGCTGTGCGAAATCTATCTTGAATCACCTTAACCTTCTCCAAGGCATCCTGAACCAAGTTTGTGCCTAATAATCTAGCCTCACCCGGCACAAACCAACCCACCGGGGATCTACACCGCCTACCATACAAAGCCTCATACGGTGCCATTTGAATGCTGGACTGATAATTGTTGTTGTAGGCAAACTCCGCCAGCGGCAAGAATTGAACCTAAGAACCTCCAAACTCCATCACACACGCACGGAGCATATCCTCAAGAATCTGAATAGTGCGCTCAGATTGTCCGTCCATCTGGGGGTGAAATGCTGTGCTCAACTCCACCCGAGTGCCCAACTCATGCTGTACGGCCCTCCAGAACCGTGATGTGAACTGAGTACCTCTATCTGAAATGATGGAAACTAGAATACCATACAGACGGACAATCTCCCGGATATAAATCTCGGCCAACCACTCCGAGGAATAAGTAGTACACACAGGAATGAAGGTGCGTGGACTTGGTCAGTTGATCCACAATCACCCAAATGGCATCGAACTTCCTCAAAGTCCGTGGGAGCCAACTACGAAGTCCATGGTGATACGCTCCCACTTCGACTCTGGAATCTCTATCTGCTGAAGCAAACCACCCGGTCTCTGGTGCTCATACTTTACCTGCTGACAATTGAGGCATCGAGCTACGAACCCAACTATATTTTTCTTCATCCGCCTCCACCAATAGTGCTGTCCCAAATCTTGGTACATCTTCGCGGCACCCGGATGGATGGAATACGGCGAACTATGGGCCTCCTCCAGAATCAACTCCCGAAGCCCATCAACATTAGGTACACAAATCCGGCCATGCATCCTCAATACCCCGTCATCACCAATGGTAACATCTCTAGCATCACTTCGCAGAACCTTGTCTGTGAGGACAAGCAAATGAGGGTCATCAAACTGACGCTCCCGGATACGATCAAACAAGGAAGACCGAGAAACCACACAAGAAGGACCCGACTGGGCTCCGAAAGATCCAATCTCACAAACTGGCTGGCTAAGGCCTGAACATCCATCACCATTGGCCTCTATGCTGCTGGTAGATAAGCCAAACTCCCCAAACTCTCCGCCCGGTGACTCAAAGCATCGGCCACTACATTGGCTTTGCCCGGGTAATACGAGATAGTTATATCATAGTCCTTCAGCAGCTGTAACCACCTCCTTTGGCGCAAATGAAGGTCCTTCTGTTTGAACAGATGCTGCAAACTTCGGTGATCAGTATAAATCTCACAAGGCACACCGTCCAATTAATGACGCCAGATCTTCAAGGCGTGGACAATAGCAGCTAACTCAAGATCATGGACAGGATAATTCTTCTCATGTACTTCAACTGTGTGGACGTGTAGACAATCACCCTACCGTCCTGCATCAGTATCGCTCCAAGGCCAATCCTCGAGGCATCCCAATAGACAGTATAAGACCCCGAACCGGTAGGCACTATCAAAACTGGAGCTGTAGTCAAAGCTGTCTTGAGCTTCTGGAAGCTCTCCTCACACTCTTCCGTTCACTGGAACGGAGCGCCCTTCTGTGTCAGCCTGGTCTAGGTGCTGCAATGGATGAAAATCCCTCTACAAAGCGACGATAATAACCCGCCAAGCCAAGAAAACTACGGATCTCTGTAGCTGAGGATGGTTTGGGCCACCTCTGCACTACTTCCACATTCTTCAGATCCACCTTTATCATTAGTCGATACCACGTGACCCAAGAACGCCACAGAATCCAACTAAAACTCACATTTTGAGAACTTTGCATATAACTTCTTTTCTCTCAAAGTTTGAAGCATTGTCCTCAGGTGCTGCTCATGATCTACCCAACTCCGGGAGTATACCAGAATGTAATCAGTAAAGACAATGACGAATGAGTCGAGATATGGCCGGAATACACTGTGCATCAAATGCATAAAGGCTGCTAGGGCATTGGTAGGCCCAAATGACATAACAAGAACTCGTAATGACCATACCGAGTCCTGAAGGCGGTCTTCGGGGTATCTGGATCCCAAATCTTCAACAGATGATAGCCTGAACGCAAGTCAATCTTAGAAAACACACGTGCACCCTGTAACTGATCAAACAGGTCATCAATACGAGGCAAAGGATAACGATTCTTCACTATAACCTTGTTCAATTGGCGATAATCAATGCATATACGCATAGAACCATCTTTTTTCTTCACAAACAAGACAGGAGCACCCCAAGGTGATACACTGGGCCGAATGAAACCGTTATCAAGCAATTCCTGCAACTGCTCCTTCAACTCCTTCAACTCAGGAGGAGCCATATGATACAGAGGAATGCAAATGGGCTGAGTGTCCGGCACCAGATCAATGCTAAAATCAATATCTCTATCAGGCGGCATGCCCGAAAGATCGGCTGAAAACACATCAGAGAAATACCGTACTACAGGGACTGAATCAACTGTAGGAGTATCAATACTGACATCTCTCACATAAGCTAGATACGCGTCACACCCCTTCTCAACCATGCGCTGAGCCTTAAGGAATAAAATAACTCTATTGGAAGTATTTTCTAAGGTATCCCTCCACTCTACTCACGATACACCTGGCATAGCCAGCGTTACGGTTTTCGCGTGACAATCAATAATAGCATAATGGGGCGACAACTAGTCCATGCCCAAGATAACATCAAAGTCTACCATGCTGAGCAATAATAAATCGGCTTTGGTCTCAAAACCATTAAGAGCAATCAAACACGACCGATAAACGCGGTCCACAACAAGAGAATCTCCAACATGAGTAGAAACATAAATAGGAGATGCCCAAATGCGGGGCAAAATGAGAGGAGACATAAGAATAACTGGAGCCTGGATCAAATAAAACTGATGCATCTCTATGACAGATCAGTACGGGCAGGAAAGGAATAGTATCTGGCCTGGCCTCCACCTCTAGGGCGACCTCTACCTCCCCGACCTCCACCCCTAGCTGGCGGGGAAGGTGGGGTAGGAACTGGTGCTGTAACCATAACCTGGACACTCTACGGGGCACGCTCTGGCTGAGAAGTCTGTAGAGGTGCACCCCTCCTAAGTCTGGGATAATCCCTCACTATATGGCATGTGTCGCCACACTCAAAACAAGCTCTGGGAGGACGTGGCGACTGTGACTGAAAGCACCTCGTGCAGGAGGCACACTAGATACCGGAGGCGCATAATAAGGCTCCTGAGGTCTAGGAGGAGCTGGAATACAACTGGCTGCTGTGAGCACGTGATTTTTGCCCTATATATGAATTATTCCCAAAAATTCAAACAAAATAATTTTTCTTTATCTTTATGACTTTGGGAATTTTGTGTTATTTTCTGTTAATTGTTGGCATTTTATTTGTGCATTTTAATTCACATGAAAAATATAAAAAATACACTTGGCATTTACATTTAGGATTTAATTTCATAATTTTAGTATTAACTAGGCATTAATTAGTTTTAGAACAAAATTCAAAAATAATATAGTTACTTTGTCATTTTTAATTGTTAAATTGTTTGTCTATTTTATCTTTAAAATGGTAGTTTTTAAATAATTTTAGGAGTTAAAATAGTTTAATTAAGGTCTTTGTTTTAAGTCATTTTATAAAATCAGAAGAAATAAAAAAATATATATAAAAAGGAAAATTACAAAAGCAAAATAAAGAAAATACAAGAAAACAAATAAAGGAATAAATGAAAGAAAGGCCATTAAAAGGAAATTGGGCCAATCTCCAATTTAAACCTTAGCCCAAAAGGATTAAATCCAAACAAGCCCCGGACCAACCCAAGCCCAATCCCAAAACCACCCGGTCCAATTGTCCCATATTCAAAACGACGTCGTTTTGACGTCGTTTAATCATGACCGTCCATCTCCCATTATCCAACGGCCACGATTGATCCTTCAATTTTAATATAACTGTCCGACAAAAGTAGTTAACCCTAAAACAATACCCCTCTTCCTCGTACCAAACACCCCCCCTGTAACGCCGGTGTCGGCCGCCCTACCCCCACCACGCTGCCACCTTCCTCCGCCGTCCGCCGCCGGCCGGAAATAGTCGCCGACGGCGGCGATGCTCCGATCAATCCCAAAATTTCACCATATACCCTCCTCTTCCTCCTCTTTTCAACCCTCAAATCCTTTTCCTTCAAATCTTAGCCGGTTGTCACGAATTTCAGATCTAAGACCCGGTTAAAACACAAACCCGTCCAAATGACTCCAACTTTACACCATATACTCCTCTCACCTTTCCCTACCTAACCCCAAACCAGAAACCTTCAAATCCAAACAAAACCCTCTTAATCTTAGATCTAGGGTTTTTCAAATCCTGGATTATTTTGGAGTTTCAGAATTCGAAATCGATTTTCTAATTAATGTTATAAGTTTTAATAAACCTATGACATTAATTAAAAATTTGATTCCAAAAGTCAAGTCGCATGCTCAAAAATCAGTGAGTTTTTCTTTATTCTTCTTTTATGATTGTTTCCTTCCTATTTTGCTCTTTTACCCTTGATTCTGGTGATTTGATTTGATTTCGTTAATTGTTGATAATTAGACCAAAGTGATTGTTTCAATGCATATATTAGTTTCGTTTAATTTTGTTTTATTTTTAGTTTTGGATTCTCTGTGCATTTTTATAATGATTTGATAGTCTAATTCTGTAATCTAGGTTCTAGTTTAATTCATGTTTCATTCTGCCTTACAATTCGTTAATTTTTGATTAAATTTTGTGACTGTTTTTGATTAATTTTGTTTTGTGACTGTTTCTGATTAATTTTGGTAATCCTGTTTTGTGATGTTTAGTGTTAGTTTAATTTTGTTTCGAACCCGTTTAGATATATGTTTTTGTTTCACTGATTTTAATTCTAGTATTATTTCAGTAATTTCTTACTTTGCTGTTAGTTGATTTTCTATTAGTTTCAGTTTGTATGGATATAGCTGAATTAAGATTTAACCATAGTTGACTTTAACTAGGGTAGAAGGGTTAGATTAGCTTTGACATAGTCAGTAATTCCAAGGGGGCTTTAGGGGTAGTATAGGTATGGAAAAGGGTAGTTTTATTAGAAATAGTATTTTCAGAATTAATACAAGGGTAGTTTAGGGTTTCTAAGGGTAAAAAAATCAGAATAGAACCCCCTACTCTCTAGAAGGGGTTTTAAACTGAAATTCACAAAAATAGTGGTAGTTACTTATGTAACAAGTCAAGAAACAAGGGGTAAAAATAGAATTAAGATAGGGACTAATGGGTAAAATGAAAACCTGAAATTATACCCTAAGTTTGCCTATAAATAGGCATTCAAATGCCTCGATGAAGAAGTTTTTTTTTTCAGCCTCTAAAATTCCTCCCCCCCCAAAAGTGTATTCTTCAATTTTCAGATTTAGGATTTGAAATTCAAACGCTAGAAAACCAAAAACAACAAAAATCTGCAAAAATCAAAAAAAATATGTACTGTTACATTGATTTTAGCCAAATTTGATCAGTTCTCTTCTCCTCTGTTTGCTGAGTTTCTTCTGAAGTTTTACTGTTAGTTTGCCGAGTGGTTTTGTTTCATTCAAACTGGTCTGAGTTGAATTTTGGTCTGCTGAACGTTTCAGAGGTGTTCTGTGTTCATTGTCGAGTTTATTTGGGTTATTTGCTAAGTGAGTGAAGTTCTGGGTTCGATCTCACGCTGGTTTGAGTCATTCAAGTTGTTGACTGCATTGTCCTGTTTGATTTCGATCTGTTTTGGACTACTGAATCATTTTCTGGGCTGTTGTTACTCATTTGTTGATTGCTGCTGACCTATTTCACCTCTTATTCCTTCTTAATCTCCAGGTACACGTCCTGTAAACTCCCATTCTTGTGGAACATGAAATGAAGTGAATGAATGATTCTTCATGTATGCTCATATTGGATTCCATGTAGTTTAGAATGAAATATCATGTATATTAAAATAGGACTATTTCGGGCTGTACAAGACTGTTAAATTTGAAGCTGGAGTTTATCCATTTTAACATAGTAGAGTTTGAGTTTATTTGATAACTGTTTATTAAAGCTTGAAACTGGCTTTGAAATCAGAGTGTAGGCCATGTCAAATTCAGACCTAATAAATGTTCTAGTAGCACAGTACTTTAGTTTTGACATTAGTAAGTTGATTTCAAAATCAGAGATTTAGCACTTCTCGTATTACTGTGTTTTTGAGTTTAGGACTTTGACGTAGATTTTAATTGCTTTGTTAATTCATGGAATCTCATAAGTATTTGTAGCAGTTAGCTAGCCTAAACACAGTCTGCAGATGAAATTGGATTCCAACAACTAGTAATTCGTTAATAGGTTGTACATTGTCCCTTTCATTACAAAATCAGAACATTTCGAAACAAGTCCATCCGCCATAGATTCAAACTGAAATTCCATTTGGTTCAGGGTCTGTTGATAGGTTCAAGGCTCAACAGCCTGTTTTATTGGTTTGGACCTCAGCGCCCTAGCGAGTGGCCCAGGTCCAGATCTGATTTCTGTGTTCGTTTGGGCCTGGGCCCAGGCCTATGACTGGCCAGCCTTCAGTGTAGACTTGGGGGTGTAATTTCTATTCTTTGGGCTTATATAGGAGCCCAAGTAACTGGATTATGGTGCTGAATTGTCGTTTGGTCCAGATACAAATCAATTAGGATTTTTTTTCTCTTTATAGGCAAATAAAACAATAGAAAATTGTAAATTGCTTCAGGTTTGCCTTTTAATAATAAAACGAGATGAGCCTCGCTACGCGAAACAAACGAATTGCGGGGCCCTCAAAAATGCTATAAAAATACTTAGAATTCGGGTGAACCGTTTAGCAAATCTCACGGATTTTCCCTAAAGATAATAAACGCGTAGTTGCTTTAGGCGCGTATTTTAATAATATTACCTTCCCAAATACGGGTGCACATTTATGTGACCCAAATCTAAATCTCAACGAAGTCGAAATGCGTCAAAAGCCACGGGTGCACTGGTGTGACGTGGTTCGAGATACATTTTCACAACGTTGCAATTCGTATTAAAAATACATAAAATAAAAGCGGTTCAAATAAAAGGCACATAGGTTAGAACATGTTTTAAAATCAGATAAGAGCAAATACAACAGTTGAGCGACCGTGCTAGAACCACGGAACCCGGGAATGCCTAACACCTTCTCCCGGGTTAACAGAATTCCTTACTCGGATTTCTGGTTCGCGGTACTGTTTAACAGAGTCATAATTTTCCTCGGTTCGGGATTCAACCGGTGACTTGGGACACCATTAATCTCCCAAGCGGCGACTCTG
>NC_031994.1:39005837-39008000 GCF_001879085.1 Nicotiana attenuata | reverse complement strand
ATTTGTTATAGTTTGATTTTCTCTACTTTATGTTCATAGTCGGCCTGTAATAATTACTTAAAATGATTTGTGTATCAGTTCTTAGTTCATCCTTTACTTGATTTTCTCAAGTATTGTGTATTTGAAGTGTACTGGAATATTATATAGTTTGATAGCTTGGTTTATGGCTCATGGAGGTACTGTCAGGTTCTATCACTGACCTAGTGTGAGTGAACCTGATAGTCTCTTAGTAACCTGGTCAATTGTGGTATTTGATTTCCTTCAAATTTCGTAGTCTTTAGCATGTTTCACTGTAGGTTTGAGCTATTTGAACAATCCATTCAGGATAATTGGGAACAGTTTCAAAGCATAAAAATAGTCAATAACTAGTGTGTCTCGCCTAAATTCGTTTCCTGTGGTTGGGATAGTCAATATATGCATGTGACCATAGTTTGAGTATTTTTGATTTTTTTTATATTTAGATTAACTCTAATCAATTTTCAGCATAGTAATGGTTTGCCTTTGCGATGTTAAGTGCACAGGAATATGAGCCTCTTGGGCCCTTCTCCATGTATTGATTATCTTGAAGTCTTTTCTTATGCCATCACACCTGTAGTTGGGTTCACTTGGACCCCAGGCCCAATATTAGTCGCACGGGCTCTCATAATGGGGTTCTCCAGGCCTTGGTCCTGGTTCCTTGTGCTCCAGCTACTGTATCTTTTCGTTGGGTTTGTTTGTGGTATTTACGCTGGGTCTTCAGAGGTCTAATGCGCTGCTTGCCTACAAATAGTATTTTGGGCCTAACTTGAGAGACGGCTAGCGCTGGACTTTAAATTAAATGACCCTCTCCTTAATTGGGTCCTAATTCAGTTAGTAGAATCAGGTTTATTTTAAAAAGTATTAAATCTCATAGGCATAGTTTACCTTTTTTTTTTTAAATAGTTTCGAGGTATGCCACGCCAAACAAAAATGACAATTGCGTGGCCCTCGTTTTAATTAGCTTTAACTCACCTTAGAATCCGAGGCGTGCCATTTAGCAAAAATTTCATGGCCCTCGCAAAGCCAAACGCGTAGTTGCTTTAGGCGCGTATTTTAATAATATTACTTTCCTAAATTCGGGTGCACATTTATGTGACCCAAATCCAAATCTCAACGAAGTCGAAATGTGTTAACAATCACGGGAGCACTGGTGCGACGTGGTTCGAGACGCATTTTCACGACGTTGCAATTCTTATTAAAAATAGAAATAAAAGCGGTTTACTAATAAAAGCGCATAAGCTAGAACATGTTTTGAAATCAGAAATCAAATACAACAGTTGAGCGACCGTGCTAGAACCACGGAATCCGGGAATGCCTAACACCTTCTCCCGGGTTAACAGAATTCCTTACTCGAATTTCTGGTTCGCGGACTGTTAACAGAGTCATAATTTCCTCGGTTCGGGATTCAATCGGTGACTTGGGACACCATTAATCTCCCAAGTGGTGACTCTGAAATCTTAATAATCAAATCCCGTTCCGATTGTCCTTTAAGTGGAAAAACTCCTTCACGCCCTCGCGGGAGTAGTGTAAAAAGGAGGTGTGACAATGTTCTGGACTGAGTGAGGCTTTCAGGCCTTGAGCGTCATGTAAGGAGGCTTTCAGGCCTCGAGTGTTGTGAGGAGGATTTCAGGCCTCGAGTGTATTGTGAGGAGGCTTTCAGGCCTCGAGTGATGGTGAGGAGGCTTTCCGGTTGGGTAGTGACGTGGAATGTCAGGGCCCTACTGAGATTAAATAAAATAATAAGCTGTCAATAGTATGAAATAAGAAGAAATAATGATATACAACTATGAAATAAATCGAATTAACTACGAGATAAATTGGATTACACAAAAGCAATTAGCACACAGAAAATAAGATAACACAGAGTAAACAGCTCAATTTAAATGCCAATAATGAGGATCTCCCAGGATACCGTCCTATAGTCCATTTTATCAATCTGAACGAGGAGCTCTCGGGATACCGTCCCGTAGTCCACCGTATGAATATATCTGAAGGATCTCCCGGGATACCGTCCCGTAGTCCAATTATCAATGTGTAGGGGATCTCCGGGAATCTAACTCGTAGTCCCAAAGTAAATGTGCATGGGGATCTCCGGGAATCGTAACCCATAGCCAAAGTAAATGTGCAGGAGGATCGTCCCGGGAA
>NC_031994.1:38959707-39005817 GCF_001879085.1 Nicotiana attenuata | reverse complement strand
ATCTTAATAATCAAATCCCGTTCGATTGTCCTTTAAGTGGAAAAACTCCTTCACGCCCTCGCGGGAGTAGTGTAAAAAGGAGGTGTGACAATGTTCTGGACTGAGTGAGGCTTTCAGGCCTTGAGCGTCATGTAAGGAGGCTTTCAGGCCTCGAGTGTTGTGAGGAGGATTTCAGGCCTCGAGTGTATTGTGAGGAGGCTTTCAGGCCTCGAGTGATGGTGAGGAGGCTTTCAGGCCTCTAGTGTGATGTGAGAAGGCTTTCAGGCCTTGTGATGATATAGCGCTTGGGCCGTAAGGGGCCCCTCCGGAGTCTGCACACCCACAGTGAGCGCGGGTACCCATGTGATATGAGAGTGAGCCCGAGGGGATGATATTATGCTGAGTGATTGATACTGAGCCCGAGGGGCTGATACTGCTCTGAGCGATTGATACTGGGCTCGAGGGGCAGATTCCTACTCACTATTTACTTGTTTTTTTACCTGATTTACCTGATTTTAAAAGGAGATTTCATTAGACTCTTTACTGTCCCACTGTTTTATTGTTTTTACTGCCTGATATAGAATTGCTTTGTGCAGTTATGTGTTTTCATGCCTTCGGTTATTATTTATTATTATTACTCACTGGGTCGGAGTACTCACATTACTCCCTACACCATGTGTGCGGATTCAGGCATATCAGAGTCCGCACCTGAGCGCTGATTCCTTCCAGACCAGGCAGCGATTTGGAGATACGAGGTAGCTGTTGACGTCCGCAGCCCCTTGTCTCCCCTATCTTATATCATTTATGTTTTCTTAAGACTTCTGTATCGGATATTACTCTTTGTAGACTGATAGTAAACTCTGTAGTAGCTCATGACTTGTGATACCCCGGTTTGGGCTGTGTCGGGATGGTTTTCCTTTGTTCTATCGCTGATTCCGCATTAATGACTATATTAAGCATGTGTTAGAACTGTTAATATTAATTAATTGCTTTGAAAGAGGTGTTGCATTGTTCTGGCTGGCCTTGTCTCCACGAGAGGCGCCATCACGACCGGGTTTGGGAGTTGGGTCGTGACACCACAGAAGCGGAGCCGCAGAAGCGGCTTTTCCCTCGCAGAAGCGGCTCAGAGGCCCAGTTGAAATTCCGTAGAAGCGTACACCCTTCTAAAGATGCGGTGGGCACAGGTGCGGCCCAGGACCGCAAATGCGGAAATCACTAAAGTAGTGACCTCCATTTATTGCGGGTGTTAGCCTTTTCTGACACATTTCCACCATTATTTGGGCGATTTGGGAGCTTCCAAAGAGAGAAATTCCACCTAGCATCTTGAGTTTTGGATCGTTCAGCTCCAAATTGAAGGTTTGAGCACGTTCTTGATATTTGAAGTACGCGTTGGAGCGAGGTGAGTCTCCTTTGTAAGCTTGTAAGAGGGAATTGTCCCCATAGGTTCAATCATTGAATAATTTGCCACTAAATGCGGGGGCTACGTACGCACTAGGTGATGAGAGTCCGTGCGTAGCCACTAATATGCTTAAGTCCGGGTAGTCTAGGACCCAAAAGCATGCTTTATGTGATATTCTTGTAACTTTATGGTCAATTTGGATTGCTTAAATCATGTTGAATGTGGTAAATGAATTTATAAAGAGGAACTTCATTTGCTCGGCCTTTTTAAAGAGAAATTGACATTCTTTGAATAATTGCTTCCCTGATATATCCCTGTCTGACTGTTTGTTGTGTTTAATTATATTGACTGCGTCGCACGTATGATTCGCGAGCGGGGTTATAGATGCATCTATGGTTCGCGCCGTTCGACTCTCCGGCAGTGCACACTTTATTTTTTTTATGTTGGATCGGGTACGACCTCGGCACTATTTGCGCATGCTTCTTGCTCGGTATTTTTCTGTGAATTGAACTTTTGTTAAATGCCCTGAATTGTAGATGGCTAATTGTGACATTGTCTAGCAAAGGACCTCTCACTTCTTGCTATGAATTGTTATTTATTTGTGACATCTATGCTTACCATAACACTTTCTTATATTATTTGACCCTAGTAAGTGTCAAGTCGACCTCTCGTCTCTACTTCTTCGAGATTAGACGGAATACTTACTGGGTACATATTGTTTATGTACTCATACTACGCTTCTGTACCTAATTGTACAGGATCTGAGTCAGGTACATCTGGCTATCAGTCTGGTGCGCATTCTTGATAGAGTCCCGAGATTCCACGGTGAGCTGCCCTTCTCCCACACCGTTCAACAGCGTGATGGAGTCTCTCTGTACTTTTGGCTGTCTTTTCTAGTTCAGACAATAGGATGGATTTATTCTTTTTGTGTATTCTACTATATGCCCATATACTTGTGACACCAGGTGTTGGCATACACATTAGTAGACTATTTTTTTGGTTTGTATAATTATTATTTTACATTGCTGATTATAACTTATTTATGATTTAAATGAACAAATTGTCGGAGCTGTTTCGGAAAAGTAAAACGAGAATTCACTAATATGTAGAGTTGGCTTGCCTGACAACGGTGTTGGGCGCAATCACGACCTATAGCTAAATTGGGTAGTGACAGAACCATAATTCTTAAAACGTGAATACATATGAGCCGTCAAGGCCTCTACCATACTGTACAAAATGAACCACTATCTACATAGCCTCTAAGATTATTTGACATCAAATGGGACAGGGTACAGGCCTACGCATAAGTCAGTAGCAAAACTCTGACATGATGACTCATAGACTCGGCTGCACTCCGAATCTCTGAAATGGAACTTTCATGCTGGAGCAAGAACTAGCATGAAAGTCGATCTATTACGACCAGCGCGGTTGTTCCTATTTCATTTTCTTCTTCCAAGCCCTTCTTAGATGAAGTGGACTCTTACCAATCCTTCGCTGAATGCCAATCTCGTCTACTATGAGGGCTCGTCAAACTGATTGTCTCTACAAGTAGGCATGAATGCATCGTCCCCAACAAAAGGACGTCAGTACGAATAAGTACTGAATACGTAAGGCAGAACTGAAACATAACAATAAGTCAACATTAATTAAAGACATATAGGAATTAACCTGAATCTCTGAAGTGCCATCGTATATGCACACTTATCATACTTACATATATAATGCTTCTCGTTGAGACTATTTATATTATCCATATCGTATGATGCCTGACTAGCCAACTGATCAGTGGTAACTGCCCGATCGCCCTTCACACGGTGGTAAATGCATGACTGCCCGACCGGCCGTAGCTCGGTGGTAAATGTATAACTGCCCAACGGGCCGTAGCTCGGTGGTAAATGCATGACTTTCCGATCGGCCGTAGCACGGTGGTAAATGAATATGCATGAAGATGCATGTATATCTATATTATTAACATTAACATTTTTATCAAATACCTCAATAGGGAACTAGAAACATACTTAGACATACTTGAATATCACTTTATAGGACTGAATAACGTAAATATCCTTAACTGCTAAGAGTAGAACCACTTATGGAATAGCATTACGTATACGTATCGTTTCTTGGATCATGCCAAAAGAAAGAAGGGATAGCCTTAATATACCTGGATTAGGAAAAAATCCGTATGATATTCTTTAGAAAGATTGCACCATACTCCCTTATAATTGCGAAATCTCATGTTTTGAATTGTCGAAAAACCTATGAAATCTTATGTTTTAAATTGTTGAAGAACTATGGAATCTCACGTTCCTAATGATGTTATCTCGCTGAAGCCTTTTTTTGGGATATAATACACCTTCGTTATTGAATTGGAGAATGAATCTTAGTCTTAGCACCTCACTTTAAGACTTATGGACAATATTACTAATTAGGGGAGGGATTTTGCTTACTTTAAGAAAAGCAATCCAAAAAAATGCCGTACAACACAACCTTTCTTAATAACCTTTTCTTCAACAAAAAATGAGATAAGTTGGTGCACATTTTTTTAGATCTTGCCACCTGGAATATTCAGTGCTTAGCAAGCACACTTGTCCCCAAAATGTGACACCTTGCTTCCTAGTGTATGAGTCACTTAATGGACCATATGGGGCTGCCACATTAAGGCCTTTTTTAGACTTTATCCAAGATTCTAATTAATTATCCACTAATTATTAATTAACTAGTTAATCTCTCATTAACTAATAATCAACCAATGACCCATATAATTAAGAATTTTCTCAACTTACTTAAAATACTACTCACTTTTAATACACTTTATATAACTTACTATCATGGTCTTGTGGTACCATATAAAATAAATACATACACTATTATTTCATTAAAACATCCATGTAAAAATACATGTATTTTAGCAACTTCTAACTTTCCTAATCTCATATAAAGAGTACAAATTTTCGTATGCTTAATTCTTAAAATGGTAAAAAGATGACCTTATTTTTTTTGTGAGAAAATAATTTCTATCTTTATGATAAATAAAATCTCTTATGGGTATAATTTAAAATATATTCGAAAGTAGTAATTTTAATGACTATATAAAATCATATTTCTCAAATTCTTTACAAAAATGTTCCACTCAATATAAATAGCATATCAAAATGCATCTAACAGTATCAAGGTTGTTAAACTTACGGGGTCTTACGGTAATGAATCCTTTGTAGAAAAGTACGGGATGTAACAACATCTAACATACTTTGAAAAAGAATTTACGGGGAGGAACACAGATCACGGTTGGAGGAGGCTTCTAACTAGTTTTTCTTCTTTTCTCTTCTTTTATTTCCATACTTTACTAGTTCTAGAGTTTTGGGTGCTACATGAACATTGTAGTTTGAAGATTGAATTGTTCTTATTATTTTATCATATCGGTTTATTTATTCAATCTTGCACTTAATTATTTGATTTCTTAATCTAGGATTGAACTTGAGAGAAGGAATCTAGATTGCATATAAGATTGAGTAGAGCAAGATCTTGAACTCAATCATTGGAAACAGATTTGCAATTAGGATAGGGATATACCTAATCTCCTTGCTTGGTTGCTATACAAAAATTATTAATGCATTCTTGTTAATCCTAATTCCATAATAATATAGGCGTTAAGTTAGCTTAAATAGGCGAGTAGTACTTCGGGAGAAGGCTACGAGCAATATTAACCCGTCAATGAATAAACTAGATAAATTAATTAGACATTTTAGGTAGAAAACTCAATGGGATTTCTAGCCAACCCACAACTCTAGAATATCGTCTCTCATTGAATTCATATCTAATTTCACCAACTTATTCCTTTAATCTCTTAGTTAACTATTCGAGATTAGCTTTAGTTAAACAATCACACCTTAGGAATTGCTTGAATAAATTAATTGTGTTAGTTTAATTAATTAAATAGTTAATCACAAGTCCTGTGGGTACGATATCTGGACTTACAATCCTATATTAATTGTTCGATCATGTATACTTGCGTGTGCGTTTGAGAGCAACAAGTTTTTGGCGCCGACTTTAAAATTGACTGTTTTGCTAGATTAGACTTTTACTTTTTTTCTATTCAAGTTTTTAATTTTAGTTGAATGTAGTTAGGATTATATTTTTTTACATCATATCTTGGAATGAGAATTGGTCAAATATTGGTTATTCTTACTTTGGTGATCCTTGTCCATATTATGGAGGACCACACTTATGGCCAAATTGTGAATCTCAATCATATGAGTGGAACTTTTGTAATGTGTGTGGTTGTCATGGTGTCCATTGGGATGGTTGTCCTAATTCTTTTTACCCTTCTCTGAGCCCTTATTATTATATTTTTAATGATGTTTATGAGGTGGATAGGAGCAATGAAGTGGAGGATGTTGAGCGTGTTGCCCGTATTATGGACATAATGAGGCAAGTAGCCGAGCAACAATATGAAAATCAAAAGGTTATACAAAGAATTAGTGGAGCAATCATGAGAATGAAGGCCGAGGCAGACAGAGTGGCTAAAGGGAGTGAGTTCCCACCAGAAGATAATTTTGAAGAAACAGATATAGTGAGACAATCTTGGCTAGAGGAACAAGCTCAAATGATAAATTTCACGAGTCTCTCTGTGATGGTCTTTCAAATATGGCAGAACAACAGATTGAAGGAATAACTGATCTTAGACAAGAGATCAACCAATTTGGTAGATGTATTTACGACTTGAGTGCAAATTTGAGTGCAAAGGTTGATGCGTGTAACGACCAACAATTTAGTGATGAGTTGCGCGAAGCTGAAAAAGATCTTCTAGGCCAAATTGAGGAGCTAAAATGAGAATACCAATCATTAGACCATGTTCTTATTGATGATGTCGAGGTTGAGGGAGTATATAGTATTGAGGATGTTAAAAATAATTTAATTTTGGAGTTGGGGCGTTTTGGTCCTCATTATAAACATTTTTATACATTAGGTTTGGATGAAGACATGGAGATCGAGCTTTTGGAGAGATATATAGTTGAAGAACAAGACCCTTACATTCTAAAATTTATCACACCAAAAAGACGAAACGACATACCTCACTTAAAGGCCATGAAGTGCAAGGTACGATATTTTTTACTTGGTTCTTTGGTATTCATACCATCACCCCAGGAACGTAGCAGAAAAATTGATGCAAAATTGGGGACGCAATTCATATACTCAAGGTGGAGGAAAAAGTGGTGAAAGTGATGGTGTCGTGCCGCGACGTTAAATCAAGCACTTGTTGGGAGAAAATCCAATTTTATTTTTATTCTTACTTTTTTTGTAGTATTATATTTGTATTTTTCAGGAGTAGGAGCATGGAATCAAAGCCAATAGGTGTGTGCAAAATCAAGCAAATGGTTGGAACTAAGTGTCGGGTACCCGCACAAAGGATCATACCTGGGAGAAGTCTGAGTATCCCGTGAGCTACTAATGCTTCGCCATTGGCCTACGAGGGAGTCTCTTTTACCCTCTTATTATATATTATGTGCATTGAGGATATTGCACAATTTTAAGTGTGGGGTGAGGAGATTGTTTGGGTGATTTTCTGTGCTATCCTAGCTTAATTGTAGAATTCTTTCTTAGTGTAGTTATCTTTCCAAAAAAACAAAAAAGAAAAAAAATTGGAAAATTTGGACTTTCCTTGACGATAGATTTTGTGGACAACATTCTTGAGGGATTAAGGTCCAATGAAAAAAAATCAAAAAATATGTCTTTTATTTTTCTTTAGGTAGCAATAATCCCCTTGTAAGGCCCCGGAAAATTTCGCTAAGTAATTTAGAATTTCGTGGTGCCAAGTAGGCTAATTATAATATTTTACGTGCTATTAACAAGATAGACATCCATAAATGAAGGAAATCTTGTAAAAGAGCTTTGAAATAAAGATGCACAACTAGTGTTAGATAAAATACTCATATGAGCCGAAACCATGAATACCTTCCTAATTTGTGTTCAATTTTGTTATGTCTCAAAGTAGATTGGGATTGCTAGAATTTTCGAAACGTTGTAGTAATTTAAGGAAAGCTTAAACAAGGTATGTTGGCTAAACCTTCTCTCTTGGAATCGAATTACATAAATATTTTCATAAGTTCAAGTATGGTTGGCTCAAAGTTCATAAATCTCATATTCCGGGTTATTACCCGTAAACTTGACTATTCCTAAATGTGCCTTATGAATAAAGATATATATATATATATATATTCTAAGCATGAGTTGCGTATTAAAATGTTACGGCTTTGAGTCGTGTTTCAAGTAAAGGCTAGTATGCCAAGTTGTGTGAGAAAACTCGATATGGTTGATACTTCTAATTGCTCTTATGTGTATCAAATGTATTTGATTGATTAACTCTTGTTCATGATAATCAATAAAGATGTTTAAACTGAATAGAATGAATTTGTGTTGCAAGAATATAGGTGCAAGATATGTCGCAATGCTTTCAATATGCTACATTTGTCAGATGAGAATGGGTGAAGAATGAGAAATATGTGCCAAAATGCCTAGACTTCAAGTCGAGATTTATTTGAGATGGTTATGCCAAAATGTGTGCAATCCTCTTTTTACTTACGACCTATAATTGCTCTCGTATGTGCCTATTATCTTGTATTGAAATGTTTAATGCTGAATTTGATATTGGTGTGAAAGATGTGGAAAGAACTTGAATTATGAAATGCGGCCAAGTGCAAGTGTGATGTAATGATTGTGTCCCCAAGGGGCGATGAATTGATATGTGTGATATAAACTTGAAATGAGATGATTGATGGAAAAGGGAAAACGTCTTGGTAAGACGGCCTAGCTGATCGGGCCGTGATCGGACGCTATGCCGCACACATGGTGGTATTGTGCTAATATTGGACTGGAAAGTGACGATGAAATTGTGATTGAGGTACACGTCTCAAATAAGACGGCTTAGCCGATCGGGCCTAGATCGGACGCCATGCCGCACACATGGTGGAATTGTGCTTGACATAGAAATTGACATTGTGGAAAATGTCTCCAAGGGAGATAGCCTAGCCGGTCGGGTCGTGATCGGACTCCGTGCTAAGATTCACAGTGGAATAAGTATATGTATATATAGGCACAGAAATTGTGATTGAAATTGAGAGTTGGTTGTGATGTGCATATTATAAACAATGGTATTGTGAACAGTGGTATTGTGAATTGTGGTGAATCGGTATTAAATATCTTCTATCCAATAATAGTATTGTCTTCATATCCCGAGTTTCATTTTTACCCTATGAACTTTCCTATATTGAAAAATTGCTATGTTTAACTTGGCCTCTGGATATCATTGATTGTTACTTGTTGTTTACATGGTTGTGTTTTCTTATATTGGCATTCTATTTTGAAAGAGGACTTTTAGCTATTCATACTAGTACTATTCGACAGTACTAACGTCCCTTTTGCTGGGGGCGCTACATCTTTAAATGGATGTAGGTGGTTCCATAGCAGACAGTGTTGGTCGCAGCTAGTGGCACATCCTCTTTTCAGCCGACTTGGTGTGCCCCACTTCATTCCGGGGTCCTGTATCATCTGTTCATCATGTACTTGTATATTGAGGTATAGCCGGAGCCTTCTTGCCGGCATTTTCATATTTCTCTTTAGTGTTATTTAGAGGCTACGTAGACAGGTTGTGGGTGGTGTCGGGTATTGGAATTAAAATAGAAATATTGATGTTTGGCAAAGATGTATAAAACTTGTAATATCTTCAAAATTATGAACGAAGTTGCTAATTGGAAATGAAATAGAAGTCGTTAATGATATATTTATAGAATTTGATTAATGGTGTACATTTCCTTTTTATTCAAAGATGAATTTGGGTAGTATGAAACCTAACAGGCTTGCTCAGTCGGGTTTACTCGGTTGAGCGCCGGTCGCGCTCCTCGATTTTTCGGGCGTGACAAACTTGGTATTAGAGCCTAAGGTTTTAAAGTGTCCTAGGATGTCTCAGATCCTTCTTATCGGTGTGTTGACGACCACATCTATAAGTTGGAGGCTATTCGGACATTTAGGAATTTCACCCTTCTTTGATACTCCAGATCGTGCGGTAGAACCAAAGATAGGGAGCTAATTTCCACGCTATGTCTTAATCTCAAGATGAGTAATTCATGATTTTAAAATAGCAAGGAGGGAATGACTCCACCATTGAATCTAAGGGAGATTACCCAAGAGTTTGTTAGGAGAATGTATTGAGCCATGGAGGGATTGGTAGGACTTATTGCTGAAGGGAGTACCCGTGTTCTTATTAATATCAATGCACCACCAGATAATGTAGTATATTAGTATGTTACCAACGTACGTTAGGGATTTGGAGTCGAGCGGTATCGATTAAGCTATTGCCCTATCAACCTAAAGTCACCAAGTAAGTCACTCCTTAGTACATCAATATGAACAACACAAAATTTCTACTTGTTGTATATGTACATCCATATTGAAGAATTCTCATAATCACGGTCTTAGCAAGATTTTGAATTAGAAAACATTGCATGCACCTACTCTTTGAACGAGATGCATTATTCGTGAATCCACTCTATCACAAATTCTCTTATTTACATCCTTTTGTGGAATTGAGTTCTATAGTTATGTCCTTTAATTGAGTTATAACTCAAGGATTAATACTTCCTACTTGCTTTCCTAAATTCTCAACAAGGGACTATACCCGATGAATTTTTTACAGAATCTTTTTGTTTAAATGGACAACATCTACTCACTTGTGCCTATGCATGCATCGTCTTAAAGTTTACCTATGTGGTGTCAAGTTCCATGTAAAGCATCCCAGTGTTGCGATCCTTCTCGAGTCACTCTTTTACTCACTAGTGTATATGGCTTCTATGGTCTGAACAATCACTCTACTCTCTTGCGAGTATCATCAGGGAATCTTCTCACTGTGTAGTAACATAAGAGCATATATCAAAACCTACCATATGAGTGCATGTCAATCGAAATGGTCACCGTGTGCATAAAGTCTCTTTAAAAACTGAGATCCTCACATCTCCGTCATAGGAAGATCTTGTGTCGCCATCTTAGTATAACTTTCATGTCCACTTGGGACATCCCGCAGTAAGTAGCTCACTTTGTTCCTAGTATTGTGGTTGCTCGTGACGTGTTCTTGTATTGCAGTTGGGAGTTAATATAGCAGAAGCATGTCAAGCTCATAACAAATATTTATTTTCTTTGTACACCTCCACAACATGTGTTAAATGTGTTCCTTAGTTAGTGAATTCATTGTGCTAGTTTCCCAACACTTGTTCGATAACAATGAGAGAACGTGTACTTCTATGTGTCATTGTAACACTTCTTTTCTCATAAGGACCCTTAATAGGCTCTCCGTCAAGACCAAGCACACCTTTGGGGGTTATCGTAGCACAACGCCTGTTTCTATGTTTTTCTGTTTTTCATTAGCATCTGGGTATTTCTCAAGTCAAAATCCATGGAGAACTCATTATGAACATCTGCAAACCTTCCATGATTATTTTATACTATCTCATTGGGTTCGGTTGTCTTTACATACCCGACTTCTAGAATCATTGGCTATGTCATTGTCATGTGCGGGGAGTTTTGCTACCCTTGGTATTTCACCTCCCTGGGTGGATAGGAGTGTTATTTGTTTTTCTCCCCGGAGCATCATGTCAACCATTAGAACCCCTCTAACCAATACATGTATTCATCCCAATATTAAGATATCCTAGCTATGTGGTTTCACTCGTGAAAGGTTGAGATTAGATGGCTTCAGATTTTTACACATATCATGAGCATATTGATTTGTAAGACAAGTTATCGTATCTTTAGTTATCTCATATAGGGTCAATTATCGGGAAGGGTTAAGCTGTTTGAATTATGATAATCTCATAAGCGTTTAACTTCTTTTTCATCCTTATGGGCTTGTGGGATTGATTCCTTGTGCCAGTAAATGTTAAGAGTGTCATTCAACTTCATGTATTTCTTTTGAAATCTCTATCGCAGCCATGTTGCAAGAATCATACCATTTAGAGCTAAACTGACTTTCCTTACATTCAAGGAGGCAACCGGTGTAATATACTTGACCACTTCTCCTTAGAGCTTACAATTGTCGGGCAAGGCATACATGGAAAGGAACAATTGTTACTATCCCTTGCATAACTCTCCGCCTCCCAAGAATAACTGATGCTAGCGTCTTCATCCTCTCGATCATGCTTCCCATGAATCACGTACATGGTTCCCACCTAATCAATGCGTGCTAGTTACCTCTATGCTACATTTATCTAATAATTGATGTCATCACAATGATTAACCATGACAGCATTGTTAGTAGTTATCTTCATATCTCTTAGCATACAACCTCAGGAAGTACTCTGCCCAGTGCCTTAATGGATTCCTGAATAGTTCCAGTTCAATCTTGAACTCCGTTGTTCCTCATTATATTAAATCTATTGGGTATTGAAGGTTCAAACATGTCAAAGAGGAGGCATCACCGTGTGATCACATATATCGATAGGTAATTTTATGGTTAGTTTATGATAGCACATCTTAGAGTAATTGTTGAAGGTCATCAAAGGTGTAATGTGGGTGTTCACGTAGAGATTTAGAGTTTAGGGGGGTGAACGGGTTTATCTTAATATTCCCCCCCCCCCCCCCGATGTTATGTGAATTGATGATGAAGGTGACATAGGTGTATTTCACATTAGGCCGCACTATGAGTATGATGTTTTCCCATCGTTGTTTTCCCTGTATTATCTATTTTCATATGTCTATCTCTAAGAAGGTAGTTGGAAATGCTTTGTGCATCATTCCGTTGGAAATTATTGAAGGAGAAGTTAATGGATAGTTGGCCTATGAAGGGTATCTAATTGTCATCCTTGTTAGGTAAGTTTGGGAGTGGAGATTGTTTCCATGGATGTGTTGTGGCGAAGTCTGTAAGTATAAGAGGCCACATTGAAGGGCGAGAGTGTTGTAGAAATAAAATATTTTCTCTTAACTGTATAGAAATTGGCTTTGACTTGAAAGGTACCTTCTAGGTGTTATGATTTATAAAAAGTATAGTTCATGTCCATGTATCATTATGATAATATAGTGCTTGTAATGCTGAGATTCGTGTTATTGATATATACTTTGTAGTGCTTTGTCTAGTTGAGGATGTGTTGTTAGGATGGTTTTGGTGGTTCTCTGGAAGGTACTTACAAAGGAGACTCTGCCGAAATTTCTGAAAAATTCTGGAGTTAGTCAAAATTTAGGGACTTGAGGTAGGTGAAAAAAGGGATATATTGTGTTAAGTGCTTGGGGAGGACTCTACTTCTCATTCGAGGACAAATGATCCTAACTGGGGGAGAATGTAAGATCCCGGAAAAATTCGCTAAGTAATTTAGAATTTCGTGGTGCCAAGTAGGCTAATTATAATATTTTATGTGCTATTAACATGATGGACATCAATTGGATTTGCTAAGTAAGTGTATAAGTCTTATAATAAGTAATTTGGGGTCCAAGTAAAGGCCTAAGTCTAGGTCAAATTGGAAAATTTCATAATAGGCTAAAATTCCAAATGAGTTCGCACAAGCTCCCACTTTGGACGAGCATATATAAAAATATATAAGGTTTTTTTTTGATGAAAAACCTGTCAAATAAAAGGCCTTCGAGTCTAGTTTCTAACGCTTCGAAGCGTTCGTCATTGGACATTCCTACACAAAGTTATGATCAAATTACCAAAGGCTTGCAAAATGCGATCCTGTGGCAGATTCTGCGATCGCAAAACCATTATGTGGTCCGCATAATTGATCTGCGACCGCAAAAATGATCGCAAAATGGACCAGTGTAGCCCAGTTCTGGGCACCACTTTTGCGGTGCATTATGCGACCCGCATACCAATTTGCGGTACATTATGCGATCGCAGACCCGTGTTCGGAGGGTTAATTTTCCTATTTTCATAACCCGACCCCATTTTTATATATAGGCTTTGGGGTTCATTTTGGGGTGATTTGATGAGCATTCTAGAAAGAGGTGAGAGCATTTTAGAGAGAGAAGGAGGAACCCAACATTCAAATCATCCAATCTTGCATCAATCTTCAAGAATCAAAGAACCCAATCATAAGTCCTTCATCTAAGAGGTAAGGTTCTATACACTAGGCATTAATTTCGAGTTTGGGGTACAAGATGGGTTATTGAGGTACGATTCTTGGGTGTAATAGTATTATGTATACATGTATGCACAAATTAGGTTATTGGTAAGATTGTTGAACACAAATAAGTAAAGATTGGGTTGGCTAATGAAGGAAATCTTGTAAAAGAGCTTTGAAATCAAGATGCACAACTAGTGTTAGATAAAATGCTCAAATGAGCCGAAACCATGAATATCTTCCTAATTTGTGTTCAATTTTGTTATGTCTCAAAGTAGATTGGGATTTCTAGAATTTCCGGAACGTTGTAGTAAGTTAAGGAAAGCTTAAACAAGGTATGTTGGCAAAATTTTCTCTCTTAGAATCGAATTCTATAAATGTTTTCATAAGTTTAAGTATGGTTGGTTCAAAGTTCATAAATCTTATATTCCAGGTTATTACCCGTAAACTTGACTATTCCTAAATGAGCCTTATGGATATATATATATATATATATATATATATATTCCTAAATGAGCCTTATGGATATATATATATATATATATATATATATATATATATATATATATATATATATATATATATATATATATATACACATATATATATATGAGTTGCGTATTAAAATATTACGGCTTTGAGTCGTGTTTCAAATAAAGGCTAGTATGCCAAGTTGTCTGAGAAAACTCGATATGGTTGATACACCTGATTTCTCTTATGTGTACCAAATGTATTTGATTGATTGTGTCTAGTTGTTGGCAATCAATAATGATGTTTAAAATGAATAGAATGAATTTGTGTTGCAAGAATATAGGTGCAAGATGTGTCTCAATGCCTTCAGTATGCTATTTGATCAAATGAGAATGAGTGAAGAATGTGAAACATGTGCTAAAATGCCTAGACTTCAAGTCGAGATTGATTTGAGATGGTTATGCCGAAATGTGTGAAATCCTCTTTATGCTTACAACCTATAATTGCTCTCGTATGTGCCTATTATCTTGAATTGAAATGTTTAATGCTGAATTTGATATTGGTGTGAAATATGTTGAAAGAACTCGAATTATGAAATGCGGCCAAGTGCCAAGTATGATGTAATGATTGTGGCCCCAAGGGCCGATGAATTGATATGTGTGATATAAACTTGAAATGAGATGATTGATGGAAAAGGAAAAACGTCTTGGTAAGACGGCCTATCTGATCGGGCCGTGATCGGACGCTGTGACGCACACATGGTGGTATTGTGCTAATATTAAAACTGGAAAGTGACAATGAAATTGTGATTGAGGTACACGTCTCAAATAAGACGGCTTAGCCGATCAGGCCGAGATCGGACGCCATGCCGCACACATGGTGAAATTGTGCTTGAAATGGGAATTTATATTGTCGAAAATGTCTCCAAGGGAGATGACCTAGCCGATCGAGTCGTGATCGCACTCTGTGCTATGATTTACGGTGGAATATGTATATATATATAAAGGCACAGAAATTGTGATTGAAATTCAGAGTTGGTTGTGATGTGGGTATTGTGAACAATGGTATTGTGAACAGTGGTATTGTGAATTGTGGTGAATCGGTATTAAATATCTTCTATCCAATAATAGTATTGTCTTCATATCCCGAGTTTCATTTTTACCATATGAACTTTTCTATATTGAAAAATTTCTATGTTTAACTTGGCCTTTGGATATCATTGATTGTTACTTGTTGTTATGGTTGTGTTTTCTTATATTGGCATTCTATTTTGAAAGAGGACTTTTAGCTATTCATGCTAGTACTATTCGACAGTACTAATGTCCCTTTTGCTGGGGCGCTACATCTTTAAATGGATGTAGGTGGTTCCCTAGCAGACACTGTTGGTCGCAGCTAGTGGTGTATCCTCTTTTCAGCCGTCTTATTGAGCCCTATTTCATTTCGGGGTCCTGTAACATATGTTCATCATGTACTTTTATATTGAGGTATAGCCGGAGCCTTGTTGCTGGCATTTTCATATTTCTCTTCAGTTGTATTTAGAGGCTCCGTAGACAGGCTGTGGGTGGTGTCGGGTATTGGAATTAAAATAGAAATATTGATGTTTGGAAAAGATGTATAAAACTTGTAATATCTTCAAAATTATGAACTAAGTTGCTAACGGAAATGAAATATAAGTAGTTAATGATATATTTATAGAATTTGATTAATGGTGTACATTTCCTTTTTATTTAAAGACGAATTTGGGTAGTTGGAAACCTAACAGGCTTGCTCAGTCGGCTTTAGTCGGTTGAGCGCCGTCGCGCTCCTCGATTTTAGGGGCGTGACAAACTTGGTATCAGAGCCTAAGGTTTAAAGTGTCCTAGGATGTCTCGGAGCCGTGTCTAGTAGAGTCCTTCTTATCGATGAGTTGGAGGCCACATCTATAAGTTGGAGGCTATTCGGACATTTAGGAATTTCACCCTTCTTTGATACTCCAGATCGTGCGGTAGAACCAAAGATAGGGAGCTAATTTCCACGCTATGTCTTAATCTCAAGATGAGTAATTCATAATTTTAAAATAGCAAGGAGGGAATGACCCCACCATTGAATCTGAGGGAGATTACCCAAGAGTTTGTTAGGAGAATGTATTGAGCCATGGAGGGATTGGTAGGACTTATTGCTCAAGGTAGTACCCGTGTTCTTATTAATGTCAGTGCACCACCAGATAATGTAGTATATTAGTATGTTACAAACATACGTTAGGGATGTGGAGTCGAGGGGTATCGATTAAGCTATTGCCCTATCAACCTAAAGTCACCAAGTAAGTCACTCCTTAGTACATCAATATGAACAACACAAAATTTCTACTTGTTGTATATGTACATCCATATTGAAGAATTCTCATAATCACGGTCTTAGCAAGATTTTGAATTAGAAAACATTGCATGCACCTACTCTTTGAACGAGATGCATTATTCGTGAATCCACTCTATCACAAATTCTCTTATTTACATCCTTTTGTGGAATTGAGTTCTATAGTTATGTCCTTTAATTGAGTTATAACTCTAGGATTAATACTTCGTACTTGCTTACCTAAATTCTCAACAACTATACCCGATGAATTTCTTACAGAATCTTTTTGTTTAAATGGACAACATCTACTCACTTGTGCCTATGCATGCACCGTCATAATGTTTACCTATGTGGTGTCAGGTTCCATGTAAAGCATCCCAGTGTTGCGATCCTTCTCGAGTCACTATTTTACTCACTAGTGTATATGGCTTCTATGGTCTGAACAGTCACTCTACTCTCTTGCGAGTATCATCACGGAATCTTCTCACTGTGTAGTAACATAAGAGCATACATCAAAACCTACCCTATGAGTGCATGTCAATCGAAATGGTCACCGTGTGCATCAAGCCTCTATAAATATTGAGATCCTGACATCTCCGTCATAGGAAGATCTTGTGTCGCCATCTTAGTATAACTTTCGTGTCCACTTGGGACATCCCGCAGTAAGTTGCTCACTTTGTTCCTAGTATTTTGGTTGCCCGTGATGTGGTCTTGTATTGCAGTTGGGAGTTAATATAGCAGAAGCATGTCCAGCTCATAACAAATGTTTATTTTCTCTGTACACCTCTACAACACGTGTTAATTGTGTTCCTAAGTTAGTAAATTCATTGTGCTAGTTTCCCAACACTTGTTCGGTAACTATGAGAGAACGTGTCCTTCTATGTGTCATTGTAACACTTTTTTTTATCATAAGGACCCTTAATAGGCTCTCCGTCAAGACCAAGCGCACTTTTGGGGGTTATCATAGCCCAACGCCTGTTTCTCATATTTTTCTGTCTTTCTCAAGTCAAAATCCATGGAGAACCCATTATGAACATCTGCAAACCTTCCATGATTATTTTATACTATCTCATTGGGTTCGGTTGTCTTTACATACCCGACTTCTAGAATCATTGGCTATGTCATTGTCAAGTGCGGGGAGTTTTGCTACCCTTGGTATTTCACCTCCCTGGGTGGATAGGAGTGTTATTTGTCTTTCTCCCCGGAGCATCATGTCAACCATTAGAACCCCTCTAACCAATACATGTATTCATCCCAATATTAAGATATCCTAGCTATGTGGTTTCACTCGTGAAAGGTTGAGATTAGATGGCTTCAGATTTTTACACATATCATGAGCATATTGATTTGTAAGACAAGTTATCGTATCTTTAGTTATCTCATATAGGGTCGATTATCGGGAAGAGTTAAGCTGTTTGAATTATGATAATCTCATAAGCGTTTAACTTCTTTTTCATCCTTATGGGCTTGTGGGATTGATTCCTTGTGCCAGTAAATGTTAAGAGTGTCATTCAACTTCATGTATTTCTTTTGAAATCTCTATCGCATCCATGTTGCAAGAATCTTACCATTTAGAGCTAAACTGACTTTCCTTACATTCAAGGAGGCAACCGGTGTAATATACTTGACCACTTCTCCTTAGAGCTTACAATTGTCGGGCAAGGCATACATGGAAAGGAACAATTATTACTATCCCTTGCATAACTCGCCGTCTCCCAAGAATAACTGATGCTAGCGTCTTCATCCTGCCGATCATGCTTCTCATGCATCTCATGTCTAGAAAGACCTAGTTCTTTTAGATCTTAAGATCACGTACATGGTTCCCACCTAATCAATGCGTGCTAGTTACCTCTATGCTCCATTTATCTAATAATTGATGTCATCACAATGATTAACCATGACAGCATTCTTAGTAGTAATCTTCATATCTGTTAGCATACATCCTCAGGAAGTACTCTGCCCAGTGCCTTAATGGGTTCCTGAATAGTTCCAGTTCAATCTTTAACTCCGTTGTTCCTCATTGCATTAAATCTATTGGGTATTGAAGGTTCAAACATGTCAAAGAGGAGGCATCACCGTGTGATCACATATATTCGATAGGTAATTTTATGGTCAGTTTATGATAGCACATCTTAGAGTAATTGTTGAAGGTCATCAAAGGTGTAATGTGGGTGTTCACGTAGAGATTTAGAGTTTAGGAGGGTGAACGGGTTAATATTGATACCCCCCCCCCCAAAGATGTTATGTGAATTGATGATGAAGGTGACATAGGTGTATTTCACATTAGGCCGCACTATGAGTATGATGTTTTCCCATCGGTATTTTCCCTGTATTATCTGTTTTCATATGTCAATGTCTAAGAAGGTAGTTGGAAATCCTTTGTGCATCATTCCGTTGGAAATTATTGAAGGAGAAATTAATGGATAGTTGGCCTATGAAGGGTATCTATTTGTCATCCCTGTTAGGTAAGTTTGGGAGTGTAGATTGTTTCCGTAGATGTGTTGTGCGAAGTCTGTAAGTACAAGAGGCCACCTTGAAGGGCGAGAGTGTTGTAGAAATAAAATATTTTCTCTTGACTGTATGGAAATTGGTTTTGACTTGAAAGGTACCTTCTAGGTGTTATGATTTATAAAAAGTACAGTTCATGTCCATGTATCATTATGATAATGTAGTGCTTGTAATGCTAAGATTCGTGTTATTGATATACACCTTGTAGCGCTTTTTCTAGTTGAGGATGTGTTGTTAGGATGGTTTTGGTGGTTCTCTGGCAGGTGGATAGGCCTACTTACAAAGGAGACTCTGCTGAAATTTCTGAAAAGTTTGGGAGTTAGACAAAATTTAGGGACTTGAGGTAGGTGAAAAAAGGGATATATTGTGTTAAGTGCTTGGGGAGGACTCTACTTCTCATTCGAGGACGAATGATCCTAAGCGGGGCAGAATGTAAGGCCCCGGAAAATTTCGCTAAGTAATTTAGAATTTTGTGGTGCTAGGTAGGCTAATTATAATATTTTACGTGCTATTAACATGATGGACATCAATTGGATTTGCTAAATAAGTGTATAAGTTTTATAATAAGTAATTTGGGGTCCAAGTAAAGGCCTAAGTCTAAGTCAAATTGGAAAATTTCATAATAGGCTAAAATTCCAAATGAGTTCGCACAAGTTCCACTTTGGACGAGCATAAAAATATAAGGTTTTAGTGAAAAACCTATCAAATGAAAGGCCTTTGAGTCAAGTTTCTAACGCTTCAAACCGTTCCTCATTTGGACATTCCTACACAAAGTTATGATCAAATTACCAAAGGCTGGCAAAATTCGATCCTGTGGCAGATTCTGCGATCGCAAAACCATTATGCGGTCCGCATAATTGAAGGAAATCTTGTAAAAGAGCTTTGAAATCAAGATTCACAACTAGTGTTAGATAAAATGCTCAAATGAGCCGAAACCATGAATATCTTCCTAATTTGTGTTCAATTTTGTTATGTCTCAAAGTAGATTGGGATTGCTACAATTTCCGGAACGTTGTAGTAAGTTAAGGAAAGCTTAAACAAGATATGTTGGCTAAACTTTCTCTCTTAGAATCGAATTCCATAAATGTTTTCATAAGTTTAAGTATGGTTGGCTCAACGTTCATAAATCTAATATTCCAGGTTATTACCCGTAAACTTGACTATTCCTAAATGAGCCTTATGAAATATTACGGCTTTGAGTCGTGTTTCAAATAAAGGCTAGTATGCCAAGTTGTGTGAGAAAACTCGATATGGTTGATACTCCTAATTGCTCTTATGTGTACCAAATGTTTTGATTGATTGTGTCTAGCTGTTGGTAATCAATAAAGATGTTTAAAATGAATAGAATGAATTTGTGCTGCAATAATATAGGTGCAAGAAGTGTCTCAATGCTTTCAATACGCTATTTTGTCAAATGAGAATGAGTGAAGAATGTGAAACATGTGCTAAAATGCCTAGACTTCAGGTCGAGTTTGATTTGAGATGATTATGCCGAAATGTGTGAAATCCTCTTTATGCTTACGACCTATAATTTCTCTCGTATGTGCCTATTATCTTGAATTAAAATGTTTAATGCTGAATTTGATATTGGTGTGAAATATAAGGAAAGAACTCAAATTATGAAATGCGGCCAAGTGCCAAGTATGATGTAATGATTGTGGACCCAAGGGCCGATGAATTGATATGTGTGATATAAACTTGAAATGAGATGATTGATGGGAAAGGGAAAACGTCTTGGTAAGACGGCCTAGCTGATCGGGCCGTGATCGGACGCTATGCCGCACACATGGTGGTATTGTGCTAATATTGAAACTGGAAAGTGACAATAAAATTGTGATTGAGATACACGTCTCAAATAAGACGGCTCAGCCGATCGGGCCGAGATCGGACGCCATGCCGCACACATGGTGGAATTGTGCTTGAAATGGGAATTGATATTGTGGAAAATGTCTCCAAGGGAGATGACCTAGCCGGTCGGGTCGTGATCGGACTCCGTGCTAAGATTCACGGTGGAATATGTATATGTATATAAAGGCAGATAAATTGTGATTGAAATTGAGAGTTGGTTGTGATGTGCGTATTGTAAACAATGGTATTGTGAACAATGGTATTGTTATTTGTGGTGAATCGGTATTAAATATCTTCTATCCAATAATAGTATTGTCTTCATATCCTGAGTTTCATTTTTACCGTATGAACTTTCCTATATTGAAAAATTTCTATGTTTAACTTGACCTTTGGATATCATTGATTGTTACTTGTTGTTTACATGGTTGTCTTTTCTTATATAGGCATTCTATTTTGAAAGAGGACTTTTAGCTATTCATACTAGTACTATTCGACAGTACTAACGTCCCTTCTGCCGGGGGCGCTATATCTTTAAATGGATGTAGGTGGTTCCATAGCAGACAGTGTTGGTCGCAGCTAGTGGCGCATCCTCTTTTTAGCCGTCTTGGTTAGCCCCACTTCATTCCGCGGTCCTGTATCATATGTTCATCATGTACTTGTATATTGAGGTATAGCTGGAGCCTTGTTGCCGGCATTTTCATATTTCTCTTCAGTTGTATTTAGAGGCTCCGTAGATAGGTTGTGGGTGGTGTCGGGTATTGGAATTAAAATAGAAATATTAATGTTTGGCGAAGATGTATAAAACTTGTAATATCTTCAAAATTATGAACTAAGTTGCTAATGGAAATATAGAAGTAGTTAATGATATATTTATAGAATTTGATTAATGGTGTACATTTCCTTTTTATTCAAAGACAAATTTGGGTAGTATGAAACCTATCAGGCTTGCTCAGTCGGGTTTACTCGGTTGAGCGCCGGTCGCGCTCCTCGGTTTTTGGAGCGTGACACCCTCGTGGGTTTCTTTGTGCTCGGTTCTTTTCCATGGGATGTAATTTGAACCGGGTAGTCATTTTTTTATTTTTTAGAGAAGACTAGGAATTTAGGAAATAAAAGGAGGAATATTGATAAACTTAGGCTCCTTTGACTTATTTGATAGTAGCATATTTAAGCTTTGGCATGTGGAGTATCTTCCCAATGTTTTGAAATTGTTCATGATGCCTTGATAAAATTGGATAGCATGTTTTCTGACGCCTATGTCTCTTTTGCTTGACTTATATTCACCGTGTGCTTAATGCTTAATATCTTGTGGCTCTGTGAATACTTGCACTGTTTGAGAGTCGGAACGAGACCGACCTTAATGAGACATGTGCCGTGTGTGAAGTGTGATTTTGTGTAGTCCATGTTATTATGATTGAGTCTAGAACTTTCCCGGTATGTGAGTCGAAGCAAAATTTTAGGTGATGCTCGGTTTGAAAAATGATTTTAGGCCTTCTTTGATCTTTTTGAGCTTAATTGCTTATTAGAAATAAGATCTATCCCTAGTTAACCATTTTGAGCCCATAGACTGTTATTTGGTACCCAAATTACAAGCCTATACTCTTTTGTTCTTAATTGACATTATTTTGATCATTTTACCTATGAAAGCACTTTAATTGTGAAATGAGCCCTAGAAAAAGTGCGAACTAAGTGTGGGGTGGCTTTTGAGTGGAACCAATGGAAGAAGAAATGTGCACTTATTTTGTAAAATAATACACCACTAGTGGAAACTGAAAAAGGTAAAAGAATAGTTGGAAGAAAAATAAAGAGAAGAAAAAGAAAGAAAAATCCGAAAACAACAACAACAACAACAACAAACCCAGTTTGATCCCAACAGGTGGGGTCTGGGGAGGGTAGTCTGTACGCAGACCTTACCCCTACCTAATGCAGGTAGAGAGGCTGTTTCCAATAGGCCCTCGGCTTAGGAAGGACAAAAAGAAGAAGAGGAATACAAGGAAGGAAGAAAGAAGGAAGAGAAAAGAAAAGGGGTGAGACAAAGGATAAGTAGTACCAAATAATAGCAGCAGAGAATACAATACCTGAGGCTAACACAATCACATAACGTAATAGAAATCTAAAACTCCGAAAAGAGAAAGAAAAATTGAGATGAATAAATTGTTGTCTTGTTCTTGCTAGAAGAGTATAAATTAAAGTAGTACATAAAGAAAGAAGGAACAATTTTGGGGAGTGAAATTGAAGTTGATAGAAGAATTTGTGCTTAAGTTTAGTATATGATGTGTTAAAGGTCTTAGGAGGGTTAACCACTAACCCTAAATATATCCTGCCCGTCCCTTGGCCCACATTACAATCACATAAATTCCTAATTGATTTTAGATCGAATGAGCCTACATTCGTGGAGACTTACATTATGGGCAAGCTTATAGTACCTTTTACATGCATGTGACTTTTTTGTGAGAGTGAGAGATTTCCTTGATATATGTGAGTCCTTAAATTATATTTGATCATGAGATTCGAATATGTGGATTCAACTTACTCTCTTGTTCTTGTTGTGAGGGCACATAGTTTCATGAAGGATAGGTAACGTTATTAGACTTCTCTGTGATGTTGGGTGTTCAAGCCATCAGTGCATTGTGATATTAAGTTGGCTTTTGAGGCTAGGACTGTTATGAGCACGTTGTATTTGTTGTGAATATGTGAAGACTGGCATAAGTAAAGGAAAGTGTAAGTTATTGCATATGTTATAGTTTATTTTGTTGCTATCAACCATGGCCTTTGGTAGAGTGTATGTTTAGCAAAAAAATTGAATTGTTCCCTTGTTGATACGAGGACGAGAAAGAGTCTAAGTGGGAGGTGTTGATATTTAGCTTAAAGTATATATAATTATATGAATATCGCCTCATATTTTACTCGTGTTTCGTAGATTTAGGATGTGAAATGCATTGATTTATGCTTATTCGTGGTATTTTTATATGTAGGAATCATCCGGAGGCAATAGGGGGCGAAATGTGCGAGATTAGAGTCAAAAAGGAGAAAAATGTTGAAATTGGCCATTGGAGCACCACAGGCAGCGTGAGACGCTACCTATGGCGCCCTTTTTAGAATGTTTATTGTTTCAGCGCCAGGGCTAGCGCCCCACGCTACTCGGGAAACATCTTCAACTTCGCCCGGAACAAGGTTATTTCGGCCCAAGAGCCCCTCTAACTCGTATAAAAGCAAGTCTAAACCTAATTTGGAGGACATCTAACATACTTTGAAGGACAATTCATGGGGAGGAACACACACCACGCTTGGAGGAGGCTTCTAACTAGTTTTTCTTCTCTTCTCTTCCTTTAATTGCATAGTTTACTAGTTTTAGAGTTTTGGGTGTTACATGAACTTTGTTGTTTGAAGCTTGAATTGTTCTTATTATTTTATCATATTGGTTTATTTATTCAATATTGCACTTAATTATTTGATTGCTTGATCACCAATTGAATACTATCTATGAATCTAGGATTGAACTCGGGAGAGTGAATTCTAGATTCTATATAAGATTAAGTAGAGCAACATCTTGAACTCGAGCACCGGGAACGGATTTGCGGTTAGGATAGGGATATACCTAATCCATAGGAATATAGGCGTTAGGTTAGCTTGAATAGGCGAGTAGTATTTCGGGGGAAGGCTACGAGCAATATTAACCCTGTCAATCAATAAACTAGATAAATTAATTAGACAATGTAGGTAGAAAACTCAACGGGATTATTAGCCAACCTACAACTCTAGAATATCGTCTCTCATTGAATTCGTATCTAATTTCGCCAACTTATTCCTTTAATCTCTTAGTTTACTACTCTAGATTAGCTTTAGTTAAACAATCACACCTTAGGAATCACTTGAATAGATTAATTGTGTTAGTTTAATTTAGTAAATAGTTAATCACAAGTTCCTGTGTGTATGATATCTGGACTTAGAATCCTATATTGCTTGTACGACCACGGATACTTGCGTGTGCGTTTGGGAGCAACACTTTGATATGCGTTTGGGAGCAACACTTTGATATGCGTGCCAACACGGGTCAAAAAATGAAAAGGTTCTCCCCTTTATATAGTACGGGAGTCTTAATCCTAGTACAAGTCTAAATAATGTAAAAGTCCCTTCTTCTAGTAAAATACGATCTGCAGTTGATATCGGGCGTGATCCGCCGTAATATCTAGTTGATGGCGGATATTTTGGTTCCTCGTTCATCCTCTCTAACCGTCTTCCTGAGCTCTAATCTATGGGCGCCCTCTCTTTACCCGAGCCAGCGTCGAACCACGTTGTCTCTCGTTTCTTCATCGGGAAATAGGGGGTAACTTTATCCCCGATTTTACCCGTATACAGAGATATTCATTTTAATACAAGTAATTTGTAGGATGACAAGGAAACTGTGTAGAGCATTAGCATTTCCTGGAAAATAGATCTTAGAATATAGGGTAACAAGTAAACTTCTCTGAATGACTATTATAGGTGCAAGGATTTGAACATTTGCTTAAATTGCACCGAGTATTACTTTTTTTTCCAATAATAATGCCCTACATCTTTAATTAATTAAGATTGACCATTAGTTCAAGTTTCTTTCCCCAATGAGTGAAAGGAAAATTAAACTGATTAAAAGTCACCATGATGTTGTCCCAAATTTTAAACGACAAATGTCGGTAAGTGTAGCTTGGCTTGAGAAATGATTGTAGGCTCTCCTTGATCCGTTTTGAAATCTTCCATATCCTACCAATGTGATATCCCTAGTCAACCCATTTGATCCTAAGCCTTTTTTCATTCAATAACCACGTTGCAAACCTTTATCTGTTTTGTAATGACCCTCTCTTTGCACCACATCTTTCATTAGCATTCTTGAGAAACAATTGGCTAAAGCATAAGTTTGGGGGAGAGACGAGGAGTTTGAAAGCGATATAAAGGTACAAAGAAGTAGAAAGAAATGAATAAAGGGAGGCAAAGAAAAGATAGAAAGAACACAAAGAAAAATACCAAAAAGAAAGTGAAGAAAGTAAAAAGTGGAAGGGATTCAAAGAAAAATAAGGATGAAAGTCATGGAGTAAATAGAGAAGGAGAAAAATAAATATCATGACCAAGAAAGAGTGACGTTAAGTCTCTCAAGTTCCCCCGAGGAAAAAGAAAATGACTCAAAGAGTCGATAAAGTATTAGCCAAAAAGAGAAAATAGAATGCTTGAGTAAAGATGAACCCATTCTATTCCAAAAAGTCCTACCTTGGTGGAAAAACCTTCATTACATCCCCAAAAAGCCCTACATGATTTCAAGTTGAATGAGCTTACATTAGTGGTGATTTACATGAGGGGCAAGCATATGGTACTTAGAGCCGTACTTGTGACATTCTTTTGAGAGAGATGAGAGAACTTTTCACAATCCTTGAATTGAGCATTACATTCTAAAGTGAGATATGCTAACAGAAAGTAGAGGAGGAGGAGTTTGGGATCCATAATGAACTACATGATAGAGAGAGTTTCCTTGATGAATAAAGTCAACTCTTGATGCTCTAGTGTCACATTAGAACTATTGTACTCAAATTGTCAAATCATTGCTTTGTTGAGAATTCATACGTGTTGTGGGTAATTGTTGATCCCAATTGATGTGTGATTGATTCACCTTAGGTCAGCTGAAATAGTTCTTGTCTTGTGGAGGTGGGAATTACCTTATTTGCTTGAGGACAAGCAAAAGCTTAAGTTTGGGAGAGTTGATAAGTAGGGATTTTGACTACTTATTTGCACTCTTTTACTTTTGTTATAGCTCAAAATTGCTTAAAGGTATTCCCGAAAACTAATGAAATGTGATTTCTTGCAAGAGTGTGGGAATATGAGCTAAAGAGATGAAAATCAACTCAAGAAGGAGTAATTTTGAACAAGGACCAAAAACAAGGCTGAAAGGGAAAAATGCGGATCGCACAATATTGAGTGCGGCCACAGAACATGAAGAAGCCTCTGTGAGAATTCCCATGAAAAATGCGGACCGCACAATTCTTGTGCGGCCGCAGAAGATGAGGTTTAGAGAGATGAATTTTTGGGCCATGAAGAAGTGCGGACCGTACCATTATTGTGCAGCAACAGAATCAAGATCGCGGCCGCACTCAGACATGTGCGGTCCGCAGAAGTTCCCCTTGTCAAAAGCCCAGGTCAAGAAGTGCGGGCCGCACCATTATTGTGCGGCCGCAGAATCAAGAATGCGGCCGCGATCAGAAATGTGCGGTCCGCAGAAGTTGAAGAAGTGCGGCCGCAACCCAGAATTGAGTGACCGCAGAAGTCCAACCTGTCAAGCCAAGTTTCAAAGTGAGGATCGCATACAGAATTTTGCGGCCGCATAACCTCCGCAAGGGTAATTTTGTCCAATAATTTTAGCTGGATATAATAGATCTTTTTGTCATTTTTAAGTTAAATTTTGTGCACCTGGGAATAGAGAACCATTTTTCTTTACTGTTTGGGTAAATTTGTAATAGTTTAACATTTGAACTTTATATTTTTCTTCCCTTAATCATCTATTATGAATTTTATCTTAGTTTCTTCTTTAATTTCTTCATTTTTCATGAGTAGCGAAATTTCTAGCTAGGGTTGTGACCCAATCCTAGTGTGGGTACTTAATGGGTGTTTTATTTAGGGCTTATTAGTGATTGGGTTACAGATATTTAGCCTAGTTCTTGCTTGAATTTAAGAATTGATGGTTGCAAACATTTATTCATGCCTAAATGACTTAGTTTCTACTTGAGAAAGAGAGATTAAGTCTGGGAAAACTTGACTAACAAGGAACTGGGGTGAACTCAAGAAATTGATAGCCCCAATTAAAGGGTTGAATCTAGATATAGTATGACCCGACTTGAGCATTTATCACTTGTTTTGTGCAATATCCATTTGGGCTTGAGAAAACCAAATTGGGCAAAATCACTCTACCTACCGAGAGGTATTGAGTGGGTACTTGCATGTGATTGCTATATTACGACCCCGACCAATTAAACTTGCCCTAGAAGTTTACAATCCGTTAGGTAACAACCTAAGTGGAAGTCACGACCCTAGATCTTTTATATTTGAAAAACAACAACACAAAAAACATTGTCTCTTAGCTTTTCAATTACAAGCATTAGCATAAAAACTAGAAGTAGTAAAGAAACAACTGAAAATGTGGAAGTGCAATCTTGGGCACGTCATACACTAGACTAGGTATATACCTAATCCCACATAATGGGTCTAGCTACTCATGATAATATAGGAAAACAAATAAATAGATAAAGAAAAACCCATAATAATTAATTACTAACTGAAACTTGAAGATTCAATGATAAAACTATTGTAAAATTACTCAAAATGGTAAAAGAACACTGTTCACGAGCGCGTCTCAGCTTAAAATTCTATCAGATGACCTAAAAATGGGAAAAGAAACTATTTATACTAGGCCAAAAATTCAGGACAAAAATACCCCTGCGGGGCTAGTGCAGACCGCACAAAATCGAGTGTGGCCGCACTAAGGCTCTTGGCTGAAATTTCTGCTCTCTAAACTTGGCCACCGCGGGCCGTGCACCGCAGCCGCAGTGGCTCCTGTTGCGGTCGGCACAAAATGGACCGCGGACCGCATTGGCAATGTTCCTCCAACTTGGCAACTCTCTGAACTTGAACTTTGCGGACCACACAAAATCGAGTGCGGCCGCAATAATGTGAATGCGGTCCGCATGAAAGGTTTTGCGGCCGCATTGCTTGGATGCCTGAAATGAGCACTCTCTGAACCTCCTCTTTGCAGACCGCACAAAATGGAGTGCGGCCGCATTGCTTGGCTGCCTGAAATGAGCACTTTCTGAATCTCCTCTCTGCGTACCGCACAGAATGGAGTGCGGCTACATTGGTCCTGTTATATTGAGCTTGGACTTGTTCTTGGCACTTGTGCATGTTTCACTCCTTTTTGAGCTGGTTTTGATGAATTGTCACATTGTTGACCAAACCCTGCAATCAAGTACAACATGTGAGCCTTTGGGACTATTTCGTACACCTTTCTAATAAAAACTCAAGTAAGAAGGAGTGTAAAATTGATCATAATCCCTAGTTATCAACTCCCCCAAACTTAAGCTTTTTCTTGTCCTCAAGCAAACAAAATAAGACCCACCCCTTAAGAGTAAATCCAAGAATATTCAGCTGACCTAAAGTGACCTAAACTAGCATCAATTGGGACTAACAATTGCCCTCAATTCAAATGAAATCATTAACAACATTCACTCTTTTAAACACCACGGATTTAGTTCTACACAAAGGCATCAAGAGTTGACTCAACACATCAAAGAAACTCTTTCCATTACTTTGGTCACTGTGGAATCCAACCTCACACATCCTCGACTCTCCCTAAGCAAACCTCACCTTTAGGATAGCAGCACTCAGAACGAGGTTAATGGAAATACACTCATCTCTCTCAAGGAAAAGTCACAAGTCGGCACTAGGTACCATATGCTTGCCCCTTATGTGAGTCACCACTAATGTAAGCTTCATTCAACTCAAGATCATATAGGGCTTTTGTGGAGACATAGTGAAGGCTTTTGGTTTGGGGTAGGAAATGTTTGGTCTAAGTAGGTTCCATCTTCCCTTTAGCACTTCTTTTGCTTCATTTTGGCACACATTCACTTGACTTTTTAAGACATTTCACTTCTTTCTAAGGGGTTAGAGAGACACATTGTCACTCTTTCTTGTTCATTTCAAATCTTTTCTCCTTTCTAAACTTTCCACACCTTTCATTCTTTGCTTTTATTGAATCCCTTCATTGTTTTCTACATTGAACATTCTTTTTGTCTTTTTGATTTTCTTTCTTTTTCATCGCCTTTCCTTTTCTTCATTTTTGTACCTTTTTCCACTTTGTTGCAATCCTCGTCTCTCCCCCCAAACTTATACTTTTGCCATGTGCTAAGGAAAGATCGGGTGCCAAGAGAGGGTATCTTTAGAACGGGTAAATGCTTGTAGCGTGGTTCTTGAAAAAGGTCTAAGGCTCAAAAGGGCTGACTAGGGATTTTATTATTGGTAGGCGTTGGAAGTGTTCAAGATATCATTCGGATCAAGGAGAGCCTATAATCACGTCTCAAGTCAAATTACACTTAGGATTTCGCCTAAACAAATATTCAGGGCAAGTTCTAGACCAATGGCTCGGGACTTGGACTTGCAATTCAAATTCTCACCACACAAGCTTTTGGATTGCTAAAGACACGGAGTCGGGGGCTCACAACAACCTTAGATAATATTTGAGCAACACAATGGTCCCAAAAAACCACTTGATGATTATCGTCCAACACAAGAGTCTCATGGTCACAACTTTCACCATCCTACACACAACGATTTGTTTTTGACCATGGGATCAAAGGCAAATGTGTTAGGCCCAAGTGAAGCTTTGCTTGAGGCACCCTTACCAACTAACTACTAAAAAGCAAAAAGAAAACAGACTCAAACCCTTAAGAAGGTTGTCATGCCATCCATCATCGGGAAGAGCCACCCGGTTCACACAAATTTCACCTTTGGAAAGAACCGTGGCATTAAGAAAACCAAAGGCTTATTGCAAAAGCTCAAAACAAGAAGCTACGAACATAAAATAAGAAGCTAAGAAAGAAAATATGCGAAAAGTAAAATGAATATGTACAAGAGGGAGAATGAATATATACATAAGAACGTAACTTTATATACAGACCCAAAGTAAAAAGTACGAAAAGTGCAATGAAAATGATAAAATTATATACATACCAAAGATAAAAAGAAAGAAAGCATAAAATACTGTCATATATACAGTCATCCAAATATCCAACTAGGGCTACCCCCTCAAATGAAAGCTGGCATTGTCCTCAATGCCAACTAACCAAAATAAGCACAAAATAAAGAGAGAGGAAAAAGAAACTCCCTATGGGTCCTCCGTCTGCATAGGAGCCTGAGTCTGAGACCTGGGTCCTCTGTCTGCTCGGGAACTTGTGACTGGCTCCCTGTGATCTGTGGCTCTGCTGGGACCTGGGGCTGGCTGGAGGAATCTCCCTACGGGTCCTCCAATTGTATGACTGCATTGTTAGAACGGGGAATCACCCTTCTCCTCTTGGGAGGCCTCTCTGAATCCTGCTCTAGCTGGGGCTGGGCTGCTGGTATTGGGTCATGCAATAGCAAATCTGAAGGCCGGTGATCCGCCTTCAGCCTATCAACCTCTACCCTGAGGACCTTCACCGACTCTTTTGAAGCCCGAGTCTTCCTTATTTTCTTTGCCTCCTTAGCAAGTTCCTTTAGTGCCTTCCCATGTGAATCAACAACGTCCAATATCAATTTTTGGTTTTCTAGGAGCTTCTTCTGATTGTCCAGAAGCTCCTTGAGAGTGTCCTCAATGGACTGAGGGACCTGTGGAGGAGGAGGTGCTGACTGGGCTGCCATCGTAGTAGATAGTACAAACAGCTTAGAAGTAGCTGTCTGCATCCAGTTGTTGATGCTGGCGAGGGCCTGACTCAGACGGTGGGCAGTCAATGAGTATGCCGTGGTGGAGGGTATCTCTGGAACTGTTGAAGTGGATGGACCTAGGGCCATGTCTGATGGAGGCTGAGTAGGAGCCACTACTACTACTGGCTCTTCAGATTGGCCAGTTGAAGTAGTGGCTTTGCCCTTGTAGTGCTTGCCTTTAGGGTTGTCATCACCCTGCAGGCTGCACCAGGAGAACGGTGCCTTTGCTTTGACTTTCACATCAAATTTCCGCTTCTCTACCTCTAAGTCCTTCAGGTACATGGTCAAGAAGTTGGGGAAGGGATAATTTCTGTCACCTTCATTCACCACCCGTCTAATAACCCGAGACATCACATTCCCGACGTTAATCGGGTACCCCGCCATGATCGATGCTACCAATATATCTCGGTGAAGAGGGAGTGAGTTGTCGTGGGTGGTGGGTTCTAGCCTACTGCACACAAATGTCTCCCACCCTTTAGCCTCAAAGTTCAAAGTTCTCCTCAAGATCTTCACTCCCGCAGTCAACCAATCGGGGGTGGTACCTGGGATTGCCAAGTACTTTGCCAACCAAGAACGAGCTTCCTCGCCCAATGTCATCTCCTCCAAATACAATGATTCGTCCTCCTCATTGAAGCCCAAGTAGTAATTTATTGCTTTTCCATCAAATATTACTTTTAAATTCCACACCTTGGTCACTTTGGTGCCCTTTTCTATGTGGGCAACATTGGTGTAGAACTCCTTGACCAGGTGCTCGTTTGCATCCTCATAGTTGCTTATGAAGTACTCCCAGCCCACTCTCTCTTTGAACTGTCTTCTCACATTGGGGTTGTGAGGCAGGAGGTCTCTATCGATGAAACTTCGTTCAAGAATCAATTTCCTCTCAGGCCACCATTCTCTGAACTTATGGTAGGCCACCTCACTCACGAATCGGTCTTGCCATGCTTCCGGGTTCCTTGTTCTCTCTACTCCTCCTACTTGGGGCTCACCCCCTCCTTCTTCTCCTTCTTTTTCTACTGGACCCTCACCGGAGAGTGAAGCTGTAGGAGAGGTGGAATATTCTTTGCCACTGCCTGCAGCTGAGCCCTCAGACGACTCAAAAGATACATGCACTGATGCTCGGGCTGTAGGAGATCCCTGAGGAGTAGGGTCATCTGTCAGTCTAAACCTCTCCAAGAAGTTATCTATATACTCCGGGACGGAGTCAGAATTAGACGCCTCCCGGGAAGGCTCATACTCACCTCCCGATGAATGGGAAACAGCTCTATCAACAGCCCGGATTGTCTTTCTTGTTGCTTTTATTGCTTCCCGAACTAGGGGGATCAACTTTATCTTTCCACGTCCCCTCCCCGGGGAGGACTCTCCTCGTCCTGGTTGTTTATCACCTTTGCCTCGTGATCTCACCATTGGCTGCAAGCAACATTCAATTATGCTTTGTTAGTATCAATAGAATCAATGAAATTCAAAGTAGCAGGAAAACTGTTGCAGACAGTTTTAGAAAAAAAAATTGCAGAATACGGACCGCACAAAATGAAATGCGGCCGAAAAGAGGCTACCGCGGACCACACAAAATCCATTGCGGTCCGCACAGAGGTGGGGTTCAGAATACCCACTCTCTGAATCTGTGCACCGCGGACCGCACAAAATGCATTGCGGTCCGCATTGAGGCACCGCGGACCTCACAAAATCCTTTGCGGCCGCGGTCCTCAAGTTTCAGCTTCAGGACTTATTCCACCGTGGCCCGCACAAAATAGTATTGCGGACCGCACAAAGGCACCGCGACGACCGCACAAAATCCACCGCGGTCCGCATTGAGTGCCCAGAAGCAACACCAACCTAGGGTTCAATGTTTTGTCCATTTTTAGTCCAAATTTTTACCTAATAGTGATTCCCTAGGTGTTTCCTCAGTGGTGTAACTAATTATGCCTAACTAAAACAGGATTAACTAACCTATGCTACTAAATTAAAAGAAAAACGGGAAGAAAAGAAGAAAAACTAAGACCAAAATGAAAGTCAAAAGAAAATAGCAAAATTAAACAACTAAAAAGGAATTAAAGTTACCAGAAATGAGATGCACTGATGATTAATCGAGACAAATCAGTTGAATTCGTGCAATTTAGAGAGTGAACAGTAATTTTTAGGCTTTTGAGAGTAAAAAGATCGAAAAGTTCAAATGGAGGGCCTCAGGTCCTATTTATAGAAAAAAGGTCCTGGGCCCCAGCTCACCTACCCACCGCGGACCGCACAAAATGGCACCGCGGTCCGCATTACTCAGAAACATGAAGATTTGAGAAGGCAACCACTGCGGACCGCACAAAATGCTCCGCGGCCGCAATGATCCACCGCGGACCGCACAAAATGTAATGCAGCCACGTGGCAAACTTCAGAGAGCTAGTTTTCAACATCAATCATCAGTGCGGTCCGCACTGATTTTGTGCCCCCGCACTAAGTCCTTTGCGGCCGCACAAAATGTAGTGCGGTCCGCATTGCAAACTTCAGAGAGTGATCAATTTTTCAACTTGGTCCGGTACTGCATCAACACAAACCTACATCATCTCACAACCAGTCAGTCCAAAAATACATCCTATACTATGAAGAAAACCAAAGAAAAACAAAAACAAAAACACATGGTTTGCCTCCCAAGAAGCGCCTGATTTAACATCGCGGCACGACGCAGGTTACCATCAAATCACTTTAGATGAAGAAGTGCCACCACGTGGCTGTCATCAATTTTTCCCAAGTAGTGCTTGAACCTGTGCCCATTAACTCTGAAAACCTCCCCATTTTTGTTCTTCAGGTCAAGTGCACCAAACGGAGTCACAAACACCACTTCAAAAGGTCTACTCCATTTTGACTTAAGCTTTCCCGGAAACAGACGTAACCGAGAGTTGAGCAAGAGAACGAAATCACCCACTTTGAACTCCTTGCCACGAGCATATTTATCATGAAGGTACTTCATCCTGTCCTTGTACAAGGATGAACTGGAGTAGGCATGGAATCGGAATTCATCAAGTTCATTAAGCTGCTCCACACGAAGATTTGCTGCCACATCCCATTCAAGATTCAGCTTCCTCAAGGCCCACACGGCCTTGTGCTTTAACTCAACCGGTAGATGGCAAGCTTTCCCAAACACCAACCGGTACGGAGACATACCAATCTGAGTCTTGTAATCAGTCCTATGCGCCCATAGAGCATCATCTAATTTCTTAGACCAATCGGTCCTATCCCAACCGGTCCTATTTGCATTGACCGTTTTGGACAGTATACTCTTGATTCCCTGTTTGAGACTTCAACTTGGCCACTCGCTTGAGGATGATAAGGAGTAGAAACTTTGTGATTGACACCATACTTTGCAAGCAAGGTATCAAAAGCTCTATTGCAAAAGTGCGACCCCCCATCACTTATGATTGCACGAGGAGTGCCAAACCTTGTAAAAATGCTCTTTTTGAGAAACGCAACCACACTCCGAGCTTCATTGTTGGGTAGAGCCACGGCCTCGACCCATTTTGAAACATAGTCAACCGCCACTAAAATGTAGGTGTTCCTACATGAGCTTACAAATAGGCCCATGAAATCAATACCCCACACATCGAAAATATCCACTTCTAGAATGGTGTTGAGAGGCATCTCATCTTTCTTCGAAATACCACCTGCTCTTTGACATTCGTCACACCTCTTTACAAGATCACTTGCATCTTTATACAAAGTTGGCCAGTAAAACCCACAACTAAGAACTTTCGAAGTTGTCCTCGCCCCGCCATGATGGCCACCATAGGGAGAGGAATGACAAGCCTCAAGATACTCAACTGCTCTTCCTCAGGGACACACCTCCGGATCACTCCGTCGGTGCAAATCTTGTATAAGTACGGCTCATCCCATTAGAAATCCAAACTATCCCGTTTGAGCTTCTTCCTTTGGTTAGAAGAGAGCTCACACGGGATTGTACTAGTCACAAGTTCGCAACATCTGCAAACCATGGCATTTCATTCATTGACACAGAAAGTAGTTGCTCATCGGGAAATGTATCATTGATCTCTAGGCCATCACACGACCTCCCTTCCTCCTCCAATCGGGACAAGTGGTCCGCCACTTGGTTTTCACTACCTTTCCGGTCCACAATTTCCAAATCAAACTCTTGAAGTAACAAGACCCATCGCATCAGCCTAGCTTTGGAATCTTTCTTCGTCATCAAATACCTAAGAGCTGCATGATAGGTGCACTATGACCTTGGCTCCCATGAGATACGGCCGAAATTTTTCCATTGCGAACACAATAGCCAACAACTCTTTCTCAGTTAGCGTGTAGTTCCTTTGAGAATCATTCATTGTCTTGCTCGCGTAGTACACTGGATGAAACATTTTGCTCACTCTTTGACCCAAAACTGCCCCAACCGCAACATCACTCGCGTCACACATGAGCTCGAAAGGCAAGCTCCAGTTGGGTGCGGTAATGATAGGGGTGGTGGTCAAGTTATGCTTGAGAAGTTCAAATGCTTGCATACATCCCTCATCGAACACGAACTTGGCATCCTTTTCTAGTAGCTTGCACAAAGGATTCACTACCTTCGAAAAGTCCTTGATGAATCTTCGGTAGAACCCCGCATGCCCAAGAAAACTTCTAACCCCCTTGACAGAAGTGGGGGGAGGAAGCCTTGAAATCACCTCTATTTTAGATTTGTCCACCTCTATGCCATGCTTTGAAATTTTATGACCGAGTACTATGCCCTCCTCAACCATGAAGTGGCATTTTTCCCAATTGAGCACAAGATTGGTTTCCTCACATCGGGCCAACACCCTATCAAGATTCTTCAAGCATTCATCAAATGAGTCACCCACCACACTAAAGTCGTCCATGAACACCTCCAAAATATCTTCCACCATATCTGTGAAAATGGCCATCATACATCGTTGGAATGTCGCCGGTGCATTACACAACCCAAAAGGCATCCGAGAAAAGGCAAAGGTGCCATATGGACAAGTAAAAGTGGTCTTCTCCTGATCTTCCGGAGTAATCAAGATTTGGTTGGACCCAGAATATCCATCCAAGAAACAGTAGAAGGCACGCCCAGCAAGTCGATCAAGCATCTGGTCAAGGAAAGGCAGTGGAAAGTGATCCTTGCGGGTCACTTTGTTCAGCTTGCGGTAGTCCATGCACACCCTCCATCCAGTGACTGTCCGGGTAGGAATTAGTTCATTTTGAGCATTGGTCACCACGGTCATCCCACCCTTCTTCGGCACACATTGAACCAACGAAGTCCAAGAGCTGTCAGAGATGGGGTACACAACCCCGACATCTAACCACTTGATCACCTCCTTTTTCACAACTTCTTGCATTGCCTCATTCAACCTCCTTTGATGTTCCAATGAGGGTTTTGCATCATCTTCCAGAATAATCTTGTGCATACAGAATGCGGGGTTTATTCCCCGAATATCAGCTAAAGTCCATCCAATTGCCTTCTTCCGCCTTTGGAGCATCTCCAATGTGGTATCTACCTGCATGTTAGTAAGACAAGAGGAAAGAATAACTGGCAAAGTTGAACTAGGGCCTAAGAATTCATACCTGAGGTGTTGAGGCAATGGCTTCAACTCCAACACCGGAGGTTCCTCGATTGAAGGCTTTGTTGGAGGAGTTTTTCTATTTTCATGATCCGAAGAGAGTTTCCTAGGCTCATAAGAATAAGAGCCCATTCCATGTAAAGCATTCACGCACTCCACTCGGCCCTCATTATCATTAACATCAAGATTCAACAATATGGCCTCCAGAGGGTCCTCCGCATTGATCACTGCACTAGTATCATCAATTATCACAGCCGTGACAAGATCCACAAATGAGCACACTTCGGTACAATTGGGCTGCTTTATTGACTTGCACACATGAAAGACCACTTTTTCATCACCCACCCGGAAGGTGAGTTCCCCTGCTTCCACATCAACTAAGGCCTTCCCCGTAGCAAGGAAAGGTCTCCCCAATATGATCGGAACTTCATAATCTACCTCACAATCCAAGATCACAAAATCAGCTGGCAAGATAAATTTGTCCACCCGGACAAGAACATCATCTATTATACCCAAAGGCCTCTTCATCGATCTATCTGCCATTTGCAACCTCATGGAAGTCGGCCTCGGCTGTCCAATCCCCAAAGTCTTGAAAACTGAGTAGGGCATCAAGTTGATACTCGCCCCCAAATCACATAGAGCTTTAGCAAAGTCTGCACTTCCAATAGTGCAAGGAATGGTGAAAGCACCGGGATCCTCCAACTTCGGAGCCATTGAATGCACTATAGCACTAACTTGGTGGGTCATCTTAATAGTTTCACAGTCCATGGATCTTTTCTTCGTCACCAAATCTTTCATGAATTTAGCATAGCCAGGCATTTGCTCCAAAGCCTCCACCAAAGGCACATTAATGGATAAGCTCTTCATCATGTCAATGAACTTTTTGAACTGATTCTCATTTTTCTGCTTTGCTAGCCTCTGAGGATAAGGTGGAGGTGGCCTAGGCAAGGGTGCCTTGGCTTTTGGCACAACCGGCTCCGGCATGTCTATTACGTGTTCCCTAGACGGGTTCACGTCATTCTGTGTTTCCACCTCGGCATCTTGAATATCAATCCTCACTTCTTCATTCACATTTTCATCAATCACATTTTCAACCACCAAAGGAACTTCATCTTCTTGCAACTCAACTTCATCACTCAAAATTTGCTTTTGTTTGGAGGCATTCACATCACCGCCTCGTCCACTCCTTGTAGTTACTGCCATAACATGATTGTTCCCACCCTTTGGGTTAACTACCGTATCACTCGGTAGAGCCCCCTTAGGGCGAGTATTCAAGGACTATGAGATTTGGCCTAGCTGAACCTCCAAATTTCTGATTGAAGTGTTGTGAGATGCCAACTGCGCATCAGAGTCAGCATTCTTCTTCATCATCTGTTCAAACATCATTTCAATTCTCCCCATGTCATTGTTGGATGAACTAGGTCCTTGGGATGGAAAAGGCGGTGGATTGCTCGGCTGTTGATACATTGGGGGCCTTTGAAAGCCTTGCCCCTGATTTCCCTGATTGTTGTTATTCCATCCACCCTGATTGTTGTTTCCACCCCAATTGTTGTTGTTACCCCAGTTTCCTTGATTGTTCCGATTGTTGTTTTGATTGCCCCAATTCGGATTTTGATTATTGTTGCCCCAATTGTTGTTCCCTTGTTGTTGATTATTCCAATTGTTGTTGCCTTGTTGTTGGTTACCCCAATTGCCTTGGGATCTCCATTGTTGCTGTTGGTTAGAAGAATTGCCCCTTTGGCCTTGATAATTATTCACGTATTGTACCTCTTCATTCTGCCCATCATAACCATCATCTTGGAATCCACCACAATCATTGTCAAATTGATCCGAACTCCCTTGGTTCTGTTGACCTCTTTGTCTTCTATTGTTCACTAGCATGTTGACACCCTCCATGGCATTCACTTGGCGAGGATTTTGAACTTGTTGCAACTGTGCCTTTGCTAGTTGGTTCATTGTTGTTGTCAGTTCTGCTATAGCCTGCCCATGGTCATGTAGTTCTTTGTGCAAGTGAGTGACCGTGGGGTCACCCTGTGGCACATTGGCTCTACTTTGCCAAGCGGAGGACGTGTCAGCCATCTCGTCAAGAATGGCACAAGCTTCATCATAAGGCAGCTTCATGAAATTACCCCCAGCAAGTTGATTCACTATGCATTGATTTGTTGTGTTGATGCCCCGGTAGAAGGTCTGTTGAATCATTGCCTCAGTCATATCATTGTTGGGGCATTCCTTCACCATGGTTCTATATCTCTCCCAAATCTCGTGTAATGGTTCGGTGGGCTCCTGCTTGAAAGCTAAGATCTCATCCCGCAATGCTGCCATGTGCCCCGGTGAGAAAAACTTGGCAATGAACTTATCCGCCAACTCATCCCAAGTAGTGATGGAATGGTTGGGAAGTCGCTCAAGCCAATCCAATGCCTTCCCTCCAAGTGAAAATGGGAAGAGTCTCAACCGAAGTGCATCCTCGGACACATTAGTTTGCTTGCTCCCCCAACAGGTATCCACGAACCCCTTGAGATGTTTGTACGCATTCTGAGTGGGAGCACCCGTGAAATACCCTCGCTGCTCCAGCAATGTCAGCATCACATTAGTAATTTGAAAATTGCCCGCCCGGATCCGGGGCGGGACAATTGCACTAGCATAGCCTTGGTTGGGAAGTACTCGAGGAGCCACTCTTGGAGGTGGCGGAGGAGGGTCTGGAATATTTTCATTTGCATTGGCCTGGCGGCCTCTACGTTGTCCTTGAGGCACAAGAGGCACCTCATCATCTCCGACATCATCTACCTCCTCCCCCGCAATCACATTTCCAAGAGGGTCATTGTTGTTTGCTGCCATTTTGTACCTGAAGTTGTGACACACACAAATTAGTAACACAGAAGGAAAGAAGAACAATACACAAAACTATTTAGATAGATAGCCAAAACCGTTAGCTCCCCGGCAACGGCGCCAAAAAGTGATCGAGGCCAACCCTGTACTACTATAGAGTAGCAAGAGTGGTCGAAGCAGCTTTTACCCGAGAAGGTCGGGATCGATTTCCACAGGGAGCTAGAGATGGGAATTGAGTTTCTATCTAAATTGGAGTTGCGTAATTGTTCCTAATTGCACTTCTAAACATTTTTGGTTTTGATATTACTTCTAAATTTATACTACTAAGATGCTAAATTAAGCTAAGAGTAAACTATTGAAGGTTGTCTAATTAGTTAAAAGGCACTAGGGGAGTGACTTTCTCCTAGGTGGATACTTGACGGGTTCTCGTGTCTAAGGCTAGGTTGTCATATTTGGGGATTACGATATAACCATTGCACGATTCTACTCACTCTATACCTCTCGGTAGTTTGAGTGATTTTGCCCTAATGACTTTCTCAAGATCAATTGGGTATGATCATTTGTGCAAGCAATTGAGGTTCAAGTCGGGTATTACTATTTCTAGGTTTAACCCTTTAATTGGGGCTATCAATCTCTTGAGTACGCCCCAATTCCTTGTTGGACTAATTTATATAGACTTAGGCTCTCTGTCTGAAGAAGAGCCCAAGTCAACTAGGCCTAAACTAGTGTTTGCAACCACTAATTCAACATTAAAACCACAAATTAGTCCAAATATCAAACACCCATAGACATTCAAGCCTTAAAACACAAGACCCGTCAATTACCCACACTAGGGTTGAGCCACAACCCTAGCTGATGGGTCTAGCTACTCATGATAATAGAGGAAAACAAAGAAATAGATGAAGAAAAACCCATAATATTTAATTACTAACTAAAACTTGAAGGTTCAATGATAAAACTATTGTAAAATTACTCAAAATGGTAAAAGGACACTATTCACGAGCGCAGCTCAGCTTAAAATTATAACTGATAAACTAAAAATGGGAAAAGAAACTATTTATACTAGGCCAAAAATTCTGGACAAAAATACCCCTGCGGGGCTAGTGCGGACCGCACAAAATCGAGTGAGGCCGCACTAAGGCTCTTGGCTGAAATTTCTGCTCTCTGAACTTGGCCACCGCGGGCCGCAGAAAATGCACCGCGACCGCGGTGGCTTCTGTTGCGATCCGCACAAAATGGACCGCGGACCGCATTGGCGATGTTCCTCTAACTTGGCAACTCTCTGAACTTGAGCTTTGCGGACCGCACAAAATCGAGTGCGGTCGCAATGACATCATTGCGGTCCGCATGAAATATTTTGCGGCCGCATTGCTTGGCTGCCTGAAATGAGCACTCTCTGAACCTCCTCTTTGCGGACCGCACAGAATGGAGTGTGGCCGTATTGGTCCTGTTATACTGAGCTTGGACTTGTTCTTAGTACTTGTGCATGTTCCACTCCTTTTTGAGCTGATTTTGACGAATTGTCACCTCGTTGACCAAACCCTGCAATCAAGTACAACATGTGAGCCTTTGGGACTATTTTGTACACCTTTCTAATCAAAACAAAAGTAAGAAGGAGTGTAAAATGCATCATAATCCCTAGTTATCAGCCTCCGCCAAAAAGAAGAGTTCGACCTCGATCGAACAACAACGGGTTAATATTTCGACGAAAGATCGAAATATCACCCTTAAGGCCAAGGGCCTCCGCCAAAAAGAAGAGTTCGACCTCGATCGAACAACGACAAGTTAATATTTCGACGAAAGATCGAAATAACACCCTTAAGGCCAAGGGCCTCCACCAGAAAGAAGAGTTCGACCTCGATCGAACAACGACGGGTNTGTCCAATCCCCAAAGTCTTGAAAACTGAGTAGGGCATCAAGTTGATACTCGCCCCCAAATCACATAGAGCTTTAGCAAAGTCTGCACTTCCAATAGTGCAAGGAATGGTGAAAGCACCGGGATCCTCCAACTTCGGAGCCATTGAATGTACTATAGCACTAACTTGGTGGGTCATCTTAATAGTTTCACAGTCCATGGATCTTTTCTTCGTCACCAAATCTTTCATGAATTTAGCATAGCCAGGCATTTGCTCTAAAGCCTCCACCAAAGGCACATTAATGGATAAGCTCTTCATCATGTCAATGAACTTTTTGAACTGATTCTCATTTTTCTGCTTTGCTAGCCTCTGAGGATAAGGTGGAGGTGGCCTAGGCAAGGGTGCCTTGGCTTTTGGCACAACCGGCTCCGGAATGTCTATTACGTGTTCCCTAGACGGGTTCACGTCATTCTGTGTTTCCACCTCGGCATCTTGAATATCAATCCTCACTTCTTCATTCACTTTTTCATCAATCACATTTTCAACCACCAAAGGAACTTCATCTTCTTGCAACTCAACTTCATAACTCAAAATTTGCTTTTGTTTGGAGGCATTCACATCACCGTCTCGTCCACTCCTTGTAGTTACCTCCATAACATGATTGTTCCCATCCTTTGGGTTAACTACCGTATCACTCGGTAGAGCCCCCTTAGGGCGAGTATTCAAGGACTGTGAGATTTGGCCTAGCTGAACCTCCAAATTTCTGATTAAAGTGTTGTGAGATGCCAACTGCGCATCGGAGTCAGCATTCTTCTTCATCATCTATTCAAACATCATTTCAATTCTCTCCATGTTATTGTTGGATGAACTAGGTCCTTGGGATGGAAAAGCCGGTAGATTGCTCGGCTGTTGATACATTGAGGGCCTTTGAAAGCCTTGCCCCTGATTTCCCTGATTGTTGTTATTCCATCCACCCTGATTGTTGTTTCCACCCCAATTGTTGTTGTTACCCCAGTTTCCTTGATTGTTCCGATTGTTGTTTTGATTGCCTCAATTCGGATTTTGATTATTGTTGCCCCAATTATTGTTCCCTTGTTGTTGATTATTCCAATTGTTGTTGCCTTGTTGTTGGTTACCACAATTGCCTTGGGATCTTCATTGTTGCTGTTGGTTAGAAGAATTGCCCCTTTGGCCTTGATAATTATTCACGTATTGTACCTCTTCATTCTACCCATCATAACCATCATCTTGGAATCCACCACAATCATTGTCAAATTGATCCGAACTCCCTTGGTTCTGTTGACCTCTTTGTGTTCTATTGTTCACTAGCATGTTGACACCCTCCATGGCATTCACTTGGCGAGGATTTTGAACTTGTTGCAACTGTGCCATTGCTAGTTGGTTCATTGTTGTTGTCAGTTCTACTATAGCCTGCCCATGGTCATGTAGTTCTTTGTGCAAGTGAGTGACCGTGGGGTCACCCTGTGGCACATTGGCTCTACTTTGCCAAGCGGAGGACGTGTCAGCCATCTCGTCAAGAATGGCACAAGTTTCATCATAAGGCAGCTTCATGAAATTACCCCCAACAAGTTGATTCACTATGCATTGATTTGTTGTGTTGATGCCCCGGTAGAAGGTTTGTTGAATCATTGCCTCGATCATATCATTGTTGGGGCATTCCTTCACCATGGTTCTATATCTCTCCCAAATCTCGTGTAATGGTTTGGTGGGCTCCTGCTTGAAAGCTAAGATCTCATCCTGCAATGCTTCCATGTGCCCCGGTGAGAAAATTTTGCAATGAACTTATCCGCCAACTCATCCCAAGTAGTGATGGAATGGTTGGGAAGTCGCTCAAGCCAATCCAATGCCTTCCCTCCAAGTGAAAATGGGAAGAGTCTCAACCGAAGTGCATCCTCGAACACATTAGTTTGCTTGCTCCCCCAACAGGTATCCACGAACCCCTTGAGATGTTTGTACGCATTCTGAGTGGGAGCACCCGTGAAATACCCTCGCTGCTCCAGCAATGTCAGCATCATATTAGTAATTTGAAGATTGCCCGCCCGAATCTGGGGCGGGACAATTGCACTAGCATAGCCTTGGTTGGGAAGTACTCGAGGAGCCACTCTTTTATTTGTATTGGCCTGGCGGCCTCTACGTTGTCCTTGAGGTACAAGAGGCACCTCATCATCTCCGACATCATCTACCTCCTCCCCCGCAATCACATTTCCAAGAGGGTCATTGTTGTTTGCTGCCATTTTGTACCTGAAGTTGTGACACACACAAATTAGTAACACAGAAGGAAAGAAGAACAATACACAAAACTATTTAGATAGATAGCCAAAACCGTTAGCTCCCCGGCAATGGCGCCAAAAAGTGATCGAGGCCAATCCTGTACTACTATAGAGTAGCAAGAGTGGTCGAAACAGCTTTTACCCGAGAAGGTCGGGATCGATTTCCACAGGGAGCTAGAGATGGGAAATTGAGTTTCTATCTAAATTGCGTAATTGTTCCTAGTTGCACTTCTCAACATATTTGGTTTTGATATTACTTCTAAATTTATACTACTAAGATGCTAAATTAAGCTAAGAGTAACCTATTGAAGGTTGTCTAATTAGTTAAAAGGCACTAGGGGGGTGACTTTCTCCTAGGTGGATACTTGACGGGTTCTCGTGTCTAAGGCTAGGTTGTCATATTTGGGGATTACGATATAACCATTGCACGATTCTACTCACTCTATACCTCTCGGTAGTTCGAGCGATTTTGCCCTAATTGACTTTCTCAAGATCAATTGGGTATGATCATTTGTGCAAGCAATTGGGGTTCAAGTTGGGTATTACTATCTCTAGGTATAATCCTTTAATTGGAGCTATCAATATCTTGAGTACGCCCCAATTCCTTGTTGGACTAATTTTTATAGACTTAGGCTCTCTTTCTCAAGAAGAGCCCTAGTCAACTAGGCATAAACTAGTGTTTGCAACCACTAATTCAACATTAAAATCATAAATTAGTCCAAATATCAAACATCCATAGACATTGAAGCCTTAAAACACAAGACCCATCAATTACCCACATTAGGGTTGAGCCACAACCCTAGCTGATGGGTCTAGCTACTCATGATAATAGAGGAAAATAAAGAAATAGATGAAGAAAAACCCATAATATTTAATTACTAACTAAAACTTGAAGATTCAATGATAAAACTATTGTAAAATTACTCAAAATGGTAAAAGGACATTGTTCACGAGCACAACTCAGCTTAAAATTATAACTGATGACCTAAAAATGGGAAAAGAAACTATTTATACTAGCCAAAAATTCTGGACAAAAATATCCCTGCGGGACTAGTACGGACTGCACAAAATCAAGGCCGCACTAAGGCTCTTGGCTGAAATTTCTGCTCTCTGAACTTGGCCACCGCGGGCCGCACAAAATGCACCGCGGCCGCGGTGGCTTCTGTTGCGGTCCGCACAAAATGGATCTCGGACCGCATTGGCAATGTTCCTCCAACTTGGCAACTCTCTGAACTTGAGCTTTGCGGACCGCACAAAATCGAGTGCGGCCGCAATGAAGTCAATGCGGTCCGCATGAAATGATTTGCGGCCGCATTGCTTGGCTGCCTGAAATGAGCACTCTCTGAACCTCCTCTTTGCGGACCGCACAGAATGGAGTGCGGCCGCATTGGTCCTGTTATACTGAGCTTGGACTTGTTCTTGGTACTTGTGCATGTTTCACTCCTTTTTGAGCTGGTTTTGACGGATTGTCACCTCGTTGACCAAACCCTGCAATCAAGTACAACATATGAGCCTTTGGAACTATTTTGTACACCTTTCTAATCAAAACTCAAGTAAAAAGGAATGTAAAATGCATCATAATCCCTAGTTATCAACTCCCCCAAATTTAAGCTTTTGCTTGTCCTCAAGCAAACAAAATCAGACCCACCCCTTAAGAGTACATCCAAGAAAATTCTGCTGACCTAAAGTGACCTCAACTAGCATCAATTGGGACTAACAATTGCCCTCAATTCAAATGAATCATTAGCAACATTTACTCTTTTAAACACCATGGATTTAGTGCGACACACGAGCATCAAGAGTTGACTCAACACATCAAAGAAACTCTTTCTATTACTTTGGTCACTGTGGAACCCAAACTCACACATCCTCGACTCTCCCTATGCAGACCTCACCTTTAGGATAGTAGCACTCAGAACGAGGTTAATGGAAATATACTCATCTCTCTCAAGGAAAAGTCAAAAGTCCGGCACTAGGTACCATATGCTTGCCCCTTATGTGAGTCACCACTAATGTAAGCTTCATTCAACTCAAGATCATATAGGGCTTTTGTGGAGACATAGTGAAGGCTTTTGGTTTGGGGTAGGAAATGTTTGGTCTAAGTAGGTTCCATCTTCCCTTTAGCACTTCTTTTGCTTCATTTTGGCACACATTCACTTGACTTTTTAAGACATTTCACTTCTTTCTAAGGGGTTAGAGAGACACATTGTCACTCTTTCTTGTTCATTTCAAATCTTTTCTCCTTTCTAAACTTTCCACACCTTTCATTCTTTGCTTTTATTGAATCCCTTCATTGTTTTCTACATTGAACATTCTTTTTGTCTTTTTGATTTTCTTTCTTTTTCATCGCCTTTCCTTTTCTTCATTTTTGTACCTTTTTCCACTTTGTTGCAATCCTCGTCTCTCCCCCCAAACTTATACTTTTGCCATGTGCTAAGGAAAGATCGGGTGCCAAGAGAGGGTATCTTTAGAACGGGTAAA
>NC_031994.1:38957314-38959390 GCF_001879085.1 Nicotiana attenuata | reverse complement strand
AAAGTGCTTAAACCATATATAAGACCTGTACCGGGCGCCGGAACCAAAATACGGGCCCGATACCATCACTTTCCAATCAGTTTTCATTTCCAATTTCCTTAAATATTTTCAGAAAACAATTTTACTCAAAAATTCATTCTCGGGCTTGGGACCTCGGAATTCGATTCCGGGCATACGCCCAAGTCCCATATTTTTCGACAGACCCTCCGAGACCGTCAAATCACGGGTCCGGGTCCGTTTACCCAAATTATTGACCGAAGTCAAATTTATTCATTTAACACCAAAATTTAGCATATTTCATAGAATTTCATATTTAAGCTTTCCGGCTACGCGCCCGGACTGCGTGCGCAAATCGAGGCAACTCTAAATGTGGTTCTCAAGGCCTCGGAAGCACAGAATTAATTTAAACAGGTGATGACCCTTTGGGTCGTCACATTCTCCACCTCTAAAACAACCGTTCGTCCTCGAACGGACAAAAGAAAGAAGTACCTGAGTCGGGGAAAAGATGAGGATAACGGCTCCGCATATCAGACTCGGACTCCCAGGTCGATGCCTTAGGAGGCTAACCTCTCCACTGAACACGAGCAGAAGGAAAACTCTTGGACCTCAACTGACGAACCTGCCGGTCTAGAATAGCTACCGGCTCCTCTTCATATGACAAGTCCTTGTCCAACTGGACAGTGCTGAAATCTAACACGTGGGATGGATCGTCGTGATACCTCCGAAGCATGGACACATGAAACAGTGGATGTACGGCTGATAAGCTCGGCGGCAAAGTAAGTCTATAAGCCACCTCTCCCACTCGATCAAGAATCTTAAACGGACCAATGAACCTAGGGCTAAGCTTGCCCTTCTTCCCAGAATTCATTACGCCCTTCATAGGCGACACTCGGAGCAATACCCGCTCACCAACCATAAATGCCACATCTCGAACCTTGCAGTCTGCATAACTCTTTTGCCTAGACTGAGTTGAACGGAGCCTATCCTGAATGATCTTGACCTTGTCCAAGGCCTCCTGAACCAGGTCCGTACCCAACAACCGAGCCTCTCCCGGCTCAAACCATCCAACCGAAGACCGACACCGCCTACCATATAAAGCCTCGTAAGCAGCCATCTGGATGCTCGACTAGTAGCTGTTGTTGTAGGCAAACTCCGTTAGAGGCAAGAACTGATCCCATGAACCTCCAAAGTCAATAACACAAGCTCGGAGCATATTCTCTAAGATCGGAATAGTCCGCTCGGACTGACCGTCCGTCTGGGGATGAAATATTGTGCTCAACTCAACCCGTGTGCCCAACTCTCGCTGAACTGCTCTCTAGAAGCGCGAGGTAAACTACGTACCCCGGTCCGAAATGATAGATACGGGCACACCATGAAGGCGAACAATCTCCCGAATGTAGATCTCGGCCAACCTCTCAGAAGAATAGGAGACTACCACAAGAATGAAATGTGCTGACTTGGTCAGCCTATCAACAATGACCCAAACTGGGTCGAACTTCTTCCGGGGCAGCGGAAGTCTAGTAACAAAGTCCATAGTAATCCGCTCCCACTTCCACTCGGGAAGCTCAATCCTCTGAAATACACCACCAGGCCTCTGATGCTCGTACTTAATCTCCTGACAATTCGAACAACGAGCCACATATGTTACGATATCCTTCTTCATTCTACACCACCAGTAATGCTGCTGCAAATCCTGATACATCTTCGCGACGCCCGGATGAATAGAGTACCGGGAGCTATGGGCCTCCTCCAAAATCAACTCTCGGAGCCCATCCACATTAGGCACACATACTTGACCCTGCAATGTCAAAACTCCATCATCATCTAAGGTAACATGCCTGGCACCGTGTCTCTAAGGACACACAAATGGGGATCATCATACTGCCGACCACGGATACGCTCCAATAATGAAGAGCGAGCGACTGTGCAAGCTAACACACGACTGGGCTCAGAAACATCCAGTCTCACGAACTGATTGGCTAACGCCTGAACATCCAAAGCAAGCGGCCTCTCACCGACCGAAATATAAGCAAGACTGCCCATACTGGCTGACTTCCTACTCAATGCATCGGCCAC
>NC_031994.1:38899695-38957214 GCF_001879085.1 Nicotiana attenuata | reverse complement strand
ATCTTGTCAGCATATACTGCCTATCTCATCTCTCGGTTGGACCCTTTGAAGTATATTTTTCAAAAGCCCATGCCCAACATACTTCCCGGACGAGGAGATAATGCATGTTGAAGAATTAGGACAGGTCGAGAAGCCTGGATGGAAACTTTTCTTTGATGGAGCTGCCAATGTGAGACAGGGCAACACTACCCTGTCACTGCTCAACTTCGTTTCTATTGCACCAATAACATGGCTGAGTACGAAGCATGTATCCTAGGATTGAGATTGGCTATAGACATGGGGTCCAGGAAATCTTGGTCATGGGGACTCGGATCTTCTTGTACACCAGATTCAGGGGGGAGACACGGATTCGAAGCTCATACCATACCGGCAGTGTTTGCATGAACTTCGTCAACGGTTTCAATCAATAGATTTCAAACATATTCCAAGGATGCACAATCAATGTTGCATCATTCGGACAAGGCTTACGTGGATCCGCTACAGATTCAGGTTCGAGATCAGCATGCCTATTGTAATGTGGTGGAGGAAGAGTTTGATGGTGAGCCATGGTTCCATGATATAAAAGAATATCTCCGGATGGGAGTATACCCGACACAAGCTACAGGGGATCAAAAGAGAGCAATTCGACGCTTGTCAAGCGGATTTTTCTTCAGTGGAGGAGTGTTGTACAAGAGAACTCCAGATGCCAAACAGGCTACAGTTATCATGGCTGAGGTACATGCGGGAGTTTGTGGACCTCATATGACTGGATATATATTGGCAAAGAAGATTATCCGAGCAGGTTATTATTGGCTTACTATGGAACGGGATTGCATCAGTTTCGTGCGCAAATGTCATCAATGTCAGATACACGGAGATTTGATTCATTCTCCACCATCTGAATTGCATACAATGTCAGCACCATGGCCGTTCGTTGCCTGGGGAATGGATGTTATTGGTCTGATTGAGCCTGCAGCCTCAGATGGGCATAGATTCATTTTGGTAGCTATTGATTATTTCACTAAATGGGTGGAGGCAAAAACCTTAAAATCCGTGACTAAAAAGGCAGTTGTCGATTTCGTACATTCAAATATCATATGCCGGTTTGGGATCCCGAAGGTAATCATCACAGATAATGGTGCTAATCTCAATAGTCATTTGATGGCTGAGACATGTCAGCAGTTTAAGATCATGCACCGCAATTCCACCCCATATCGTCCTAAGGCAAATGGGGCAGTCGAAGCAGCTAACAAGAATATAAAGAAAATACTTCGGAAAATGGAGGTCAAGGCAATGGCATGAAAAGCTACCTTTTGCCTTGTTAGGCTGTCGCACTACTGTCCGCACTTCAGTAGGAGCGACTCCCTATTCATTGGTGTATGGAACCGAAGCAGTAATACCCGCAGAGGTTGAAATCCCGTCCCTCCGAATCATCGCCGAGGCAGAGATTGATGATGATGAATGGGTTAAAGCCCGCCTGGAACAACTAAGTTTGATTGATGAGAAGCGACTGGCAGCAGTGTGTCACGGTCAATTGTACCAACAGAGAATGGCAAGAGCATATAACAAGAAAGTGCGTCCGCGGAAGTTCGAAGTAGGACAGTTGGTGCTGAGACGTATCCTACCTCATTGGGCTGAGGCAAAAGGAAAGTTTGCCCCAAACTGGCAGGGGCCACTTGTTGTAACCAGAGTTTTGTCCAATGGCGCTTTATATCTAACGGACGTGGAAGGAAAATGTGTAGAAATGGCTATCAATTCTGATGCAGTCAAGAGATATTATGTATGATTTTCTTTATCTTTGTGTACCTGATTGTATTTGGCATGTTTTGAGATTGAAATGACGAAGGCATTTTGTTCTGCTATCCAAACACTTTATCCTTTGTTATCCCTTTGAGCCATATTATATTTTCTTTCGTATCACTCTTTCGGAATCAACAACAAAACTTGAGAATCGAACGGGGAAATCAAGTGGGGAAAGCAAGAAAAGAAAAGAAAAAAAAAAAAGAAAAAAAAAAAAAGAAAAGAGAAAAGAAAAAAGAAGAAAAAAAAAAAAGAAAAGAAAGAAGAGAAAGGAAAAAGAAAAGAAGAATAGTAGAAAAGAAACATCGCAACGATGAAGCGATCTTATGTCCTGAACTACGTTTGACTTGATCCTGAAAGGGTACGTAGGCAGCCTCATTGAGGTTCAGTCACAACAGAAGAAAAATCCAAGAATCCCCAAGAAGGAAACTGGGGCAGAAGTTATGGTTGTTGCAAGAGATATGATTCCGAAAGTTGTAATGTTGAACCCACATTTGAATCATTTTGAGCTTTTATACCTTTCTTTCTAAAACCCATCCAAAAGCCATATTATGGTCCAAAGAAAGACCTTCTGATCAATTTCAAGAAATGTCAATACGGGCAGGTAAAGCGACTCATGTTGGAGACAACACTCTGGTGACAGAAGGAAAATGATGAAATGAGAGAGTCTTATCGGTGAAAACCCTCACGGGCACCATAGGGCGATGTGAGTTGAGAGAAATGAAAATGAGAGAGTCTTATTGGTGAAAACCCTCACGGGCACCGTAAGGCGAGGTGAGTTTGAGAGATATTAAAAATAAGAGAGTCTTATTGGTGAAAACCCTCACGGGCACCGTAAGGCGAAAGTGAGTTTTTCAGTTGGGCAAATGAAAGAAGTCTGTGGTTGAAAGGTGTTTGAAACATGGCAAGACAAGCAAGGTTTGGGTTTGGCGAGAGTCGGGCGTGAAAGTATGAGACAACAAATGTGGTAATTGATAATTGATTGGTTGGACAGACTAGGCTGGAATCCAAAATGCATGGCACAATCAATGGAATCAGCCTTTCCGCTCAGATAAGTCCTATCCTTTTTCTCTTCATTACAACTCATTCATTTTCAGAGTTTTTCTATCCTCAAAACCTTCGAGGTCATTGCATTTCATTCTCTTGAAGTCTGTCTATAAGATGCTTTAGTGTCAGTTCTATTCAAAAACAAAAGAAGGATGTCAAAGCTAACTACCAGCTTCCCAGTTAGATGGCACAACAAGGTGGGGACATGTCAAAAGAGAGTAAAACATGGAGGACCAATGGAAATCAAAGTAATAATCAGATGGTTGTGAGGGAGAAGCAAGGTTCACAAGAAGGGAACAGAAACACCAAACAGTGGTACGAGGTAAAACATGTGGGTCATCAAGATCAGAGGGTTGAAAGTCAATTGGGAAATCTTGACAAGTTAAAGCAAGTCCAAAGAAGCAAGTCAGAGCAAAGTCGGAAGCGGGAGCATGGCCAACAAGAATGCCAGCAGCTAACCACCATTTTACATTAACAAATTTTTCTTTGATTGGAACAAGGGCAGAAAATTTTCTTTGTTTGTTTATTTTGTCGCAGTCAGGCGCCCACCTGAAGAACAAGGGAATACATTTCAAGTTCAGCAATCAGGCGCCCACCTGGAGAACAAGGGAAGTACAATCCAAATTTTAGCTTTTAATTTTTAATATTTGATAATATGTTGTACCCAGTTACCAAACTGGGGCAGAAATTTTCTTTGTTGTTTTTTTTGTTGCAGTCAGGCGCCCACCTGGAGAACAAGGGAATACATTTCAAGTTTAGCAATCAGGCACCCACTTGGAGAACAAGGGAATACTTTCAAGTATTAGCAATCAGGCGCCCACCTGGAGAACAAGGGAATACTTTTCAAGTTTCAGCAATCAGACGTCCACCTGGAGAACAAGGGAATATTTTCAAGTTTTAGCAATCAGGCGCCCACCTGGAGAACAAGGGAATACATTTCAAGTTTTAGCAATCAGGCGCCCACCTGGAAAACAAGGGAATACTTTTCAAGCTTCAGCAGTCAGGCGCCCACCTGGAGAACAAGGGAAGTACAATTTAAATTTTAGCTTTTAATTTTTAATATTTGATAATATGCTGTACCCAGTTACCAAACTGGGGCAGAAATTTTCTTTGTTGTTTATTTTGTTGCAGTCAGGCGCCCACCTGGAGAACAAGGGAATACATTTCAAGTTCAGCAATCAGGCGCCCACCTGGAGAACAAGGGAAGTACAATCCAAATTTTAGCTTTTAATTTTTAATATTTGATAACATCTTTTCAAGTTCAGCAGTCAGGCGCCCACCTGGAGAACAAGGGAAGTACAATTCAAATTTTAGCTTTTAATTTTTAATATTTGATAACATGCTGTATCCAGTTACCAAACTGGAGCAGAAATTTTCTTTGTTGTTTATTTTGTTGCAGTCAAGAGCCCACCTGGAGAACAAGGGAATACATTTCAAGTTCAGCAATCAGGCGCCCACCTGGAGAACAAGGGAATACATTTCAAGTTCAGCAATCAGGCGCCCACCTGGAGAACAAGGGAATATTTCAAATTTCAGCAATCAAGAGCCCGCCTGGAGAACAAGGGAATACTTTTTAAGCGTCTGCAATCAGGAGCCCACCTGGAAAACGGACACATATTTCAAGTGGTAACGATCAAGCATCATTCGGAGGAATGGCAGCAATATCACCAATCACAATGCAAAACAACAACAGGAATACCATCGGAAGATTACAAGATACAAGTTCAAGGCAACACAAGAGCAAGTTAGAAGACATAGATAGGACCCTTTTGTAATTCGTAGATCATAGCTTAGGCTAGCTCCTTTTCATTTTAACACGGTGTATTAAGGAGGTCAGCGAGCAGTAGCAACAGCAACAGCAGAAAGTCGCAGCTCTTGGTAGTCCCAGCTACCAGACATTCCAGAACTACACTGACCTGATTCCTTTATAGCCAAGGATATGTAGGCAACCTTTGAAGCAGGGTTCGGTCAGACGGTTTTCAAAAATGCTTCACACGGAATATTCAAACGGGCAAAAATCGCTCGTTTCCGCTCACATATCTTTGCACGAAAACTCTTCGTGTTTCCAGGCAAAGAGGGGCAGCTGTGAGCACGTGATTTTTTCCCTATGTATGAATTATTCCCAAAAATCAAACAAAAATGATTTTTTTCCTTATTTTTACAACTTTTGTGAATTTTGTGTCATTTTCTGTTAATTGTTTGCATTTTATTTGTGCATGTTAATTCATATGAAAATACAAAAATACGCACTTGCATTTAGGGGATTTAATTTCATAATTTTAGTATTAACTAGGTATTAGTTAGTTTTAGAACAAAATTAAAGAAAATTGCAAAAAATAGTTTCTTTGCACTTCTAATTGTTAATTGTTGCATTTATCTTAAATATAGTTTTAATAATTCTAGGAGTTAAATAGTTTAATCAGGTCTTTGTTTTGTTTTAGCATTTTATAAAATAGATAAATAAATATAAAATTACAAAAAATAAAATACAAAAGCAAAATAAAGAAAATACAAAGAAAACAAATTGGTCTCAATAAAATGCCCAAATTGGGCCAAAAATGGTTTAGCCCACCCCAAAAACCCCTCAAAACCGGACCAAACCACTGGCCCAAACGCCCTGCCCGGTCCAAATTGCCCCATACTCAAAACGACGTCGTTTTGACGTCGTTTAATCATGACCGTTCATCCCCTCAAATCTAACGACCTGGATTGATCCTTCAATTCAAATAAAATTGTCCGAAATTATACCCAAAACCCTAAAAACATCCCTCACCCTCCTCGTACTCCCTGTAACGCCGGCGTTGCCCCACCGTCCTCCTCCCATCTCCGCCGTCCTCCGCCCTAGCGCCGTCGGCCGGAAATCGCCGCTGCCAGCGGTGATGCTCCGATGGCCACCAAAATAACACCCTAGAACCACCGCTCTCTCCTCTTTCCAACCCCCATCTTAGTTTGTCTCGAATCCCATCCAATAGCCTCGAATATCAGATCTAAACTCTTCCGGCCAAGTCACAAACTTACCCAAATCCGACCACACGAACACCCTAGTGGCTCCTCACTCTCCACACCCTTAATCCACAGTCAAAATCCTTCGAACATGCCTTGAATTCGTCAAATTTGAGTTTGAAGCCAAGAACCCTAGCCGCCGCCTTAGGTATCTGGTGGCGGCGCCACCATAAATCATCCCCAAAATCGCACCCTATAGCCTCCATGACCCCCTTATCCTGAATCCCAAGCCAAAACCCCTCAAATCTAAGAAGAGCCTCATAAATTGCAGATCTAGGGTTTCTGTCCATATCGCCGGAATTTCTCGGGTTAGTCAAGGGCTTTTTTGGTTTCGAATTATATTATGTGGTTGTTCTTAGAGAGAACAAACACATAATATTATTTGAGAACCAAGTGGGAAGTCAGACAAGGTTGAAGCCTAGGTCAGTAAGTTTCTTTCTCGATTTTTTATTGTTTTCATGAGTTTTGGTTTTTGTTAGTTAATACTTGCTTTTGTTGTTAGTTAGCTTGTTTTCTGTGCTATTTCTGAGTTTTAGTTTGGTTAATTCTTATTTGATTTTCGTTATATTTCTGTTAGTTTTAATGTTCAAATGTCGGGTTAATTAGTCAAGCGATTAATTGTTAGTTCAATCGGATTTTCTGTTAGTAATTTGTTTGTTTGAGTTCTTCAAGATTGGGGTTCATCAGGTTTTATAGTCTGATTTTGTGTTTTAGATCCATATTTGTTCAAGTAGTTGTGCAGAAGTTAGTTTGTTCAGCAGCTATTCTAAGTAGTCTAAGTAATCAATTTAAGTACTGTTAATGCATGATTTTGATTAAGTAATTGTTCTTTCGTTCTTCGTTTGTTTTCAAGTAATGGTTATGTTTAGTTTGGGGTGATTGGTTATAGCTGATAATGGTAATTTGGTGAATTGAGATCTAGATTGAAGGTTAATAATTGCAAAGCAGATTCAGGTGTTTTGTTTGGGTTTGGGTAACAATAAATCCCATTCCGATTGTCCTTTAAGTGGAAAAACTCCTTTACGCCCTCACAGGTGTAAGAAAAAGGAGGTGTGACAATACCCAGCTCCACAAAACACTATCCACCCCCAAGAGCCTACAGAAATCCCACCGGAACAGGTTTCCGACCCAACCAAGCCTTCAAGAATGAGAGGTTACAGAAGCAAAAGACTTTCACTCCGCTGGGGGAATCATACACCAGTCTATTCCACAAATTGAGGCAATTGGGCATGCTGAATCCAATTAAGCCTAAAATGCCAAATCCCCCTCCTAGAAATCTTGACCACTCGGTGAGTTGTGAGTACTGTTCAGGGGCTCCTGGGCATGATATAGAGAAGTGTTGGAAACTGAAAACCGTTGTGCAAGAGCTTATTGACACTCATTGGATCGAGGTTCAGGCCCCAGAGGCACCAAATATCAATCAGAATCTGCTTCCGGCTCACCATGAGACCCATATAATTGAGTTGATACACAAGGGAGGGGAGCCTAAGAAACCCTCGCAGACGGTAATGATGATCCGTTCCAGCGAAATCGGTTCGGCTGAAAAGTCAACAAGTGAGAAATCAGTGATCAGGTTGAGCGGGACAAACAGTGAACCATCTGCGGCAGTCAAGAAAGGGTCCTCAAGTGAGGTTGCAACGAAACAAGAAAGGGCAAAAGTGGTTGTGCCAGGAGTGGCGAACAAGCCTATCGTGATTGTGGAGGGTGCCCACACAGATCCCGTCATTGTCAAGCCATGCGCTGGGAAGCGCCCAGTAACAACAGTTCCTAGTTCTGTGGTTTATCTTGATAAAGAGTTGACTGAAAGGTTCGGGAAGTTGTTCGACGATGTGAACATGGTGGAAGTTTGAGAGGGTTCTAGCAATGCGGATGTGCAATTTGTCGGGCCAAGTGCAAAGATTAACAATTGGGAAGTTACTCCTCTCCCTACTCGGAGGGAGTTTTGGTAGTCGGCTTTGATTTTCTTTCTGTTTTTCTGGATTATTCCAGGGTTGCAATTCAGATTCTATGTTCCGTCCGTTTGGATGTGTTAAACCTTGTTATCTTTAATTTCAACGAAATACAATTTCCCTTCTTCTTCATTCCTGATAGTTTTATCTTTGTTTTTCTTTTCTTGTACAGTTCTTTCTATGCTGGTTTCAATGACATGACATGCATGAGGAATCTTTGGCCCAGTCCTAAAAGCCAATCTAATTCCGAAATAGAAATACAAGAAATTGAGTGTGATGATGAATTGGAGTATGACGATGACGAGTGGGTCAAAACCCGCCTGGAACAATTGAGTTTGATCGATGAGAAAAGATTTGGCAGCAGTGTGTCGTGGCCAGTTATATCAACAGAGAATGGAAAGAGCATATAATAAGAAGGTGCATCCACGAAAGTTCAAAGTGGGTCAGCAAGTGTTGAGACGTATTCTTCCATATCAGGCTGAGGCTAAAGGCAAGTTCGCCCCAAATTGGCAAGGGCCGTTCATCGTAACTAGAGTGTTATCAAATGGTGCATGGTATTTATCAGACTTAGAAGGCAAGTGTGTAGAAATGGCCATCAATTCCGATGCGGTCAAGACATATTATGTATGATTTCCTTTGAATTAATTGCATTTGTTTGTACTTGGTATATTTTGAAGATTGGAATGACGAAGGCATTTTGTTCTGCTTCTAAACACTTTATCCTTTGCTACCCCTTTTGAGCCTCAGTTATTTTCTTTCGTACCCCTCTTTTGGAATCAACGACAAAGTGCATAAACACAAGCATGGAAAGTAAGTGAAGGAAAAGGAGAAGGAAAACAGTGAAAAGAGAGAGAAAAGAAAAATGAAAAAAAAAGAAAAAGAAAAGGAAAGAAAAAGGAAAAGAAAAGCATGAAAAGAAAAAGAAAAAGAAAAAGAAAGAAAAAGAAATGAAAAAGAAAAGAAAGAAAAGAAAAAGGAAGAAAAATAGAGAAAATGGAAGGAAAAAAATCACAACAACAAAGTTATTTCTATGTCATGAACTACGTTCGACCTGATTGCTTTTAAGGATACGTAGGCAGCCTCACGGTTCGGTCCCAGCAAAATAAAAATCCAAAAGTCCCCAAGCAAGAAACTGGGGCAGAAGTTGTGGTGGTTGTGAGAAATTTGATTCCGAAAGTTGTAACTTTGAACCCATGTTTGAATTGTTTTGAGCCTTTGATACCTTTTCTTTCTAACCTTGTCCAAAAGCCCACGTTACGGTCCAAAGAAAGACCTTCGGATCAATCTTCGAGAAATGCCAAGTCGAGCAGGTAAAGGTAATTCATGTTAGGGGCAACACTCTGGTTCAAGCAGGGAAAAATCAAAAATGAGAGAGTCTTATTGGTGAAAACCTTCACAGGCCCCGTAAGGCGACAGGAGCTGAGAGAAATAAAATGAGAGAGTCTTATTGGTGAGAGAGTCTTATTGGTGAAAACCTTCGCAGGCACCGTAAGGCGACGGGAGATGAGAGAAATTAAAATGAGAGAGTCTTATCGGTGAAAACCCTCACGGGCACCTTAAGGCGAAAGTGAGTTCAAGAAGTGAACAAATAAGAGGGATCTGTTGATGGAAAATTGTTTCAAGGCACCGCAAGATGAACAAGGTCAAGGTTTGGGTAAAGTAATCAAGTCATGGAATTATGGACCAACAGAGTATGGCAATTGAGAGTTGATTGGTTGAAAGATTGAGTTGATTAGTCCTAAAGGCATGTCATGATCATGGGTACCAGCTGTTCTAGTCAGATAAGTTTCTTTTCTTCCTTCTTTTAGCAGTCATCCGGTTTTGGATTCTTCTTATCCTTAACTCACAAAATCATTGCATTTCATTTTCTTTTGGGGGTTTATTTGTCTAAGATGTTTCAATGTCAGTCTTGTTCAAAGCAAGTGAAAAGGGATTTCAAAGCTCGCTACGAATTTCCAGAATTGCAAAGCACAGCGTGGTCAGAACATACTAAAGACAGCATGATGTAAAGTGGGATACAAGGAGTCGCCGGAAGTTTCATTGATGGAATGATTCGGTAATGTCATGGGAAATGCAAAGGTTCAGATAAAGGGGTCAAAGGTGCGAAACAACAGCATGGGTATAGAACACTTGGGTCGTCAAAAGTCAGGGGGTTTGAAAGTTAGTCAGAAAGTCAAGCGGTTCAGGGCCAGTTCAGGGAAGCCACTCAAAACAAAACAAATGCAGTGGAAGGATCTTCAGCAAGAATGCCATCAGCTAACCATCATTTTAAACTGACAAAATTTTCTTTGATTAAAGCAGGGGCAGGAAGTTGTCGTTCGTTTTGGAGAAACTCTCCGCAGGGGAAGAGCAAGCACCAAAACAGGTTTGACCTTAAACTTTCAGGACCCTCCTGGAAAATGGGACTTAGTTTAAATTTCAAAACAATCATGAGTATCATAATTTAGCATAAATTTACACCAAAGGAATATAAGTTGGTTTCAAAGTTTGCATGTTTAAGATAGGATTCAATTAGGAGTTTTTAGGACCCTCCTAGATAATGGGACGTAGTTTTAAGGTCTGCTTAGATAACAAGATATAGTGGAAGTCGTACCTTCAGTAGATATAACTTAGGTTAAAACTATTTTTTAACTAGAAGTTGTCAAGACCCTCCTGGATAATGGGGAGTAGTTAAGACCTCTTAGATAACAAATGTAGTGAGTAATACCTTTAGAAGATATAACTTAGGTTCGTAATTGTTAGGAGTTGTCAGGACCTCCCTGGATAATAGGACTTAGCTTTCAAATTCTTATAATAATTGGTAGAATAATTCAGTTTAACACTCACCCATGTGCCCAGCTACCAAACTGGGGCAGAAAATTTTCTTTGTTTTACCCGTTTTGTTGAAGTCAGGAGCCCACCTGGAGAACAGAGGCATACCTTTCAAGTCACCAGTCAGGACCCCCTCTGGAGAACAGAGGAATACATTTCAAGTTTCAGCAGTCAGGAGCCCGCCTGGAGAACAGAGGAATAATTTCAAGTTTCAGCAGTCAGGAGCCCGCCTGGAGAACAGAGGAATACATTTCAAGTTTTAGCAATCAGGAGCCCGCCTGAAGAACAGAGGTATTACAATTCAAGTTTTAGTTTTCAAATTCTAATTAATATCTGGTAATATGATGCCCAGCCACCAAACTGAGGCAAGAAATTTTCTTTGTTGTATTGTTGAAATCAGGAGCCCGCCTGGAGAACAGAGGANGCAGTCAGGAGCCCACCTGGAGAACAAGGGAATACTTTTCAAGCTTCAGCAATCAGGAGCCCACCTGGAGAACAAGGGAATACTTTTCAAGTTTCAGCACTCAGGAGCCCACCTGGAGAACAAGGGAAGTGCAATTAAAATTTTAGCTCTTAATTTTTAATATTTGATAACATGCTGTACCCAGTTATCAAACTGGGGCAGAAATTTTCTTTGTTGTTTATTTTGTTGCAGTCAGGAGCCCACCTAGAGAACAAGGGAATACTTTTCAAGTTCAGCAGTCAGGAGCCCACCTGGAGAGCAAGGGAAGTGCAATTCAATTTTAGCTTTTAATTTTTAATATCTGATAAAATGCTGTACCCAGTTACCCAAACTGGGGCAGAAAATTTTCTTTGTTTATTTTGTTGCAATCAGGAGCCCCCCTTGGAGAACAAGGGAATACTTTTCAAGTTCAGCAATCAGGAGCCCACCTGGAGAACAAGGGAATGCTTTTCAAGTTTCAGCAGTCAGGAGCCCACCTGGAGAACAAGGGAAGTGCAATTCAAATTTTAGCTTTTGATTTTTAGTATCTGATAACATGCTGTACCCAGTTACCCAAACTGTGGCAGAAAATTTTCTTTGTTTATTTTGTTGCAATCAGGAGCCCACGTGGAGAACAAGGGAATACTTTTCAAGCTTCAGCAGTCAGGCGCCCACCTGGAGAACAAGGGAAGTACAATTTAAATTTTAGCTTTTAATTTTTAATATTTGATAACATGCTGTACCCAGTTACCAAACTGGGGTAGAAGATTTTCTTTGTTGTTTATTTTGTTGAAGTCAGGAGCCCGCCTGGAGAACAGAGGTATACGTTTCAAGTTTCAGCAGTCAGGAGCCCGCCTGGAGAACAGAGGCATACATTTCAAGTTTCAGCAGTCAGGAGCCCGCCTGGAGAACAGAGGTATTACAATTCAAGTTTTAGTTTTCAAATTCTTATTAATATCTGGTAATATGATGCCCAGTCACCAAACTGGGGCAAGAGATTTTCTTTGTTTTTGTCTATTTTTTTGAAGTCAGGAGCCCGCCTGAAGAACAGAGGAATACATTTCAGGTTTAGCAATCAGGAGCTCGCCTGAATAACAGAGGAATACATTTCATGTTTTAGCAGTCAGGAGCCCGCCTGAAGAACAGAGGAATACATTTTGAGTTTCAGAAGTCGGGAGCCCGCCTGGAGAACAAGGGAGTACAATTCAAATTTTATCTTTCAAGTTTTGTCTGATATTTGGCAATTTGATTTAGTTTACAACCACATGTGCACCCAGCCACCAAACCGGGGCAGAAAATGTTTTTTGTTTTGTCTGTTTTGTTGAAGTCAGGAGCCCGCCTGAAGAACAGAGGAATACCTTTTAAGTCAGCAATCAGGAGCCCGCCCGGAGAACAGAGGACTACATTTCAAGTTTTACTGGTCAAGCATCACTCGGAGAAAGGGCAAAACATCTCAGATCACAATTCAAGGCAAAAACAAAAAGATGTCACCGGGAGAATACAAGTCAACAAGGCAACAAGAACTACAAGATCAAGTTTGAAGACGTAGATAGGACTTTTGTAATTCATAGACCATAGCTTAGTCTAGCTTCTCTATTTTGACATGGTGTAATAAGGGGTTCAGTAAGCAGTAGCAGCAGCATCAGCAACAGTGAAATCACAGCTTCATGGTAGTCCCAGCTGCCAGACCCTCCTGAACTACACTGACCTGATTCCTTTTTAGCCAAGGATATGTAGGCAACCTCGGAAGCAGGGTGCGGTCAAATCTTTCGAAAATGCTTCCCACGGAGTATTCAAACGGAAAAAAATCGCTCGTATTCGCTCACTTTATCTTTGCCCGAAAACTCTTCGTGTTTCCGAGCAAAGAGGGGCATCTGTGAGCACGTGATTTTTGCCCTATATGAATTACTCCCATAATTTCAAAACAAAATAATTTCTTTTCAGTATTTGCAATTTTGTGAATTTGTGTGGCATTTTTTATTGTTAATTGTTCGCATTTGTCTGTGCATGTTAATTTTGTTTAATTAATAAAAAATACAAAAAATGTGTTGCGTGTGCATTTAGGATTTAACTTTGCATTTTAGGAATTAATCAGCAATTAAAAAAGGAAAATCGCAAAAATAGTTTATTTTGCATTTTAAGTTTTAACCTTGATTTTGAGTAGTTTTTCTTTTAATTAGCGTGTAATTAATTGTGGTAATTCTCATGAAGGTTGAATTAGTGTTTTTTTAGGTTAATTAGCTTCTAGGAATTAACTTAGATTTTTACTTAATTTTGAAAAAAAAAGAGAAGAAAAGAATTTTTGGAACAAATGAAAAGAAATGAAAATAGGAAAAAAAAAGGAACAAAAAGCAGGCTGCTGTGGTGAATTGCCCAGGCCCAAATCCCAAATACCCGACACCAGCCCAAACCCGGTCCAGCACCCTTGACCTTAAACGACACCGTTTGGATAAGTCATTTGATCTGGGCCGTCGAGGATCTTTGATCCAACGGTTCAGAAGTGGGGAATGTTTGATATATTATTGTCCAAACTCCCCCCACCCCCCATCTCTCGTCTCTCATCACCCCCACAGAACCCCATTAGCACCGCCCTAAGACCATCGCATGCCGCCCGCCAGAAATCGCCTACGGCGGCGGCCGGCGTCCAACCCCTACCAAATTTACACCAAACCTTCTCTTTCACCTCCCCATCCCAGATCCCCACTCCTTTTCCCTTAAAACCCCTTGGAACCCCTCGAATACTCATTTGAAAGTCGAAACCCTAGCGCCGCCACAATTTTTCCGGTGGCGGCGCCGGCCCCAATCACTCCCAAAATCACACCCCTGAACCTTCCTGGCCTCCTCTCTCTAATTCTCAACATGACTCTCTTCGAATCTCTCCTGAACGTCTCGAATCTTAAATCTAGGGTTCGAACCCTAGAAGGCAAAGTCAAGCTCGTTCGTGCAAGATCATTTCTCCAGCGTTCATAAATGTTCAGGGGCCGATTTTACCACAAAATAACGTTATTCGCCTGTTCTTGATAAAGAGCAGGCGATTGATATTATTTTGGGGTTTAAATCAGAAGGTCAGTAGCAATTTCAAGCTTGGGTCAGTTAGTTTTTCTTTTTCCCTTTGATTACTCTTCTGTCATTTTATTTATTCTCTCTTCCTCTCCTCCTCATCTCTTCCATGTTTGTTTGAATGGTTTGTCTTCTGTCTGAGTGCGTTGAAGAATTTCGGACTTGGCTTTTCCTTTTAGATCAATTTAGGGATCATTTGGTTAGTTTTTCAGTTTTGCTTTTCAAATTTTAATTACTGTTCGATTGCTGTCTTTTTTCTTCCTTGTTATTTTTAGGTTATGGCATGTTCTGTTATTTAGCTTAAATTGAGTCTTGTTAATTTAGTAAGTTGGTTTATCCTGTTTTGGTATTTAGCTTAAAAGAGAATCAATGGTTAGTTTAGGTTTTGGGCTTTATAGTTTATTCTTTGGTTTTTCCTTTTCAGCTTCTCATTCGAATTTTCATTAGTGTTCTGATTTTTTTTGGTTTGGGCCTTGGGTTCAATTCAGAACCATTCATTTGGGTTTGAACCCTTGGTTCAGGATTGACCCATACTCTGCCTAGTTTCTTAAGGGTAATAACAGGGGCTTTGAGGGGTAATTTGGGCAGTCTAGGTTAGGGAATCTTAGTGTAACAGAAATAAGAAGCTTCTAGGAAGCTTGGGTGGGGGTTTTTGAATTGAATTTCAGACTTGTAGTAGGTTAGCTTGGTTAACAAGTCAGTAAATGAGGGATCAAGTAGCAAAGAAATAAAATTAAAGAGGGGGGTAGAGTGCAAAATAAAAATCTGAGGGTTGCCCTAGTCCCTTGCCTATAAAGGCATGTTTTCTTGCCTTTCAAGGCAGACCTAATTGATAGAAAAATCAGAGAAAAAGGAACGGCTGAAGTTCACTGTTTGATTGAGTTCCTTTTCCTTTTCTTTGATTTCCTGAAGTTTTCAAGTTTAAAATACTTTCTGATGCATTTGATGGTTTGGAATATGTTGAATATGGGTGTGTAAAAACTGGGTTTGTAGTTTTGTTGAGTGGTTATTCGATTGAACTTTACTCTTTGGATTGCTGCATCCTCTTCCTGAGTTTGAATTAGATCTATTTGATCTTTGCTGGGGCTGATTCTGTCATACTGCTGCTGCTTAGCTAATTTCCTGTTCTTTTATTTTATTTCGATATCCAGGTATTTCCTTGGCTCTTGAATGACCTGTGAAATGTGGATCAAAAACATGTAATCAAGCTTGAAGGAATTGATGATTGTTATATGTTTCTCCTTGAATCTTCTTCATATGTTGTTTAGTTTAGCTATTAATTATATGTATTTGTGTTATTAATGTTGTGTGCGGCTTGGATCTGATTCTGCTCTCATGTAAATGATTCGAGACTCTTTGGACTGTTTTTCTTAAGGTGTTTACCGATTAAGGATTAAAAGCTCTTGGTTGGTTAGTTAGGTTTGTTTGGTTTGGCCAATTTTGAAGCGCAGCAACTCGAATTTTGGGGTCTAATACCCTCGATCAGTATTCTGTTTCTCATTTAGTTTCAAAATTTGTTTTCTCCTGTTCATGGCATGGTTTAATAAGTTCAGAAATCTGGTTTGTTCAGCCCTTTCCCTTTTGTTTGCTTGGTGATTCTTTTCCTGTGAAGTATTTCAAATGGGAGTCATGTTGGTTTTAGGCTTGAAATGTCTCAGGCTTAGTATAATTCTTCAGATTATTTCTTTTGATAAGCTGAAATCGCGAGGCTGTTTAAGCATGCTAATGTAACATCAAAATTCAGCATGAGAATTAAATCTATTTGAAATCTCAGATTGTTCTTTTCATTGGCAATTCAATTGAATGTTTTTAAATGGTGAAATGGAATCCAAATTTTGAATGTCTTGTTACACCTGAAGCTCATGCAACGCTTGAGGTTTAGGACCATGACTTGGGCTGTGAGTTTGGCCGAGGCATACCGATTCCTTTTTCTGGGTACTCCTGATTTCTGGGCTTCACGTCGGAGCCCCTCTATGGTCCTTTAATTGTTAACAAATGGTCATGGGGACAATCAATGATCCATAACTTGTTTAGACTCCTTTAGTAAGTGCAGGTTTCTCCCCATGAGTTTATATTTTTATTAATGATTGGAAATTCTTCTTGGTTTTGTTTAGCTAACAAAGTCTTTTATAATTAACTTCGGGGCGTGCCATATTAATAGAGCTAGTTTATGGCCCTCATGGTTTCAAAAACAAGGAATTTTAGACAATTAGTTGAGGTGCGCCGTACTTAGCGAGTAGCTTATGGCCCTCCGAACTTTAGTTTGAATACCTTGTTAAAATAGAATTGAGGTGCGCCGCGCCAAATAAAATCACAAATGCGTGGCCCTCGTTTAATTATTTCTTTTAAAATACTTAGAATTCGGGGTGTGCCATTTAGCGAAATTTCCATGGCCCTCGCAAAGTCAACAATGCATAGTTACTTTTAGGCGCGCTATTTAATAATATACTTTCCTAAACTCGGGTGCACATTTATGTGACCAAATCCAAATCTCAACAATGTTAAAATATGTCAAAGACCACGGGTGCATTTATGTGACGTGGTTTGAGATGTGTTTTAATAACGTTGCAATTTTCTCTAAAAAATGAATAAAAGCGGTTAAAGCTAAAAATGCACATAGGTTTAAAACTTGTTTTAAAATCGGATAATTAAGCCGAATGTAACAGTTGAGCGACCGTGCTAGAACCACGGAACTCGAAAATGCCTAACACCTTCTCCCGGGTTAACAGAATTCCTTACTCGGATTTCTGGTGCGCGGACTGTTAAACAGAGTCATTCTTTTCCTCGATTCGGGATTTTTAAACCGGTGACTTAGGACACCATAAATATCCCAAGTGGCGACTCTGAACTTCTTAATATAAATAAATCCCGTTTTGATTGTCCTTTAATTGAAAAAACTCCTTTATGCCCTTCCGGGGTGTAGTAGAAAAAGGAGGTGTGACACTATCCTGGGAGGAAATAATCCATAACCTTGGGTTCTAGGAGGGGATTAAATTCCTTAAGAAAACACTATGAATTCAGTGAGCTCGGATTAATTTGTGTTTCGTTTATATTTTTGTTTATGTTATTTTATTTTCTCCAGAATTATTTTACAAATACAGTTTCCTAACAGATACAACTATCAAAAAAAAGAAAGAAGAACAACACTCATATAATACCATCCAAGAAACATCTAGAAGTCTCACAAACATAAGAAGAAAGTTAACTTGAATATTTGAGGTTGTATACCTATCCACTTGAATATTTGAGGTATACCTGCCAATCTTGGCTTTCATTGGGAGTTGTTTAAAAAAAAAGTCCCACGTACATACAATATAAATATATTAGCATGTGGTCTATAATCGAAGTATACACCTTCTTTGTGATGACCCAAAAGTTCATCACTCGTTTTAAAAGTAAATTCTATTTTTTGAGGCCTTAAAAACCTCTTTTTGTCTCACCTAGATTTGCGTGTGTAGTCCGGGCGCGTTTTCGGGAATCTTTTATGTGAAAACTAAGTAAAATATGAAAATTGGCTTTTAAAATTGGATAAAGTTGACTTTGGTCAATATTATTGGTAAATGGACCCGGACCCGTGATCCGACGGTCTCGTAGGGTCCATAGTAAAATATGGGACTTGGGCGTTTGCCCGAAATTGAATTCCGAGGTCCCAAGCCCGAGATATGAATTTTTAAAGAAAATTATTTTTTGCAAAATATAGAGGTTTTTAGAAGTGAATTGATGCATTTTCTTGATGGTATCAGGCCCGTATCTTGGTTCCGGAGCCCGGTACAAGTTTGAAATAATGATTAAGTTGAATCTGTAAAATTTGGTAAAGATCGGAATTGGTTTGGTATAAAACGGACCTATAGTTGAGAAAATAGTAATTTTGATGTTCTTGAGTGATTTCATGAATTTGAGGTTTAATTCATAGATGTTGATGTTATTTTGATGATTTGATCGCACAAGCAAGTCCGTATGAAGTTTTTGGACTTGCGTGCATGTTTGGTTTGGAGCCTCGAGGGCTCGGGTGAGTTTTGGATAGGCCACGGAGTGAATTTGGACTTAGGGAAATGGCTATTGCAGGTTTAGCTGTGTTGCAGGCTCTGATCTCGCATTTGCAAGGCCAGGCTTCGCAATTGCGAGCCCAACAGGCTTGGCAATTGACTCGCAATTGCAAGGGCTTGATCGCATTTGCAAAGAAAGCCTTGCCTGCCAGTGTTCCCAATTGCGAACCACCCTTCGCAAATGTGAAGTCTCCAGTGCATGCCCAGAAGTCGCAAATGCGACACTTTTATCACAAATGCGACTGGTCCCTCGCAAATGCGAAGGTGATCGGATTTTTCCATGGTTGCAAATGCGACATATTCTTCGCATTTGCAAAGATAGCAGGTCCTGAAGGGGTTCGCAACTGCGAACCCGTGTCGTAATTGCGACATCTGAGATCAGTTAATTTAGACTTAGACGCATTTTTCTTCATTTTTCAAACCTTCTCAAAACCTAAACACTCTTGGGTGATTTTCTAAAGAAAAGTTCTTCTCCAAATCAATTGTAAGTCATTTCTAACTCGTTTTCTTTAATATATAACATCTTTTTTCACATGATTTCAACTCAAAATCAAGGGTTTTCATTGGGGATATTGGGTGTTTTGGGTAGAACTTAGGATTTTCAAATTATGGGATTTGGACCTCGATTTGAGGTCCGATTTCAAAACAAATTATATATTTCAGTTCGTGGGTGAATGAATAATCAGGTTTTGGTTCGAACCTCGGGTTTTGACCATGTGGGCCCGGGGTCGATTTTTGACTTTTGGGAAAAACTTTAGAAAACCTATTTCCATGCATTAGAATTGATTCATTTAGCATTTATTGATATCGTTAAGTAAATTGTGGCTAGATACAAACGAATTGGTGGTGGAAACAAGAGGTAAAGCCGTAGTTGAGGCTTGAATTGTGTTCGTGGCATCGAGGTAAGTGTTTGGTCTAACCTTAGCTTGAGGGATTAGGAGTTGTGTCTTATTTGATATGTGTTAATTGTTGAGTACGACGTATAGGCATGGTGACGAGTATCTACGGTATAAAACATGCCCGTGAGTCTTATACTATGATCGATGTGACTCCATTTCGTATTGTTCATGCTTTATATGATGATTTTTATTGTTGAACAAGGCTTGTGGAAGTATTATTGGTAATTGAACATTGTAGAGCGTTGGCTCAAGTTATGAATTGAGTTGTGGAAGTATTATTGGTAATTGAACACTGTAGAGCGTTGGCTCAAGTTGTGAATTGAGTTGTGAAGTAATTGTGGAAAAGAGAAGAGGTTTATGATATTGTCTCCCTTGCCGGGATGTTATTGCTTTTGATATTATCTCCCTTACCGGGATGTTATTGCTTTTGATATTGTTTTCCCTTGCCGGGATATTGTTGTTATGCTATTGTTCCCTTGCCAGGATTCTATTGTGATTTTATTGATTCCCTTGCCCATATTGCTTTGTGATTGTTGTTTGGGTAAGGAAGAGTGTAAAAGCATGAAGGGTGATGCCGTACATGATGTTTGTGAGAGAGTGTTAATGCACGAAGGGTGATGCCGTGCCGATATTGTGAGGTTAAAGCACGAAGGGTAATGCCGTGCCGCACGATGTACGATGCCGTGCCATGATATGAGTGACAATGCACGAAGGATAATTCCGTGCCATGATTATGTGAGGTAAAAGCACGAAGGGTGATGCCGTGCCGATTATATTGATTTTTATGGTGAGGACGAGAGTAAAAGCACGAAGGGTGATGTCGTGCACTTGTCTTTGATTTCCTGATTCTTGCTGGTAATTGAATTATGGTGTTCTTTACATTTATCTATTGGTTTTCTGCTGTTACTTGATGCTCGCCGCAGCATGCTGCTAACTGCATAGGTTTATTTGGTAGTCTTATCCTAGCCTCGTCACTACTTCGCCGAGGTTAGGCTAGGCACTTACCAGCACATGGGGTCGGTTGTGCTGATACTACACTCTGCACTGTGTGCAGATCCCGGTGCTGTAGCTTTTGGACCACAGTGAGGTTGCTGCTTCCAGACCATCAGACGACCCGTGGTAGTCCTGCAGGCATCCGCAGGCCTTGGCGTCTCATTCTATCATTTTCTTTCTATTTTTTTTACTTATTCAGAGACAAATTCGTGTAATTCTATTCAGACCTTATTAGTAGTATTCTTAGAAAGTCCGTGAGATTGTGACACCAGTTCTGGGTAGCTTATGTTTATGGATTGGTATCGGTATTATTATTAAATTGTTATATTTCAGTCTTTCGCTTGTTATTTCCGTTGCTTATATAATGTTAATTCACCATTGTTAAGGGATTAAAGATAAAAAGGTTAAATATTGTAATAATTAGCTTGCCTAGCTTTTACTAGAAGGCGCCATCACGACTCCCGAGGGTGGGAAATCCGGGTCGTGACAAGTTGGTATCAGAGCTCTAGGTTGCTTAGGTCTCACAATTCACGGACAAGCTTAGTAGAGTCTGAGGGATCGGTACGGAGACGTATGTATTTATCCCCCAGAGGCTACAAAGTTAGGAAAAACTTCACATCTATTCCTTCCTGTCGTGCCATTTGGTTTCTCAATGCTAATTGAACTTCTACTTTGTTCTTTTGCAGATGGTGAGAACACGAGCTTCTTCATCCGCTGATCAGCAGCCCGAGCCCCCAGCGGTAGCATCTACGAGGGGCGGAGGGCGAGGCCGAGGCCGTGCTAGAGGCCGAGGCAGGGGCAGAGCTCAGCCCAGAGCAGCAGCACCAGTGGCGGAGCCTCAGGTTGAGTTTGACGAGGAGGTTCCAGCCCAGATAGTTCCAGCAGGACCAGCTCAGGTCCCAGAGGGGTTCATTGCTACCCTAGTACTCCTGGATGCTCTGGTCCGTCTAGTGGGCCTTATGGAGAGTGTCACTCGGGTAGGCTTACTTCCTGTAGCACCAGGTGTCTCTCAGGCTGGGGGAGGAGCACAGACTCCCGCTACCCGCACTCCGGATCAGATGGATCCCCAGTTTCAAACTCCAACAGTTCAGCCAGTTGGAGCAGTTCAGCCGGGTGTGGTAGCTCAGACCGGTGAGGGAGCAACTATGTCTGCCGATGCTTTGTGGAGGTTGGATAGGTTCACCAAGTTGTTCACTACTAATTTTGGTGGTACATCTTCTGAGGATCCCCAGGATTATTTGGACAGATGTCATGATGTTCTACGGAACATGGGGATAGTGGAGACCAATGGGGTTGATTTTGCTGCTTTTCGATTGTCTAGATCCGCCAAGACTTGGTGGAGAGATTATTGCTTGGCTAGACCAGCTGGGTCACCAGCTTTGACTTGGGATCAGTTCTCTCAGCTTTTTCTGGAGAAGTTTCTTCCTGTCACTCAGAGGGAGAACTATCGGAGGCAGTTTGAGCGTATCCAGCAGGGTTCTTTGACGGTCACTCAGTATGAGACCAGATTCGTTGACTTGGCCCGTCATGCTCTTCTTATACTTCCCACAGAGAGAGAGAGAGAGAGAGAGAGAGAGAGAGTGAGGAGGTTCATTAAGGGACTCGTTCAGCCTATTCGACTGCAGATGGCTAAGGAGACGGGGAGCGAGCTTTCTTTCAGGATGCGGCCAATGTGGCCAGGAGAGTGGAGATGGTTCTATCACAGGGGAGTGGTTAGGGGTCTTACAAGAGGCCTCGTCATTCGGGCAGGTTCAATGGTGCCTCATCTGGAGGCAGAGATTCTTTTGGTAGGGGCCATCCTTCCAGGCCATTTCATTCAGCACTTCAGGCTTCTCACGGTGCTCCAGGTGGCCGTGGTTCTCATACGCAGTATTCTGATCAGCAGTCCTACAGTGCACCACAAGCTCCTATCAGTGCTCTGCCGCTCCAGAGTTTTCAGGGTGGTCATTCAGGTCGTCAGGGCCAGCAGTCTCAGTAGCCAAGGGCTTGCTATACTTATGGCGATACGAGGCATATTGCTATATTTTACCCTCGAGCACCGAGCAACTCTCAGCATCAGGGTTCCCATGCCATGGTTCAGGCACCGAGTGTTCCACCGCCCGCTCAGCCAGCTAGAGGGGGAGGTAGAGGAGCTAGAGGTGGAGGTAGAGGTATTAGAGGTGGAGGTCAGGCCACTAGAGGTGGAGGCCAGCCAGCAGGAGGCCGTCCCAGAGATGTAGTTCAGAGTGGTGGGGCCCAGCCTCGATGTTATGCTCTTCCATCCAGGCTTGAGGCTGAGACCTCCGATGCAGTTATCACAGGTACTATTCTGGTTTGTAGTAGAGATGCTTCAGTTCTATTTGATCCAGGATCTACATACTCCTATGTGTCATCTTATTTTGCACCGTATTTGGTCATGCCTAGTGATTCTTTGAGTGCTCCTGTATATGTGTCTACACCTGTGGGTGATTCTATTGTGGTAGATCGTATCCATCGTTCCTGTATAGTTGTGATTGGGGTCTTGAGACTCGAGTAGATTTGTTACTTTTGGATATGGTTGATTTTGATGTCATATTGGGGACGGACTGGTTATGACCTTACCACACTATCTTGGACTGTCATGCCAAGACCGTGACCTTAGCCTTACCGGGTTCACCTCGTCTAGAGTGGAGAGGGACTCCTGGTCATTCTACCCATAGGGTTATCTCATATATGAACTCTTGGCACATGGTTGATAAGGGATTTTTGGCCTATTTGGCGTATGTTCGTGATTCTAGTGCTGAGGTTCCTTCTATGTATTCTGTGCCTATTGTTCGTGAGTTTCCTGAGGTATTTCCTTCAGACCTACCGGGCATGCCACCCGACAGGGATATTGACTTCTGCATTGATTTGGCTCCGGGCACTCAGCCCATTCGTATCGTATGGCCCCGACTGAGTTGAAAATATTGAAGGAGCAGTTGCAAGACTTGCTCGATAAGGGCTTTATTAGGCCTAGTGTCTCGCCTTGGGGTGCGCCGGTGTTATTTGTTAAGAAGAAGGACGGATCGATGAGGATGTGTATAGACTACCGGCAATTGAACGAGGGCACAATCAAGAATAAGTACCCATTGCCGAGGATTGATGATTTGTTTGACCAGCTTCAGGGTGCCCAAGTGTTTTCTAAGATCGACTTGAGATCTGGCTACCATCAGTTGAGGATTAGGGCATCCGATGTCCCTAAGAAAGCTTTCCGCACTCGGTACGAGCATTATGAGTTCTTGGTGATGTCATTCGGATTGACAAATGCCCCAGCAACTTTCATGGATTTGATGAACCGAGTGTTCAGGCCTTATTTGGATTCATTCGTGATTGTCTTCATTGACGATATTTTGATCTATTCCTGCAGTCAGGAGGAGCACGAGCAACATCTTCGAGTCGTTCTTCAGACTCTGAGGGATAGTCAGTTGTATGCTAAGTTTTCAAAGTGTGAGTTCTGGTTAAGTTCAGTTGCATTCTTGGGTCACATTGTTTCAGCAGAGGGTATTCAGGTGGATCCGAAGAAGATAGAGGCAGTCAAGAACTGGCCTCGACCCACATTAGCTACAGAGATCCGGAGCTTCTTGGATTTAGCAGACTGTTACCGTCGGTTTGTGGAGGGGTTTTCATCTATTGCAGCCCCGATGACCAGGTTGACGTAGAAGGGTGCCCAGTTCAGGTGGTTGGACGAGTGTGAGGCGAGCTTTTAGAAGCTCAAGACAGCTTTGACTACGACGCCAATGTTGGTTTTGCCCACAGGTTCAGGGCCATATACAGTTTATTGTAATGCATCTCGTATTGGACTTGGTGCAGTGTTGATGCAGGATGGCAAGTTCATTTCTTATGCTTCGCTGCAGTTGAAGATCCATGAGAAGAATTATCCAGTTCATGATTTGGAGTTAGCAGCCATTGTTCACGCGCTGAAGATTTGGAGGCACTATTTGTATGCATGTCATGTGAGGTGTTCACAGATCACAAGAGTCTGCAGTATTTGTTCAAGCAGAAGGAACTAAATTTGAGGCAGAGAAGGTGGTTGGAGCTGTTGAAAGACTATGATATCACCATCTTATATCATCCGAGGAAGGCCAATGTGGTGGCCGATGCTTTGAGTAGAAAGTCAACCAGTATGGGCAGTCTTGCGTATATTCCGGTCGGTGAGAGACCGCTTGCATTGGATGTTTAGGCTTTGGCCAATCAGTTCGTGAGGTTGGATGTCTCTTAACCCAGCCGTGTGTTAGCTTGCACAGTCGCTCGTTCTTCATTATTTGAGTGTATCCGAGATCGGCAGTATGATGATCCTCATTTGTGTGTTCTTAGGGACATAGTGCGGCACGGAGGTTCCAAGCAGGTTACAGTTGGAGATGATGGAGTCTTGAGGATGCAGGGTCGTATTTGTGTGCCTAATGTGGATGGGCTTCGTGAGTTGATTCTAGAGGAGGCCCAAAGTTCCCGATACTCTATTCATCCGGGCGCCGCTAAGATGTATCAGGATTTGCGGCAGCAATATTGGTGGAGGAGGATGAAGAAGGACATTTTGCCTATGTAGCTCGATGTTTGAATTGTCAGCAGGTAAAGTACGAGCATCAGAGACCTGGTGGTTTGTTCCAGAAGATTGAGATTCCTGAGTGGAAGTGGGAGCGTATCACTATGGACTTTGTTGTTGGACTCCCACGGACTCAGAGGAAGTTCGACGCAGTATGGTTTATTGTTGATAGGCTGACCAAGTCAGCGCATTTCATTCCTGTGGCGGTTTCTTATTCTTCCGAGAGGTTAGCTGAGATCTATATCCCGGAGATTGTTCGTCTTCATGGTGTGCCCGTGTCTATCATTTCTGACCGAGGTACGCAATTTACCTCACATTTCTGGAGGGCAGTTCAGCGAAAGTTGGGCACACGGGTTAAGTTGAGCACAACATTTCATCCTCAGACGGACGGGCAGTCCGAGCGTACTATTCAGATTTTGGAGGATATGCTCCGAGCTTGTGTTATTGACTTTGGAGGCTCGTGGGATTAGTTTTTGCCTTTAGCGGAGTTTGCCTACAACAACAACTACCAGTCGAGCATTCAGATGGCTCCTTATGAGGCTTTATATGGTAGGCGGTGTCGGTCGCCGGTTGCATGGTTTGAGCCAGGAGAGGCTCGGTTATTGGGTACGGATCTAGTACAGGATGCCTTGGACAAGGTCAGGATTATTCAGGATAGGCTTCGTACAGCTCAGTCCAGACAAAAGAGTTATGCCGACCATAAGGTTCGTGATGTGGCATTCATGGTCGGCGAGCGGGTGTTGCTTCGGGTGTCGCCTATGAAGGGCGTGATGAGATTTGGGAAGAGGGGCAAGCTTAGCCCTAGATTTATTGGCGCGTTTGAGATTTTTGATCGAGTGGGAGAGGTGGCTTACAGACTTGCATTGCCGCCGAGTTTACCAGTCGTACATCCACTGTCTCATGTGTCCATGCTTCGGAAGTATAACGGCGATCCATCCCACATGTTAGACTTCAGCACTATCCAGTTGGACAAGGACTTGTCCTATGAGGAGGAGCCGGTAGCTATTCTAGACCGGCAGGTTCGTCAGTTGAGATCGAAGAAGTTTCCTTCAGTTCGTGTTTAGTGGAGTGGTCAGCCTGTTGAGGCAGCGACCTGGGCGTCCGAGTCCGATATGCGGAGCCGATACCCCCATCTTTTCCCCGACTCAAGTACTTCTTTTCTATGTCCGTTCGAGGACGAACGGTTATTTTAGAGGTGGAGGATGTGATGACCCAAAAGGTCATCACTCGTTTTGAAAGTAAATTCTGTGTTCCGATGCCTTAAAAACCTCTTTTTGTCTCACCTCGATTTGCATGCACAGTCCGGGCGCGTTTTCGGGTAGCTTTTATGTGTAAACTAAGTAAAATATGGAAATTGGCTTTTAAAATTGAATAACGTTGACTTTGGTCAACATTCTTAGTAAAGGAATATTGAAGAGGAAGAAAGAAAGAAGAGAAGCAAAAAGGCAGAAACTTTGGAGCCCTAGCTGTACGAAGAAGAATGAGGAATCTGGGTGGGTTTTGGTTTAATAAGTATTCGGGTATTAACCTTTTGGGTCGGGTATTATATTATGGGTCAGATTATAAGATGGGTTATGGTTAATCTAGCTAGACCAATAACACTGTGCCACGTAACTCACTTGAAGACCCACATCAGCTCTGTTAAGCTGAAGGGCAGTTTTAATACACGAAAAAAACGTTGTGGGCTTTTTTAATCCAATAGATGGAAGAAGGGTATTTTTAATCCAAAAACCATAGTTCATGGTATTTTTGTACCTTTCCCATTAAATCTATATGTTGGATCCGCCTCTTGTTGTAATAAAATTTATTATAGAACAATTGTTTACTCATTTTTAATAAAGTTTTAAATAGATCATGTATTTGTCTATGTCCTTTACTTATATAGTAGATGATTTAGTGTATATAGTTTAGCTCATACATGGAAGATTAAATTATTGATTCTTATAAGTATAAAGATTATGTTAGCAATATAAGATGGAATTGGACAAACTATCAAAATGATCGTAGCACAAGATTAATATATATATATATATATATATATATATATATATATATATATATATATATATATATATATATATATATATATATATATATATATTTATATTTATATATATAAATAATTCTGAGTTCTTGTGCCAGTATATTTTGTATCTATTGAACGGACCAAGTAGAGACAAGTATTTTATAAGACTTAATAAAATAAATCCATTAAATGCACTTATACTCTTAATCTTGATATCATTAATATTAGCTCTGTATATTTTTTTTATTTATTTTAATTTATTAAAAGGCGAAATTCTTTTGTGGGTCAATATGCCTAGTAAATTGGACAACGATGATATACATTGGTGAGGTAATTGTTAGTTGATGGAATCCATGTCTTGCTCTAGAGATTGATGATATACCTTTATGAAAGTTCATAAGTTTTCATGTGTATAAACTCTGTAGGTGGATTCTGTATCAGTAACATGAAAAAAGTTAAGCGAAATTCTAAAGGAAATAATCAATGAATTAAATTACCAATAATTTAATTTATTTGATTATTATTTGAATCTTAGCATGGGTAGTTAAATAAGGTTTAATGAAAAAAATTCGAAATTAATTTGAGGAGTGAAATTATGAATATTATGGAATAATTTATAATTTATTATGGTAGTATTAATTCGAATATTTCAAATTAAGTCCATAATAGCAAGCCTGAAATTAAATCATGTGTTCCCTACTATGCCTGAATAATTAGGAATGAAATAAAAACATATTTTCTTGCTGAAAAAGAAAGATCAACAGGTTTAGGAAAGGGTTCTACACCCCAAAACCTGTGGCTACATAAAGGGTCTTATTCCGTCAAGGAGGCTAGAGGTGTTTCTCTATATTTTTTCATGGAGAAAATTCGCCCACACGAATTTTGTAGATTCCTTATATTAGTTGGATAACACATAGAAGACCATTGTTTACCTCGAAAATATGAGTAACAATTAAATTTGATTTGTGGTTAAAAGATATGTGATTTAGTTCAATACTAACTAATAATCAAGAAATATGCAGTAGAAATGAAAGAAAAAAGTGAATCAAACCAATGTTATTCAGCAGTAGTGACCTCGAGCTTAGTGACCTCGAGATAGATTAAGAGCAATAAAGTAAGAACAATAAATGTAAATGACAATTCTGATGAACAGTAAGAGAGAAAAGTTGGATAGTATATTCTTGCCAATGATGAGATGATGTTACAAATGATTGGGGTCCCCTTGATATAATAGGGGAACCCTAAATAAGGTATATATCTATTTATAGTAAAGAATATTCTTGATACAGCTGTCTAATCGCCTAGTACGGAATAGTACAATCCTGTTCCGGGATTTGCGCCGTGATCTTGGGGACGTGGCAGGAATCTAGCCCATTCTGTTACAAGTCCATAACAGTACACGACCTCAGTATGTATCGTGCTCTGTCTTCGAAGTCGGGTCTGGTCCCTCGAGCTCGAACTCAACCTTGCCTGAACTCAGACTTTGGACAATCTCTCGAGCATATAGATCGAAGGCATACGATCTCGACCGTATACAGATAGTCCCTGCATTTCTTAGAGTAAGATGATAAGAAACTATTTGAACCTCGTTTTCCCGGAGTCTTTAATGATGATGTTATTTCCGTGACGTAGGCGCTCGAAGTGACCGAAACGTCCCGTCGGTTCGCTTCCCCAAAACATTAAATATACGCCAGTGCTGGTCAGCCATTAGCGCCGCCGAACCGTCGTCTCCTTTCATAAATATGAGGCTACTTCTTTGAAGAAAGGAGTTTACTCTTTCATCGCTTTTACTCTGATTCTTCTTCGTTTCTTTCTCTAATCATCTATTTCCACCACCCCTTTGAGCGCCGGAAAAAGCCAAGTTCCCGTAATACATCACGTTTTGCTACAGTCTGTATTCTTCAACTTAAAATCATGGATTAAACATCCAAAACGGTCCCTAAAAAAGATAAAGCGTCTTCTTCTTCTACCTCTCAGCCGGCCAAACCGGTGGTGCCGCCGACTCTTGAAGAAATCACCCTCGGCCCTTGCGTGATTAAGAAGGACTTCAGTATTGAAAATCCCCCGATGTCCCGGGCCGGTGCGAGCATGCATCTCGATATCTTAGTTTGATATCGGCTAAGAACCTCAAAGCAATGAAGAGGGACTGCGGCTGGGGGGACGAGGTCCTGGTTCAGATCCCGAGCCCCGAGGAAAGCATTACTACCCACATGGAGGGATTTTTAAGTGTTTACACTTACCCCTTCACATTGGGTCCCCTCGATCCGGTAGTGATTGACTTCTGCAAAACATAAGAGATCACCCTCGGCCAAATTCACCCCTCCTTTTGGCGCATCGTGATCATGCTGCGCTACTTTTCGGAAAAGGCCGAGGGGTTGGAATTTACCCTCAACCATCTGATTCGATTATATCGGCCCCAGCTATTTCGAGGGCTTGTCAAGCTACAACGTCGAACAAAGAAAGCCTTCTTTGCTAGTAACGACAAAACCAAAGATCGAGGCTGGATGAGTCGATTCGTTAGAGTACGGACTTCGGATGTCATCCCCAGGGATAAAATGCCATTCTGGGAGAGATGGAACTTTAATTGTAAGTGGAGTTCTTCTTCCCAGTATCTATTCATATTCAACTTCCGTGTCCCATAACGCCTTTACCCTTTCTGCAGCCACTGCCTGGGCACCTCACATGGTCCCCGAACTCGAGGACTGGGTTTGAAAGTTAGCTGCCACCTCCTCCTACGATGAGCGCAAATGGTGTGAATTATCTAGGGGCAAATGGGAGGCCAAACATCATGGTAAATTCTCTTCCAAGTTTCAGATATTTTTCATTTGTTGGTGGCGTCAACTTATTCATGTTTATTCGTGCAGGCATCGGAGATGTATCCGAAATGAGGCTAGCTCCACCCGTGGAGAAAGACAATAAAAGAAAAAGGGCTTCGAAGCCCAAGATTCCCAAGATGAGGCGGCACCTACCCGGAAGCTGAGGAGAAGACTCATTCATGTGGACTTGGATTCAACCATTCAATACATGGAAGATGAAGAGAATACTGGCGAAGAATCGGCACTGGTACCTCGAACCAGAAAACCAATCGAAGCCGTCAATGCTTCCGAAACTAGCCAGAGTGCCCCGAGTGAGGAGCTCGGGGCCATGACAATGAGTCACTCACTTTCTCTTCCAGCATACTCCGAGGAGGAAATATATAGAATGCTCGGGCTTTGCAAACACCTGATCCGAGCAAGATCCTCGAAGAAAACTCCTTTCGGGATTATTTCACCGGGGTTGGCGATTTTTCTGACCTTAACGATGCATCCAACCTTTTCGAGGAGGCTCAACGTCTTCTTTCTTAGGTGAATGCTAACTTTCATTGTCGTAACTTTCCCTTCCCTTCCTTTCCTTTGATTGACATATCTTTATTTCATGTATAGGCCATCATCAAGTTTAGAGCTGAGCTGAGCCAATGTGAGACCGAGCTCAGGAGGGTTTCGGGTGAAGAGATGGCCCTGAGGCTTCTATGCGGCCAGAAGGAAGAGGAGCTTAAGGACCTTCGGGCCGAGTTGGCCAAAGCTCGGAAAAATAAGGCCGAGCTGGATGAGCAGGTAACTGTGATTTTAACAGGGTATGGTCTTCTTGGCCTTACTTCAGAGGCTAATACTTCGATGTCTCAGCTGCAGCAGAAGCTGGAGATGACTGGGCAGCTTCAGAGCGAGGTTGACCATGTTAAGGCTGATTGCCATAGGTGGAAAAAGAACATGGATCAGCTCGCTGTCGATAAGGAAGTTGTTACAGCCCAACTGACCCCGACTGAAACTCAACTCCGAGGCATTAAAGCGAAGGGTCTAGCCTTGGCCAGGAAAATAGAGGAGTTAGAGGCAGAGCTTGCTAGAGCCCGGGCTGAAGCTGCACAAGCTAAGACTGAAGTTGAGAAGACGAAGGCCACGACTGGCAAGACCATTGCCGTGTACTTAAAAGATGCCGTGGTTGTTCAAGCGGAGCTGAAGGAGGCTTCCAACTGGGAAAAACGGAGTAATGATTTGGCCAAGTGTCCAGCCCGGAGGGAGACTCTCAAAGAAATCAACGCCCGATGGTTCGACCTGACTGAAGAGATAGCCAAAGCAAAGGTGCGAGAAACCGATGCCAGGTTTCTTGTCTCTTCTGATGACGAAGATTCCATGAGTGCCTTCGAGGGCGGGGAAGGTGAGGAAAGTGCTCCCGAGGAAGAGGAGTCTCTCGAAGATAGAGCTGCCGAGGGTGCATTTCCCGAGGAAGGTTCTTCCGAGGACGTAACCCCAAAATAGATTAGGTTCTCTTTTTTCTTTTTTTGTGTAAGGGCTCCTCGTGGTCATTGTAAATATACTTTTGTAAAAAATCCTTTGTGAATATAAAGAAACTTTTTTCTTTATCCTCAACTTATGTTGAATTTCATTTTGTTCTCATTTGCAGAAGATTCGATTGTATAACTCGAATGATCGGTCCGAGTATTGGTTTGGACTCGGAACATAATAAACCCTTAGGTATTTATTGATAAATATAATAATCCTCGAGCTAAGTTTAAATCGATTCGATGCGAGCTCGGAATATCGGGACTCTCGAGTCTGAGTTGAGTGAGAACTGGGTCTCGAACTATATGTTTTGGCCCTTAAGCATTTCGAAGTTGGCCCTTAGACTCTTATATATCGACATTTAGGCTCTTTAAGTTGGCCCTTAGGTTCTTTAAGTTGGCCCTTAGGCTCTTTAAGTTGACCCTTAGGCTCTTTAAATTGGGCCGATTCGGCCTCTAGAGTGGCTATATAATTTTTCCCTCTTTTCGGCTAAAAGACTTAGTGAAAATTTTATGCCTTAGCATGTGTTTTTTGTACCCATTGGGTTTTTCGAAGGTTCGAAAAATCGGAACCTAATTAGTTTGTGTAAACATAATCGAATACCCCTTGAGGTTTTTTTCGAAGGCTGATGTTATCTAAGCCTTTAAATTATTCGAGGTATGAATTTATCGAAGCCCTTTATATTTTTCTTTTGCCGAGGGTAGCCTGATTTAATCGGTTTTCTCAAAGTGCTTGAAGGCCTTTAATTTATGGTGGAAGTCGTACGTCTCCGAGCCGCAGTATTTCGGCCGTAGCCTTTTATATGACCGTAGTCTTTAATATGGTCGTAGCATTTTATATGACCGTAGTCTTTAATTTGGCCGTAGCCTTCGGGTGTGTCTCTTAGACTTGTTTCTCGATAACCTTTCGAAGTTGTTCGAAAAGTTAGTCCCCGAGTATATTGGCCTTGGCCTTTGTTTCGAGGGGATGTCTCCTTGAGGTCTTATGAGTCCGAGTTTTCGATGGCTCGGACGAGCTGACTGTCGATGACAGTCCCCGAGTATCTCGGGGTTACATTCGTGCTTTGGCTCTTGAGCCGTTTCCCGTAGGATTATAAGTGTAGAGCTCGTATAATAGTAGACTTCTTTGAGACACAAAGTGTTTTTGATATAAATAGAAAGCTTCTTCAAATAATTGATACATGCGTACATGTTGCCGTTGAGTATGGAAAGGGTCCATTTGACCGTTTGGCCCATTACAAAGTTTTCCTATCGAGGCCCTCTTAGGCGTGAAGTATTTTCTTCGAAAATATGATCTCCGAGGGTGATGCCCCCCAGTATTCGAGGTTGACTGAAAAGAAGCCTTGGATACTGTTCGAGTTTTCCTTAGGTAGAATATGGTTGTTGCCTCGTAAAAAACTCACCGGTAAAATCCACTTGGGGCAAAATCCGATCTAAGGGAAAAAGAGTGCAACGCATGCTTTAAAACCTAAGGCCTTCATGTAAAAAGGGTGTCTTCGATAGCTTCGATCGAAAATCTGCAATGAGTTAGTTTTAAACTCAAATGGACAAAAGAATATTGTCATACCTTAGCATTAGTATCGTTTGAGCAATGATACGTTCCAATTATTTGGCAGTTGTTCACCTTCCATCGTGTGATGTTTGTAAGATCCTTTACCGATAACTCGGAGGACTCGATATGGTCCTTCACAATTCGGGCCCAGTTTCCCTTCATTCGGGTCTCGAGTATTGAGGGTGACTTTCCGTAGAACTAAGTCTGTGATTCCGAAATGTCGAAGATGGGTCCTTCTATTGTAATACCTTTCGATCCTTTGCTTCTGCATGGCCATCCGAAGGAGTGCTGCTTCTCGTTTTTCGTCTAATAGCTCAAGGCTGGTATTCGTAGCCTCGTGATTTGAATCCTCCGATGTATGTCGAAACCTGGTGCTGGGTTCTCCAACCTCGACAGGGATAAGGGCCTCGGAGCCATATACCAAAGAAAACGGGGTAGCCCCAGTGCTAGACTTTGATGTTGTTCGATATGCCCAGAGAACCTCGGGTAGGACTTCTCTCCATTTTCCTTTTGCATCGTCCAATCTTTTCTTCAAGTTTTGAATGATAGTTTTATTTGTTGACTCAGCCTGTACATTTCCAGTTGGATGGTATGGTGTCGATAAAATCCTTTCTATTTTATGTGCTTCGAGGAACTCCGTCACCTTGCTGCCGACGAATTGTTTTCCATTGTCAAATACAATCTCGGCAAATATCCCGAATCGGCATATGATGTGGTCCCAGATGAAGTCAATAACTTCTTTTTCTCGGACCTTCTTGAAGGCCTGTGCTTCCATCCACTTAGAAAAATAATAAGTCATAAACAAAATAAACTTAGCTTTACCTGGGGCTGTTGGTAGGGGTCCGACTATGTCCATCCCCCATTTCATAAAAGGCCACGGGGATAGGATAGAATGGTGTTGTTCTTTGGGATGGAGGATCATCGGTGCGAATCGTTGGCACTTATTACATTTTTGACAAATTCCTTAGTATCTTTTTCCATACTGTCCCAGTAATATCCTGCTCTGATGAATTTGCGAATCAAGGACTCGGCGCCGGAGTGATTCCCACAAGTGCCTTCGTGGATTTCTCGTAGAACATAATTGATGTCCCCCGACCCCAAACATACCGCCAATGGCCCATCGAATGTTCTCCGGTATAATGTTCCATCTTTATCTAATGCAAACCTACCAGCTTTGGTTCGTAGTGCCCTCGATTCCTTATGGTCCGATGGGAGTTTTCCACTCTTCAAATAGTCGATGTACTTATTCCTCCAGTCCCACGTCAAACTTGTTGAATTTATCTCGGCATAAGCCTCTTCAACCACAAACCTCGATAACTGAACGACAGTCCCTGGGACGATGTCGTCTTCTTCCATCGAGGATCCCAGATTAGCAAGTGCATCAGCCTCGCTATTTTGTTCGCGAGGCACATGATCCATCGTCCACTCCTTGAAGCGGTGCAAAGTTACCTCTAGTTTATCCAAGTACCGTTGCATTCTATCCTCTCGAACTTCAAAACTTTTGTTTACTTGGTTTACTACCAATAGAGAATCACACTTAGCTTCGATTACTTCTGCTTCCAAGCTTTTAGCTAGCTCGAGACCTGCAATCATGGCCTCATATCTCGGCCTCATTGTTAGTCAATCTAGAAGTTTTAATAGATTGTCTAACGGTATCACCCGTGGGTGGCTTCAAGACAATGCCAAGCCCGGACCCCTTCACATTCGAGGCACCATCTGTGAAAAGGGTCCATACCCCTGATGATGTACCCGAACTTAGTAGGAGTTCTTTCTCTACTTCGGGTACGAGGGTCGGCGTAAAATCGGCCACGAAGTCAGCTAGGATTTGAGACTTGATGGCCGTTCAGGGTTGATATTCGATATCATACCCACTAAGTTCGACGACCCATTTGGCCAATCGGCCCAATAGCTCGGGCTTATGCAAAACATTTCGAAGGGGGTAGGTGGTTAATACACATATGGGATGACATTGAAAATATGGCTTCAGTTTTCTAGATGTGCTTATCAATGCAAGTGCTAATTTTTTTAAGTGAGGCTATCTAGTTTCAAGACCTCCTAGAGTTCGGCTGACATATTAAATAGGGAATTTCATACCTTGCTCTTCTCGAACCAGTACCTCACTTATCGCTATCTCGAACACCGCCAAGTATAGGTAAAGTATTTCATCTACCTTAGGGGTGTGAAGCAAAGGCGGGCTCGACAAATATCGCTTTGATTCTTCTAAGGCTTGTTGGCACTCCAGGGTCCATGCAAAATCCTTCTTCTTTTTGAGCAGGGAAAAGAACCGATGACTCCGATCCGATGACCTCTAAATGAATCGACCCAAAGAGGCAATTCGCCCTGTTAGCCTTTGCATGGCCTTCACGCTATCCACAATTGTGATATCCTCGATGGACTTGATCTTATCGGGTTTAATCTCGATACCCCAATTTGACACCATGAAGTCGAGGAACTTACCCGAGCCGACTCCGAAGGCATATTTCTTCGGGTTAAGCTTCATGTTGTACTTTCTAAAGATTTCGAATGTTTCCTGCAAATGAGCTAAATGGTCCTCTGCGCGCAGGGACTTAACCAACATATCATCAATATAAACTTCCATTATTTTACCTATTTGTTCTTCGAACATTTTGTTAACTAAGCGTTGATATGTAGCTCCTGCATTTTTTAGCCCGAAGCGCATTACGTTGTAACAATAAGTTCCAAACTTAGTAATAAATGAAGTCTTTTCCTGGTCCTCCGGGTTCTTCTGAATCTGATTATACCCGGAGTAGGCATCGAGAAAAGTTAGGATCTCGTGGCCGGCCGTAGCATCGATCATACGATCGATGTTGGGCAGTGGGAAAGAATATTTCGGACATGCTTTGTTCAAGTCCTTATAGTCTACATACATTCTAAGTTTGTTTCCCTTTTTAGGAACTAGAACTACATTAGCTAACCATTCGGGTTATTTTACCTCCTGAATAGAACCTATTTTAAGGAGTTTGGTTACCTCATCCTTTATGAACGCATGTTTCACCTCGGACTGGGGCCTCCTTTTTTGCTTCACCGGTTTGAACCTGGGGTCGGTGCTTAGCCAATGTGTGGGTGATTTCCGGTGGAATCCCTGTCATATCTAAATGGGACCAAGAAAAGCAATCCATATTATCAATAAGAAATTGAATGAGTTTTTTCCTGAGTTCGGGGGTTAATCCCGTTCTTAGGTATACTTTCTCTCGGGCATGTACTCGATCAGTATGATCTGTTCCAGCTCCTCGACTGTCGACTTGGTTGCATCGGAGTCTTCGGGAGCGACGAAGGTTCAAGGAGTAAGGAAATCCTCTTCTTCGTCCTCGATTACCTGTTGCTTCAATTCCGTCGAGGCTGGGGACGGTGATTGCTATTTGGCCGCTTGCTTACATTTGGTGCTCGATTTCTCCAAGGTCGATGGCTCTGGTATCGGCACTACTTCCTCGACAGCAAACATTTCTTTTGCAGCATGCTGCTCCCCATAAACCGTTTTTACTCCATCCTCCGTTGGGATCTTCATCATCCGATGAAGAGTTGAAGATACTGCTCTCGTGTTGTGTATCCATGGTCTCCCGAGGAGCGCGTTATACCTCATGTCACCTTCGATGACATGGAATTTAGTATCTTGTATGGTCACAGCTACGTTTACTGGCAAGATAATTTCTCCCTTTGATGTTTCGCTTGCCATGTTGAAGCTATTTAGGACCCGGGGCGCAGGTACAATCCGATCCTATAGGCCAAGCTACTCTACGACCCTTGATCTAATTATGTTTGCCGAGCTACTTGGATCCACTAGAACACGTTTAACCTGAATTTTATTTAAAAGGATAGAGATTACCAAGGCGTCGTTGTGTGGCTGTGATATGCCCTCTGCTTTCTCGTCGTAGAATGATAAGGCGCCCTCGGGCACGTAGTTCCGAGTATGTTTTTCTCTTGTCATTGACACCTTGGTGTGTTTGAACGCTGGTCCTTGTGGGACATCGATGCCGCCAATGATCATGTGGATCACATGTTGTGGTTCTTCTTGTTCATTTTTTCTTGGATCTCTCTCCCTGAAGTGATTCTTGGCTCGATCGCTTAGAAATTCTTGAAGATGGCCCTCGTTGAATAATCGAGCCACCTCTTCCCTTAGTTGCCTGCAATCTTCTGTTTTATGACCATGCGTGCCATGATACTTACACATTAAATTTGGATTCCTCTGAGACGGATCGGTTTGGATTGGCCTGGGCCACCTGGTATCTTTAATTCTTCCAATAGCTGACACGATCCCTGATGCGTCTACACTGAAGTTATTCTCTGACTATCGAGTTGCTTCCGCGGGATCGTTATGCTTATCGAACCCGTTCCTACTCATGAGTCCTCGAGAATTTTGACCTCGATCATTTCTCCGATCATTCCGAGGAGCATTACGACCTGAACCATTATTTCTCCGATCAACATATGGCTGGTACCGTTCTTTGGTTGACCTCGATTCTCTGTCTGTATCCCTCGGGGGTCTGGCTGCGATCTGTTAGGATGAACTGAACCCAAGGGGGCTCCCAAATGGTCGTCCTCGACTCTGATTTTTGATTGATAACGGTTGTGAACATCTAACCACGTCACGGCCGGGTACTCGATCAGGTTTTGCTTTAACTATCGAGATGCAATCGAGCTCCTTTCATTCAAACCCTGCATAAAAGCTTGTACCGCCCAGTCATCTGAGACCAGTGGTAACTCCATTCGCTCCATCTGGAACCTGGACATGAACTCCCTCAACATCTCGTCGTTCCTTTGTTTTATCTTGAAGACATCCGATTTTCTCGTGGCTACCTTTATGGCCCCAGCATGCGCTTTCACGAAGGCATCTGCTAACATAGAAAATGAATCAATAGAGTTAGGAGGTAGGTTGTGATACCAGATCATAGATCCTTTCAACAATGTTTCTCCAAACTTTTTCAACAAGACTGATTCAATTTCAGCGTCATTTAAATCATTTCCTTTGATCCCCCAAGTGTATGAAGTAATATGCTCGTTAGGGTCGGTTGTCCCGTTATATTTAGGTATATCGTGCATGTGAAACTTCTTAGGAATAGGCATTGGAGCCGCACTTTGGGGGAATGGTTTTTGTATGAACTTTTTGGCATCTAATCCTTTTAAAATTTGAGGTGCCCCCGGTATTTGGTCAACACGGGAATTATAAGTTTCCACCTTTTTGTCACTGTCTTCAATCTTCTTTTCTCCGGACTCGATCCTCTTAGCGAGCTCTTTGAGCATCCTCATAATGGTGGGAAGTCCCCGAGTCATTTCCATTTGACCTTTCTGCGCTGGCTCAGCACATCGATTATTTTCATGTTCAGCTACACTCGGAGTTTTGTTTTGGCTTTGAAGTTGAGTAATGGCGATCTGTTGAGCTTGCAACATCTCGAATATCACTTGGAGGCTGATTCCCCCATCACCCACTCCTTGTGTTCCTTGGCCACCAGGTCGGGCTTCCCTGCGTACACTCCCTCCGGGGTTTATCCTAAATCTGCGTTTAGAGCAATGTGTGAACTAACATCAACTGGTTCTATGTTTGGCACTTCCCCAGGGTTTATTGGTGGTACACCGACCCCTATATTGTTGTTTTTACCCAGACCTTCATTGTCATGAACAGGTGCATTTTGTGAGCTAAACATGTTTCAGCCTGAGAATTAAAAATCGTTAACAAGAAAAAGTGTAAATATAACGTGTGTAATAAGAATCAGTAAAAAAACAATCGCTATTATCTTTAGCCCCAAGGTGGGCGCCAAATTGTTTACCTCGAAAATACGAGTAACAATTAAATTTAATTTGTGGTTTAAAAGATATGTGATTTAGTTCAATACTGATTAATAATCAAGAAATATGAAGTAGAAATGAAAGAAACAAGTGAATCAAACCAATGTTATTCAGCAGTAGTGACCTCGAGCTTAGTGACATCGAGATGGATTAAGAGCAATAAAGTAAGAACAATAAATGTAAAGGACAATTCTGATGAACAGTAAGAGAGAAAGTAGGATAGTATATTCTTTCCAATGATGAGATGATGTTACAATGATTGGGGTCCCTTTATATAATAGGGGAACCCTAAATAAGGTATATTTTTATTTATAGTAAAGAATATTCTTGATACAGCTGTCTAACCGCCTAGTACGGAATAGTATAATCCTGTTCCGGGATTTGCGCCGTGATCTTGGGGACGTGGCAGGAATCTAGCCCATTCTGTTACAAGTCCATAACGGTACTATTCCGGGGTCGAGCATACACGACCTCGGTATGTATCGTGCTCTGTCTTCGAACTCGGGTCTGGTCCCTCGAGCTCGAACTCAACCTTGCCTGAACTCGGACTTTGGATGACCTCTCGAGCATATAGATCGAAGGCATACGATCTCGACCGTATACAACCATGAAACTGGAGGATGATCTTGTGGACGGTATTTGCTCATGCTTGGAGGCTTTTTGGCGGTCGTGGTCATGCTTTAAGCGATAAATATTGATTTTATATTTGATTAAAATCTATTATTATGTGTTATTTATATTAGACGTAAGTAATCCTGACTATTTTCTTCCGCCTTTTATATTTGTATTCCATCAATTTAAATGAAGAGGAAAAGGACGCACCATAGGGGAAGATTTAGGAACACAGGTAACCACTACTTCACAGTCGAATTTGGAAAATGCGTATTAATATAAGTCCACCATTGGTGGGTGTTGGCCCAAATTCGTATATCATAAAAGAGAATAAGTACAAAACTTGGGCACATTGAATGGTAAAGATATAATTCAGCTTGCTTCACAAGACAATCTGTAACATTCCAATTCTTTAATTTTTTTTCTGTTTCTTGTTGATCTTGTGATTAACTAATTGTAATTTCGAGCATTAGAAAAGATAGAGTTAACCAAACATACACGAAATCAGGAGGAGCGTAAAGAAGGCGTCCAATTTTTATGGAATTGAATGTGATAGGATAACTTCTTTGTAGCCCCGTTCCTGGAAATTCATAAATATTTGCATAAACAACCAAAATTACAATAGAGCAATGCAAATAGTAGAAGCATATTCCCTTCCTTTCACTTGCACCTAAAAAGAAAGATAAAGTCATAATAAAAGTGCGTATTATTAGGTATAAGTGAAGAAGAAGAAGTGGACCCCAACACCATATGGAAGGCTTGGGAATGCAGGAACCCACTACTCCACCATTTGGTGATCGGTGAACCAAGTCAAATTTTAGAAATGCATATTTCCAAATTCCAGGTCAAATGCTTATTTAGAGTCTACGTAAAAGTGATTACCCTCATTCTCTCGGTTTCAAATTAAGTTTCGTTTTACCCCAGTACCTAATTTGGTCCTAAATAAGTATCATTTTATAAATAAAAAAAGTAATAATTGTTTTTCTCGGTTCTATCCTTGCTCCAACGAATAATCTATATGGTCTAATTATGAAGATGTAAATTGAGAAAATATAAAAGATAATTAATCAAATAACTCTTGTGTTATTAAATAATTTTATAAATGTGTGTGAACATTGTAAAGACACTTATTTTGAACCAGAGTGAACACAATGGAGTGTCTGAAAAGTAATTTTCTTTAAGTTTCTCATTTTGTGAGAGAACATCCGACTTTACTTCTGAAGTAGTTGGTTACAATTCAACTTTATGTCCCGACTAGAGTAATCTGGCACCATCTCGCAGGTTGTCAAGTTAATTACGCATGCTAAACTAGGGTTTCTAATGTACGACACCTACAATGAGTGAGGCTCTCTGATCACATGCTGATGATGCCAGATAACAACGTGAGAATGGTTACACCGGAGATAGGGGTTCCCCAAAAATTGAACCAAATGAAACTAATGCATTGGTTACCAGGGATGGGCTGTGCACCTATGGTACTGCAAGCTCCAGCAACGGTAGAATCTGAAGATCACCACCCAATGACACTACTACAAAATTTAGTTTTAGCGACGGACGAATTCTGTAGCTAAATAGAGAAATCCGTCGCTAATCTCATTTAGAGACGGATTAGTGACAGATTATCAAGAAATTCTGCTAGCTATGGGTGACTTAGCGACAGATTACCGACGACGTTCGTAGCTAATTCCAGCTTTTTTTTAGTAGTGTGAAGACTGGCACGAACTCGGTAGCGCGGAAGCTCACCTATTCAGCAGGGTCTCCCACAAAGACTAAGGATGATGTGGTTAAAAGAAAGATGCAACTCATATTTTATCCGCTGGTTATAAAGTCTGGGGTGAAGCTGAATTCTAAAGAGCTTGAGGAGCAATGTTAGCCATGGAAGTGTGTCTTAATTTGATATGTCACTAGGGTAACCCAAGCATTAGGAGATGCTGAAATTCGTTTATGGGGTATGGAATGTTGTGACAGTACCGAAGGTATTTATTCATGACGATGGCTATTTTATATTCTCATTCGAGTCAATAGAGGACAAAAATCAAATCATACAGAATGGCCCTTATATGTTCAATACTCGTCCCATGGTATTGAAGGAATGTGCCCTATGATTTTAAACCCGAAAAAAAAATCTTTGCGTGTAATTCCAATTTGGGTTATGCTACCTGGTCTTCCTATTTAATGTTGGGCTGAGGAAAATTTTGATAAAATAGTCAGCTATCTAAGGAAACCTATCTGTACTGATAAGTTTACAGCTCAATGTGAGAGATCTCTTATGCTCGTGTCCTCAATAGAGATGGACATCACACAACCCATTCCGAATGAGCTACTAATTGAACGACCAGATGGCAGTATATGAAAGCAATTTGTGGAATATGAATGGAAACCAAGGTTTTGTCAAGACTGTAATAATTTTGGACATTTAACTAGAGAATACAAAGTCGAGGTTCAGCTGTCAGAAGTGAAAAAGCCCAATAGAAGGAAGAAGAAGGAGAAATGTGAATGAAATACATAGACATATGTCACAAATGTTGTGATTACTATTGAGGTTACTGAAGCACATGAAATATCTAAGTAGGTACATGTTATCAACAGAGGGGAACAAGCTATGGTGACCCAAAGAGATGCTAGCAAGAAGGATCATAAACATATTGACTATGAGGAGCTCTCAAGAAGGAACCATTTTTCCCATTGAGAATTCAAGGAGGGGACACAAACAAACCAACACAACTATTATTAATTGTGTTTATGATAATGCTCAGGATGTGACAATGGAGAACAACTATCACGATCCAAAATCCCACCTTAAGGATCGTGATGGCACCTAGTCTTTAAAGCTAGGTAAGCTGATCACTTACAACAGTTAAACCAATTAAACATGATATTATAAAGCATATTTTAATATAAATAAGAAATTAAAGGTGATATATGCCAACACGACGATAATCACTACAATTCCCAAGACTAGGTAGTACAAAGTTACAAACTCTAGTTGAATGCATATAAATATAAAAAAATACAATACTTTGGGATAATAATTTGACAGTGTAAATGTAAAGGAAATGACTCCAAGGAACTGCAACGACCAAGCAACCCTACTCTGAATCCTCGTGATCAAGAAAACTAACTCTGCTTGAGTCTGTTATCTCCAATACTTGGATCTGCATAAAATGTGTAGAAGTGTAGTATGAGTACGCCATGGTCGGTAGCCAGTAAGTATTAAGAATAATATCGGTGGAGTAATGATGAGGTACAAGTCCAGATACTACTAGATTAACCTATGCAGAATATCAGTATAAAGCTAATAATAGAAGCAAGAATAAGTAAATGAGAACAAGGAATAAACATGTGATTAAACAATAATGTCACGACCCAAAATCCACTAAGGGTCGTGATGGCGCCGGACTCCACTGTCAGGCAAGCCAACAACAAATAACTAGTAACTTCTCGTTTAAATATTTTCTGAAATCACTTCTTTTAGGCATTTAAGCAATACGTGATGAATTCCATTGAATAAATGATGAAACAATTAACAATTTTACATTTCTGAATAAACCTATAGACATCCCCAAAATCCGGTGTCACAAGTGCATGAGCTATTTCTATGAGACAATACAATACCACATCCGTCCGGAATACAAATGGACAAAAAGTAAATACAATATACTGGAAGGGACTATACTAGCTGCGGGCCGTCTCGAGTAATGCAACTCACCTAGTCCCAGTATCATCCATGCTGCTACGCCCAGTAGGCCACTAGTAGTGCAAGTGCCTGTGCAACAAAAATGCACAGAAGTGTAGTAAGAGTACAAAAATAACGTGTACTCAGTAAGTATCCCGCCTAATCTCGAAGAAGTAGACACGAGATGGCAACTTCGACAGTTACTAAAGGTCCAGTAATAATATTATTAATGCGATGACTCACGGGTTTATTAAGAACAATAGTAAAAGTTCAGATGAGTCACCAAACAGGCGAAAGTTCCTTTTTATTTAAAATCTCCGGATTCATAATCCATTAATTAACAATTTTCTCAAGTGGGGGAAAGCAGATATTAGTATCAACAACTATCACAGCAAGCAATACAAGCATGCGCAACTCATGCCGAGGACGTACGACCCGATCCAACAATATTTAAACTCTGCACTGCCAGAGGGTCAAATGGCGCGAACCATAGATGCATCTAATTACTATACCGAGGCGTTCGGCCTGTTCCACAATATATAATCACATTCAAACAGTTAATTAAGAACTCACCAGGGAGCAATTCATCCAGGGGAAAAACCAATTTCCTCTTAACAATTCAAGAAGATGAAGGTAAATTTTTTTAGCAATTTATTTACTAACTCAACGTGATTTAAAAAATTCAAACTGTCAATAAGATTACAAGTATTCCATGTACAGCATGCTTCTGGGTCCTAGACTACCCGGACAATAACATAATAGTAGCTACGCACGGACTCTCGTCACCTCGTGCGTACGTAACCCCCACAAATAGGAGCACATAATCAATTATTTCACCTATAGGGACAATTCCCTCTCACAAGATTATAAGGGAGACTCACCTCGCTCCGAAGCCTATATTCCGATTCAAGAACGCGCTCAAACCCCCAATTCGGAGCCGAGCGATCCAAAAACTATTCAAATAGGGTAAGAACTAGTCAATACATGCTCAAAAGTTCATATTCTAATTATTAAACCAATTTCCCAACCCTAGGCGCAAGGTTCCTAGAATTCACCCTCGGGCCCACGTGCCCAGATTCCGGAAATTTTTCGAAGGAAGTTGTTCTCTACAACCTAAGGATCAATAATATATGATTTCTAGTTAATTCCATAACAATTTTCGTGGTTAAATCTAAATTTTATCAAAACCCTAGGTCTTACTCTATTCCCTTGATTTTACCCAATTTCTAGTGTTTAATCTACCTAATATGCAAGTATTAAACTAAAGATGGGTGGAATAAACTTACCTCACAATGGTAAGTGGAAGTCTTCTCTCCAAAGCTCCCAAAATCGCCAATGGAAAAGTGTTTTTGTGATAAAAATGGTCTTGAACTCGTATTAAATGAACCTCACTGCCCAGCAATTTCCGCATCTGCGGTCCGGGGACCGCATCTGCGAGAATTTAACCGCATCTGCGAAAAAGGGGAGGGAAGGCTGGACCGCATCTGCGGTCTGGGAGCCATATATGCGGAGCCGCATCTACGGCTTGGGAGCCGCATCTGCGGTTCCTGGCTTGGCCTCCTTGGCCGTATCTGCGATTGAAGCGCCGCATCTGCGGTCCCGCATTTGCGGTCCAAAAACCGCAGATGCAGTTATGACAGAAGCAGCAGCTCTTTAGGCCTTTCCCAAAATTCCAATTTCGATCCGTTAACCACCCTGAATCCACCCGAGGCCCCCGGGACCCCAACCAATCACATCAACCAGTCCCAAAATACATTACGGACTTGCTCGAGGCCTCAATCACATCAAACAACGCTAAAATCATGAATCGACCTCCAATCCAAGCTTTATGAACTTTAGAATTTCAAACTTTTACTTTCGATGTTTAAACCTGTCAAATCACGTCCGATTGACTTCAAATTTTGCAGACAAGTCATATTTGACATTACGGACCTACTCCAACTCTTGGAATCGGATTCCGACCCCGATATCAAAAAGTCCACTTCCGGTCAAACTTCTTAAAAACCTTCAAATTTCTATCTTTAGCCAAACGACTTCAAAATGACCTACGAACCTCCGAATTCCCTTCCGATCGCGCTCCCAACTCCAGAATGACCATACGGAGCTACTCCCATGCTCGGAATCTCAAACGGACATCGATAACACTGATATACACTTCAAGCCAAACTTATGAAATTTCTTCCACAAACTCGGTACCGGTAGAAAACCTCATATCAAATAAAACCTTGTCCAAAACCTTCGTATGCTGCCAATAACGCAAGAAACACGTAGGAACTCATAACCACTCATCAGATCAACAAGTCCCGGGGCTCTCTCGCCCGATAAAATCCATTACCTAATTTTAAGCTAACTTCCTATATTATTCTTCAGAACATACCGTAATCAAATCCGATAGCACTCATTCCAGGTCCAATGACCTCATCTCATCAAATACAAGCTACTCTACTGACACGTCACACCAATACTACCTCGAGCTACATGTCGTGCAATCCGTGCACAACCAAGAATCAACTTTAATGTACCCAAACATGGAAAGAGAATCAAATGAGAGAAGCATTCTGCAAGTATCAACAGATACCATCACAAGCGTAATGCTATAAACCTATCACACATAGTAGAACGAAACACACGAATCTAACATAAGGATCATATCCCATCATAACTCCGTCGCAGTACGTGACGCAATCCAAATATTAGCCCATATGAAATACCTCGAGCCATAATGCTCAAAATCAACAACCATATGCAAATAAATGACAAAACACGAAGTGCATGACCTTAACCATGGAGAAACGGATAGCATGATATACCACAAACAGGAAAGAACATAAACAAGGCGCGGTCAACCATGCATACCCCAAGGGCCATCTTACCCGGACTCCACCACAAGGCCTAAACACTACCACATCATACGTGCAAATAGTCAATAGTCTCATAACTCATCGTGGCATAGAAGAGTAACACATGGAAGACAATTGAACACGAATAAGATCAACTACAACCGATGACACCACCCTCAACGGTAGTTGTGCTGAGTAAACAAATCCGACTCGATGTAGAACACATATTCTCGTTAGGCCTACCCGTGGCCTCCAAATCAATTTCGGTCCTCCCAAAATAGGTAGATACTCTCTAGTTGCCCACAAACTACTATATTTCCTTTGAAGCACCCAATACTGCTGCAACCAGGATACCCACTCTAAAGAGACCTTCTATGAATCTGAAGTTGTTTCTCTAACCTCTCATATACTGAAATGTAGGATTAATAATAGCATAGAAATACCGCAAGTCTCAATACTAACCCATGCAAACCTCAGATCTTAACCATATGCAATTTCGAGGAATCTTCCCATACCACAGATATACCTCAGACCAAAACTACTATACATACGACCGTGTAATATGATCGTCGATAGTAGACTCCCCCACTTGGCGCGAAGCCATAGGACACAACATCCGATGATCCATAATACCGGTCTTTATAAGCTCATATAACACCAATCATAGGTACCTCAAATCATCTACTAAGCGCATATCCAACCTCGTGGCGGTCAAGCTCGCTTCTTCAAGTGCCTTGAATGATAATATGTACCTTCCACTGAATAGAAGTCCGACACGAAACACATAACCTCTAATACTGCTGACTAGCCTCAAATCAACATTCTCCCATGACCCTACCACGATCACCATAACTAGACAATGAATCAAATCCCCGCAAGCTCGTACTCACCAACCAGATACCAGCACCCGCTGCACCCCATACATGAACAACTGAAAGGTCTACCAATACATCTGCATCCTCAGTTTGTACAATACCTCAAGATAATGGTCGAGCCTCGTAGACCATCCACAGCATCACGAACCGTCGGTGCATAGCTGATGCCGAGTACGCAATATCATATACGAGTGGATGCAAAGGAATGTAAGATATACGCTTCACACTGAATTAATGCCGCACGATAAGAAATGACGAAAGTGAAATTTCTTGATAGTTCCGTAGCCTCTCGAAGATAAGTATAGACGCCTTCATACCGATCCGCAAGACTCTACTAAACTTGTTCGTGACTCATAGAACCTATGAACCTAGAGCTCTGATACCAACTTGTCACGACCCAAAATCCCACCTTAAAGATCGTGATGACACCTAGTTTCTAAAACTAGGTAGGTCGATCACTTACAATAGTTAGACCAAATAAACATGATATTATAAAGCACATTTAATTTAAATAATAAATTTAATGGTGATACATGCCAACATGGTGATAATCACTACAATCCCCATGACTAGGTAGTACAAAGTCACGAACTCTAGATGAATGCATACAAATATGAAATAAATACAATACTGTTCGGATAAGAATTTGACAGTAAAAATGTAAAGGAAAGGACTCCAAGGAACCGCGACAACCAAGCAGCTCTACCCTGAATCCCGACAATCAAGAAACTAACTCTGCTTGAGTCTGTTATCACCAATACTTGGATCTACACAAAATATGCAGAAGTGTAGTAAGAGTACGCCGCGGTCGTACCTCGTAAGTATCAAGACTAACCTCGGTGGAGTAGTGATGAGGTACAAGTCAAGACACCTACTAGACATAATAACCTATGCAGAATATCAGTATAAAGCTAATAATAGAAGTAAGAATCAGTATATGGAAACAAGGAATAAACTTGTGATTAAATAGAAAAGTAATGAGAACACAGTTAAAGTACCAGCGAAACCAATTAAGGAAAACCAATGACAACCAATTAATCAAGCCATTCTAACATTAGGTTTACAATAAAACCTCCCCGAGGTACCATACCTCATAACAACAAGTCACGAGTCCCAAATCACAAACCATATATACATGGCACCTCGTGCCTATATTGATCACTACTGCACGTACAACTGACATGCCAATATCACAATCCCCCGGGCATGGTCACAGCCTCACTATCACAATCCACCCATCATGGTCACATGCTCAATATCACAATCCACCCAGTATAGTCACGGGCTAACAGTCCAATCATATCACAGAAAAAGCAGATATACAAGAATAATATGCATGATCAATGAACATCAAGTTCCATATCCCTGAACTGGTATAAATGACATGTTACGGTGCATACATGCGCAAGTGTACTATCACAACTCAAGTAAACATGTGAAATTAGAGACACCAAGGTGCACATTGGAAACAACACAACAAATCACGTAATATGCATGACACACGCAAGGAAATCACACCACCATATGAATATCATCAATAACATGCCCCAGACCATCACATATCATCCCTGACATAGCCACCCTTATCTCTGTTGACAATATCATAATAGCCACCCGTATCACTCCGCCTGGTAATAACACAATAGACACCTGTATCGCTCCGCCCAGACAATATATCAATTGCCACCTGTATCACTCTGCACAATCCAATGAGATGCAACCCTTATGCTCCGCATAGCAACAATCAATCCACACAACAAATCCACCTATGCCAAAATCATAATAACACGACATATCAACTCATACCACAAGTGCCCATAGGCCACAATACTTCTGAAACAATAATACCAATGTAACCATAGTACATAGCCCACGACTCAACCACAATGTGTACAGGAATCCAATAACAACAGAATGAAACAAGAAATAACTTAACAATGAAAAATAATCCATAAAAAACAACTTCAACTAAAATAGATTAATAACTCTCAATAACTTCAACTCCAATTACTTGCTTAAGAATAAGCCCAACAATGGAAGGCATGGCATGTGATAATGACCTCAATTAAATACATATAAGAGTGACTCGACAACCAAAGATAGAACATGTACTATTAATTTCAATTAAAGCATATAAGAATAAACTTGACAATGTAATATAGAACATGAAATGACAAATTCAATTAGAGCATGTATTGATAAACTTGGCAATAGAATGTAGAACTTGTAATGACGAAATCAATTAAAGCATATAAGGATAAACTTGGCAATGGAATGTAGAACATGTAATGACAAATTGAATTAAATGCATATAAGAAGGCTAAGAGTCTAATTCGGTATGTTTTCACATATAAGGCTGTGTACACACTTGTCACCTCATGTATACGTCTTCCACATAATTCAAATAGTGCAATTAAACCAAGTCCTACGGGGTAGTTTCCTCCACACAAAGTTAGGCAAGATACTAACCTCAAAGAAGCGAAATCAATACTCTAAAATGTCTTCCCCTGTGAACCAACCTCCGAACGGCTTGAATCTAGCCAATATAAATTAATATTACAAATAAAAGTTGTGGGAAATAATTTCGAATAGTAAAGCTTCGATCTTTAATGAAAACCAAAAAGTCAACCCAAAAGTTAACCCCAGGCCTGCACCTCGGAACCCGATAAAACTCATACAATCCGACAGCCCATTCGAATACGAGTCTAACCATATAAGTTTCATCCAATCCAACCATAATTTCATGTTCAAAACCCCAAAATTCAATCTCTTATCTTCAAGTCAAAACCCCCCAATTTTCTTTTCTTCAAATCCTTGATTTAAGTGTAATAATCCATGAAAGAATAAAAAATATAATCAAAACAAAGATAAAATTACTTACCCTCATGATTTGGGTATTTATCTCCTCCAAAATCGCCTTACTTATGCTCCAAGAATTCAAAATGTGGAGAAACTGAACTCAAAATCCCGAAATTGGATGTTATAAAGCCCTGCCAATCACCCTTCTTCGCGATCGTGGTCAAAAACCTCACGGTCGTGATCCCAAAAGTGCCAAGCACTGATTTACCCTCCGTGATTGCGATGAAGAAACTCTATTACCTTCCTAAATTCTTTCCATATAGCCTGTTGTATAGCAGACATAATGTTTTGTACAATACTCCAAATGACAAACGATTTAATTTTCTGGGAACTAGAAACAAAAGGCTATAACTTTCGTTTTGAATCACCTCCATATTCCAAATATATTTCAAGATATAAGCTTCCAAAGTCAGCCATATGACAATATATATTCTTCTACGCGATCGCAAGAAAGGCTTTTGCGATCGCGATTCACAAGGCCCAAACATGAATTTGCTCTTCGCGAATGCGACCCAAAGGTCCGCAATCATGATTATACCCCTGTAGCCAAAAACCAGCAACTAAAAAGACTTAGAAATCATCTGAAACCGCCCCGAAACTCACCCGAGCCCCTCTGGATCCGTGCGAATATAACAACAAGTCCCAAAACATAATACGAACCTATGCGAGGCCTCAAATCACACATTGTAACATCAAAACCATGAATCATCGATCAAGATTAATCTCTTAACTTCATAAACTTCAAACTTCAGACGAAGCGTCCGATTCAAGCCTAACCAATCCGGAATGAACCCAAATTTTGCATACAAGTTTCAAATCTCATATCTAACCTATTCAAACTCCTAGAACAAAAATTTGAACCTGATAACATCAAAGTCAACTTCCATTCAAACCTATGAACTTTTCAAACCTTTAAATTGCCAACTTTACTCAATTAATACTAAAACCTTCTAAACACATCCAAATGCAAATCCGGGCATACGCCCTAGTTCAAAATCACCATACGGACCTACTTAATCCATTAAAACTCTAATCCGAGGTGAAATATACCAAAGTCAAACTTGGTCAACTCTTCCAACTTAAAGGTTCTAAAATGAGAATCATTCTTCCAAATCAATCTCGAATCACCCGAAAACCAAAACCGATGATTCACACAAGTTATAATACATCATACGGAGCTACTCATGCCCTCGAACTACCGAACAGAATGCTAATGCTCAAAATGACCAACCGGGTCGTTACAAAAACTGTAGATTAACCTTCCCCTATGATCCTTAGTGCATGGAACATTAGAGGATTGAATAAACCCTTCAAACAAAGAGAATTCAAGTCCTTCTTAATTAAAAGTATGATTGATCTAATAAGATGTTTTGAAACTAAAGTTAAGCAGAACAATGATACAAAGATTAAGAAGAAAATAGGGATAGAGTGGGAATTCATAGATAACTATGCTCATACTCAGAATGGGAGAATTTGGGTGGGTTGGAAAGCACCAAATGTACATGTGACAATGATAGAATCCTCTGCTCAATTGATGCACCGGTCAGTGCAAGATAAGAACTCTTACATCTCTAGTTACATAATATTTTTGTATGGTCTACATACAGTACAAACTAGAGTACCTCTATAGAATCACCTAAGAAATATACATGGCAATATATAAATTCTTCATAGCTTATTCTAGGAGATTTTAATACAATTTTATTTGCTGATGATAAAATTAATGGGGCTCCAATGCACCAATCAAGATGGACTTTTAAAGTACATTACTGAAATTGGTATAGGACAACTAACAAAAAGAGGATGCCAATTCTCTTAGAGTAACAAAAGGGGTGTAGATGACAGAATCTATAGTCTTATTGATTGGTCCTTTGGGAAAGAAATAACCTTACAATTGCATATAGCATGGCAGAGAATCTGTAAATAGAAGTATATTTTGGATACTTTGAATAGTTTTCCATGCTATTAGACAACACAATTGTCGGAGATATAGCAAGATAAGATAGATGGAAAGTATAGAGTTTATTTGTTTGGGTATTTTTTGTTTGAGTGTGACTCTAGAGTCCAAAGAGCGATCAACTGCATATGTTATACGTGGTTGAAATAATATCTTTCAATTTTGACAAAAAAATTATGTTTGGACATGCATTTCTGTTAAAAAAATATTGGACTTTTGTGAGTGAGAATTTTTTTCTTTTGAAAAACATGAAAAAACCATTTTTTTTGTTTTTGAAAACTCGTTTTCAAAAATTCTCTAAAAACATCCAAATTTTCATCGACAAATACGTTATTGAAAAAAAATTAAAAAAAAAAGAAAACAAAATCATGGACAAACGAGTCCTAAGTCACAAAGAATGAAAATTTCTCCACAAGGTCTGCACATGAGCCTAATGATTTTGAGATCCACCTTAGTCTTCACATTCACTAAATTAATATGAAATCCATAAAACACCACTGGATTCCTCTATAGTCTGTAGCACTATATGATTGTAACGATCCAACCGGTTGTTTTGAGTAGTTTAGTCCCATTTTTCCTATTTTCCCTTGAGTTTTATGAGTAGTGGGTGGAATGTGATATGTTATTACGTGTCATGATACAATTGATATTTTGTTGGCAAGGGCGGATTATTCTATGTTGAGTTGTTACATATTCTTCGCGATGGTTAATATTTCTACTGCTATGCTTTTCGTTGTCCCTTTTACGTTGATATCTTGCACATGTTATTTTGACTAGTGAGTGTCTTTACTTGAACCTCGTCACTACTCCACCGAGGTTAGTCTTGATAGTCACTGTGTACCGATTGTGGTGTGCTCATACTATGCTTCTGCATATTTTTGTGAAGATCCAAGTACCTGAGATTGTGCTGGTCACTAGAGAGTCTAGCTAGAGCTATGGAGACTTTAGGGTATAGCTGTCGTTCCGCTTGCAGGCCTTGGAGTTTTCTTCTATTGTTTCCTTACTACAGTTTATTCTATTCTAAACAATGTTGTATGTTTTTTTGAGATTTCTTGTGTACTCTCTAAAGAGCGTATGACTCAGTATTACCAGCTTTTAGGATGTATGACTGTTGTATTCACTTTACGGCTATGTTATGGCATTTGTTTCCCAGCTTTTGCTTAGTACTTAAGTTGTTTTATTCAATTTGAACTCATCAAGTGTTAGGCTTACCTAGTCTTAGAGACTAGGTGCCATCACAATCCTTAAGGTGGCATTTCAGGTTGTGAGAAGTTGGTATCGGATCTCTAGGTTCATAAGTTCTACGAGTCATAAGCAAGTTTAGTAGGGTCTTGCGGATCTACTGAGATGTCTATACTTATCTCGGGAGGCTACAAAACTTTTAGTAAATTCCACTTCTTTCATTCCTTATCGTGCGGATTTATTGATTTCAGAGTTTGAGCCTTTGTCTTTCTATTCTATCATAGATAGTGAGGACATGAGCTTCAGTTACTAATGATGCTGCCCCAGGGCTGGTGTTGCTAGGGGCCAGAGCAGAGGAAGAGGCTGAGGTGGTGCATGTGATACAACTAGAGAACCGGCCAGAGCAACATCTGAGGAGTCACCAGTAGCTCTAGTTGGGGAGAAGGCACCCGAGGCGCTTGTTACTACCCCTGGACTTCAGGAGACTTTGGCACATTTTCTGAGCATGTTTGGTACCTTGGCTCAAGCGGGATTGATTCAGATTGCACCAGCTACTTCTCATGTTAGAGGAGGAGCTCAGACTCCCACCGCCCGTACTCTAGAGCAGCGGGCTCATGTTGATTAGGATTCAGGTGTTATGCCAGTGCAGCCTGTGATTGCGGTTCAGCCCGAGGTCAGGCCAGTTGTGACAGAGGAGGAGCAAAAGAGACTAGAGAAATTTCAGAAGTACCATCCTCCTCATTTCTGCGGCGGGCCGTCTAAGGATGCGCAACGTTCTTAGACCACTATCAGCGTATTCTGCACAACATGTGCATAGTGGATTTTAGCAGGGTCGACCTTACTACTTTCTAGCTGACAAGTCCAACATATAGATGGTGGTAGGCATATGAGGAGAGTAGGCCAGTTGGCGTAGCACCGGTTACTTGGTCTCAGTTCTCTGATCTCTTTTTGAAGGAGTTTGTTTCACAGACCCTTAGGGGTGCATTGCGCATCGAGTTCGAGTAGTTGCACCAGGGGACTATGACTGTGCTCGAGTATGCTATGAGGTTTGCTGAGTTATCTTGTCATGCAGCTGCTTTGTTTCCATAGTTAGAGAGAGAGTCCACAAATTTATTGAGGGACTTAGTTATGGTCTCAGATTTAGGATGGCATGGGATGGGGAGAATGATACTCATTTTCATCATCTATGGCCAGGAGAGGGAGGATAGGGAGGCCAAGAGGCCTCGAGGATTTAGTGGTTCGCATTCTTTAGCTACAACTAATCATGGCAGAGGTTTTATTAGTCGACCAGTTCATTCTGCAGTTTAGGTTACTCGTAGTGATCGTGCTAGTCAGGGTCCTCAGAGTACTTATTTTGGATAGCTATCTTCTAGTGCACCTTATGCATGGGGTTGCTACAGAAGTTATCTCGCTGTCTTGGTCAAGCTTAGTACCAGCAGCCACGCCCGCATAGTGGTTATTTCGAGTGGTGTTACTAGGAACATGGTGAGAGATTCTCCCAAGCTTCGGAGGGGTGGACCTCCGCAGGGTACTCAGGCTATGGTTTTTGCTCCAACTACTACTCCACCTACACAACCAGCTAGAGGTGGAAGACAGACAGGTAGAGGTCGTGCAAGAGGGGGAGGCCAGACCCGTTGTTATGCTTTCCCTGGTAGGACAGAGGTAGTTGCATCAGATGTTGTCATCGCATGTATTTTCCCGGTCTTTCATAAAGATGCATCGGTTTTATTTGATCCAGTTTCCACTTATTCGTATGTGTCATCCTATTTTGCTTCATACTTGTACATGTCTCATGATTCTTTGGGTGCCCCTATTTATGTGTCTATGCCCGTTGGGTATTCTATTGTGGTAGACTGGGTATATCGTTCTTATTTAGTCAGGATAGGGGGCTATGAGACTAGGGTTGACCTTCTGTTACTCAATTTGGTGGATTTTGATATGATTTTGGGCATGGAATGGTTGTCACCCTATCATGTTATTCTTGATTATCACACTAAGACCATGACATTGGCTATGTTGGGGTTGCCGAGGTTGGAGTGGAGAGGTTCATTGGCCTATGTTCCTAGTAGGGTGGTGTCTTTTCTGAAGGCACAACGGATGGTTGAGAAGGGTCACTTGGCACTTAGCCTTTGTGATGGATGTTAGTGGTGATACTCCTACCGTTGAATCAGTTCCGGTAGTGAGAGAGTTTCCAGATGTGTTTCCAATAGACCTACCGGGCATGCCACCTGATATGGATATTAATTTTGGTATTGACTTGATGCCGGACACTCGGCCCATATCTATTATACCATATCGCATGACAACAATTGAGTTGAAAGAATTAAAGAAACAACTTCACGAGTTGCTTGATAAGGGTTTCATCAGGCTGAGTGTTTCACCTTGGGGTGCTCCAGTGCTTGAAGAAGAACGACGGCTCTACGAGGATGTGTATTGACTACAGGTAGTCGAACAAGGTTACTGTCAAGAACAAGTACCTATTACCGCATATTAATGATTTATTTTATAATCTTGAGGGAGCTAGTGTATTCTTGAAGATTGATTTGAGATTAGGGGACCATCAATTGAATATCCGAGCTTTAGATATTCTGAAGATGGCTTTCGGAACTCGCTATGGTCACTATGAGTTTTTGGTGATGTCTTTTGAGCTGACCAATGCACCAGCAACCTTCATACTTTTACAAAATCATGCATGTTTATTATTGAAACTACTTTGTTTAGCAACGCTACCCCAATGATACAGACGGTATCACCAGATCAAAGCCGAACGAGTCAAGCAAAGCTAGCGGGGATACGAACAAACCTCCCCCTTACAAAACTCACGATTTTTCTTTGGATGCAGGCACTAGGATTGCGAAATCCTTAAACATACTGTACGCCCAGGGGACAAACATTATTCAAAAATACGATTCTCAGAACCGTTGCACTTGCCAACATTTGCTATCAGCACACACAAGTAATGCTCCGTAGTCACAATGCTCCCAGTAATCACAACGCTGCAATCTGCTCTCAGCTAAGAAAACTCCACTGTCATTTGTTATTTTATTTCTTGCATAAGGCTACCATTCTGCCTTCCGAGGTTAAGCTTTACCTCCATCTGCATCTGCATTGCATAAGGCTACCATTCTGCCTTCCAATTTGCATAAGGCTACTATTCTGCCTTCCGAGGTTAAACGCTACCTCCATCCACATCTGCATTGCATAAGGCTACCATTCTGCCTTCCGAGGTTAAGCTTTACCTCCATCTGCATCTGCATTGCATAAGGCTACCATTCTGCCTTCCAATTCGCATAAGGCTACTATTCTACCTTCCGAGGCTAAACGCTACCTCCATCCACATCTGCATTGCATAAGGCTACCATTCTACCTTCCGAGGTTAAGCTCTACCTCCATCTGCATCTGCATTGCATAAGGCTACCATTCTGCCTTCCAATTTGCATAAGGCTACTATTCTGCCTTCCGAGGTTAAACGCTACCTCCATCCACATTGGCATTGCATAAGGCTACCATTCTGCCTTCCGAGGTTAAGCTCTATCTCCATCTGCATCTGCATTGCATAAGGCTACCATTTTGCCTTCCAATTTGCATAAGGCTACTATTCTGCCTTCCGAGGCTAAGCGCTACCTCCATCCACATCTACATTGCATAAGGCTACCATTCTACCTTCTGAGGTTAAGCTCTACCTCCATCTGCATCTGCATTGCATAAGTCTACCATTTTGCCTTTCGATTTGCATAAGGCTACCATTCTGCCTTCTGAGACTAAACGTTGTCTCCATCCGCATCTGCATTGCATAAGGCTACCAATCTGCCTTCCGGGACTAAACGCTGTCTCCATCTGCATTCGCATTGCATAGGGCTACTATTCCGCCTTCCCATCTGCATGGCTGAAAGATCACCACATATTGCTTCTGCATGGCTGAAAAATCGCCTCGTACTGTACTGCACTGCATGGCTGAAAGATCGCCACATATTACATCTGCATGGCTGAAAGATAGCCTCATACTGCATTTCATGGCTGAAAGATCGCCACATACTGCATCCGCATGGCTGAAAGATCGCCTCATACTGCATCTGCATGGCTGAAAGATTGCCTCATACTGCATCCTTCATGGGCTGAAATATCGCCAACTCATCCAAAGGCGTCATCGTTCGGAGGCACCATCTTCATAGCCCGAGAACACCATGTCATGGCCTGAGGATCTCTTTCAATCATTTTCATATCATTATTCAAAGGCGTCATGGTTCGGAGGCACCATCCTCATAGCCCAAGAACATCATTTTCATGGCCTGCGAATCCCTTATCATACGCTCTATGGCCCGGGATATCATGGTCTAAGGATATCATCCGCATCGTCCGAAGACAACATTCATGGTCCAGCGGGAATTTGCATCATGTTTAAATTTATGCACAATATACGTTTGTATTGCTTCTATTTGCAGGTGAAACGGCAAGCAACGGCTATCCCAACAGGAGCAATCCCGCTCCAGTTCCCTCAAGCCATATCAAACCTAACCATTCCCATAAACCGTTCACTCACCCAGCCCTAGATGTGACGTTCGTCCTTGAAATAGCTTCATCGGTATACTCCGCCGATGGATCCGGAACTACATACGACCTGATTCCTGTGAAACCAGAGATATGTAGGCAGCTCAGAAGCCAGGGTGCGGCCTAAATCTTCCAAAACCGTTTCGCTCAGTCAAAATTGGCTATCATTTCTTTACCCGAAAACTCTTTCATCCTTCCCGGGTAAAGAGAGGCAGTTGTTGATACCCATTTTTTTCTCAAACTATTTTTAAATTTGCATATATGCCTTCAAAATCACTTTTTATAATAATTGGTATTTTTCCATAATTTTCCATACTATTATCAATTTATTTTCTAATTTATTCAATATTTTATATCCAATAATTATTCATAAATTGCATTACAAGTAATTTCAAAGTATTTCTTAGCTCAATATATCATTTTTAATCCTATTAGGATTTAATTATTTCACAAATTAGCCAATTCGGCAGTGTTTGGCTATAATTACAACAATTTTGCAATTATAGCCTAATTGTACACTTTATGCTATTTTAATTCAATAATCAGTCATTTCATATTTTTCATATTAGTTAATTACCTTAATTTCACCTATTTAGCTTTAATTTTATTTTATCTAATTATTAGCTATTTTTATTAATTATTTATCTAATTTAGTTGGGTATTTAACAAGTAGCCACTCTTATTTAAATTATAACCTAAATCAAACCAA
>NC_031994.1:38786526-38899383 GCF_001879085.1 Nicotiana attenuata | reverse complement strand
AGAAGGTGATGACCCAAAGAAACCGGCAATTACTCTCAAACCAATCATAGTCCAGATCCAACCGTCTGAAGACGCTGAGTTGAATATGTCTATACCCCTTGAGTTTGAAGCAGCGCCACCCGCAAAAACACCGGTACCAATTGAGGTTGAATTCGTGTCTCCGGCAAATGCACCCGCACCATTTGAGGTTGCAGTCTTGCCACCCAAGGCGCATGTTCCATTCGAAGTGGCGATGTCAACCACGTCACCCTTCTATACAAATGCTATACCCTGGGACTATACAACCGAGGCAAGAAGGAAGGGCAAGGCCAGGACTGAAGAAATTGTCGCAGCACAGGGTATGACAAGAACTGGTAGAGTCTATACCCCTCAAAATCTAGCGGAATCAAGCAAGCAGGCTTCCAATTGGCCACCCCTCATTGAGATAGGTCCGGATGACCTTTGGAGGAAAGTACAGGCCAAGGAGTATTCGGTCATCGACCAGTTGAACAAGACGCCAGCACAAATATCCATTCTCTCTTTGATGCAAAATTCTGAGACGCACAAGAATGCTTTGTTGAAGGTGTTGAATGAAGCGTATGTACCAAATAACATCACCAGCGGGGAAATAGCTAATATGGTAGGAAAAGTTCTGGAAAGCCATAAGATCACCTTTTATGAGGACGAGCTGCCACCTGAAGGGATGGGGCACAACAAAGCACTGCACATCACTGTCCAATACGAAGATTATTTCATCACTAGGATCCTGATCGACGGAGGTTCTAGTCTTAACATTTGTCCGCTGGTAACACTCAAGAAGTTGGGCAAAGGGCTGCATGAGATAAAGGATGGAGCAATCAATATGAAAGCCTTTGATGGTTCTCAGAGATCCACCATTGGTGAGATTAGTCTATGCCTGCAGATGGGACTAACCCGGTTCGAGGTCGATTTCCAAGCAATAGATGTACCAACGTCTTACAACTTGCTGCTGGGACGGCCATGGATCCATGCTGCTGGGGTCGTAGCATCAACGCTGCATCAGGCAGTAAAGTTCGAATGGACTCACCAGGAAGTGATCATTCACGGTGACTGTAGCAACCCTATATACAATCGCCAGACCATTCCGACGATCGGGGGAAGAAGGAAGCTGGGTGGAGAAACTTACCACCACATTGAGCGGGTCAATGTTGTCGACAAAGACAAATGGTGGGATAGCAAAATCGAGAATATACTGAATTGGAGTGGGTGCGAACCCGGCAAAGGGCTCGGCAAGAACCTCCAAGGAATCTCTAAACCCATAAAACTCAAAAAACATGGCACTACCTTCGGTTTGGGATATGAATACACCTGGGAAGAATTCAATAGTTGGTCACCACCATGGCGCGGTCCTTACTACCCGCTAGAGCAGCCAATGCCGCATCTGGGGCAGACCTTCCAACAGGCCGACATTATTTATGGGTCAGATGAAGAAGAAGCACTGGCAGCAGTGAAGCACTTGTTTCTAGAGGACAGTGATATGGACTGTTGCGTTATTCTCGAGGAGGAGGGGGAGGAAGGCCCTTCCATACAGGCCGTGGGCAGAGGGGCACATTTCAAGAACTGGACCATCAGGACAACCAGAGCCCGACGAGCCTCGGGGTAGTAAGGCTAAAACAAGCATTATTCACTGTTTTATTTTGCTAAATGATTTTCTTTTCGCATTTTTCAATTCCTGCAATAAGATCTTCGATGTTCAAAACAGTTATTCAATTTATCAAAAGCATGTTTGATTTTTCTTATGAATTAATATTTATTGCTATCGTTTTCCTTCTTACTTTACCAATACAGCATTACTATTACTTATCTTGATGAACCAATGACTGTGACATACAATGAGACAACGCAACAAACGGACATTGATTCAGAGGAAGATGACATACCTGACGAGATTGTCAAAGAAGTTGAGAACTTTGAGAACTGACCTAAGTCCAACCTGGACGAGACCGAAATTGTCAACCTGGGAGATACAGAAAACATCAAGGAAACACGAATCAGCATTCACCTATCGCCATTAGAGAAGAAAGAATACACAGAATTTCTAAAGGAGTATGAGGACATATTTGCATGGTCGTATGATGACATGACTGGTGGCAGACTTTGTCCGCGACCGCATTGTTTGTCGATTCAGAATTCCAGAGTCAATCATTACTGATAATGGCTCCAACCTCAACAGCAACTTGATGAAAGCTATGTGTGAAACTTTCAAGATCAAACACAAGAATTCCACAGCCTACAGACCTCAGATGAATGGAGCTGTAGAAGCCGCCAACAAGAATATCAAGAAGATATTGAGGAAAATGATAGAGAAGCATAGACAGTGGCACGAGAAGTTATCATTTGATCTACTAGGATATCACACCACAGTCCGCACATCAACCGGGGCAACCCCCTATATGCTGGTTTACGGTACAGAGGCTGTCATTCCCGCTGAGGTAGAAATTCCTTCCCTAAGGATCATACAAGAAGCTGAGCTCGACGATGCAGAGTGGGTAAAAAGTCGTTATGAGCAACTAGCCCTTGTAGACAGAAAGAGAATGAACGCAATCTGCCATGGTAAACTCTATCAGAACAAAATGTCCAGAGCCTTCAACAAAAGAGTCAAGCCAAGACAGTTCACACCGGGGCAGCTGGTGTTATAGAAAAATTTTCCGCATCAAGATGAAGCCAAAGGGAAGTTCTCTCCTAACTGGCAGGTTCCATACATGTTTCACCGGGTTTTGATAGGAGGAGCCCTCATACTTGCAGAAATGGACGGAGAAGTCTGGCCAAAGCCGATCAATTCAGATGCAGTCAAGCGTTACTATGTGTAATCTTTAAGCTTTCCTTGTATGATGTAAATTGAACTACGCCTGACCTGATTCCCATTTAAGAGGGGATACATAGGCAGCCCTATGGGTTCGGTCACAATTCAATAAAATTTCATTTTCCCCCGCAATTGGAAAATGGGGGGAGAATTTTGAGGAGGGCCCTCAAAATTCCAAAGTAATTTCAGCCGATCGCCGCACGAGCAACAGTCAGAAATGTCATCCCATCAAACTGGGGCAGAATTTTAAGGAGGACCCTCAAAATTCTGTAGCAGGAGAGGTTGCAATGTCCCGAACTACTCACAGTTGTCGGTTCATCTAAAAGCTATTTTTAATTATACATTTATGTCATACTTTTACAAAATCATGCATGTTTATTATTGAAACTACTTTTTTTAGCAACGCTACCCCAATGATACAGACGGTATCACTAGATCAAAGCCGAATGAGTCAAGCAAAGGCAGCGGGGATACGAACTAACCTCCCCCTCACAAAACTCACGATTTTTCTTTGGATGCAGGCACTAGGATTGCGAAATCCTTAAACATACCGTACGCCCAGGGGACAAACATTGTTCAAAAATACGATTCTCAGAACCGTTGCACTTGCCAACATTTGCTATCAGCACACACAAGTAATGCTCCATAGTCACAATGCTCCCAGTAATCACAATGCTGCAATCTGCTCTCAGCTAAGAAAACTCCACTGTCATTTGTTTTTTTATTTCTTACATAAGGCTACCATTCTGCCTTCCGAGGTTAATCTCTACCTCCATCCGCATCTTCATTGCATAAGGCTACCATTCTGCCATCCAATTTACATAAGGCTACTATTCGCCTTCCGAGGTTAAACGCTACCTCCATCCACATCTGCATTGCATAAGGCTACCATTCTGCCTTCCGAGGTTAAGCTCTACCTCCATATGCATCTGTATTGCATAAGGCTACCATTCTGCCTTCCAATTTGCATAAGGCTACCGTTCTTCCTTCCGAGGTTAAACGCTACCTCCATCCGCATCTGCATTGCATAAGGCTACCATTCTGCCTTCCGAGGTTAAGCTCTACCTCCATCTGCATCTGCATTGCATAAGGCTACCATTTTGCCTTCCGATTTGCATAAGGCTACCGTTCTGCCTTCCTAGACTAAACGCTGTCTCCATCCCCATCTGCATTGCATAAGGCTATAATTCATCCTTTTGAGACTAAAAGTTGTCTCCATCCGCATCTGCATTGCATAGGGCTACTACTCCGCCTTCCCATCTGTATGGCTGAAAGATCGCCACATATTGCATCTGCATGGTTGAAAGATCGCCTCATACTGCACTGCATGGCTAAAAGATCACCACATATTGCATCTGCATGGCTGAAAGATCGCCCCATAGATCATTGAATGGCTAAAAGATCGCCACATATTGCATCTGCATGGCTGAAAGATCGCCTCATACTGCATCTGCATGGCTGAAAGATCGCCTCATACTGCATCCTTCATGGGCTGAAATATCGCCAACTCATCCAAAGGCGTCATCATTCGGAGGCACCATCTTCATAGCCCGAGAACACCATGTCATGGCCCGAGGATCTTTTTCAATCTTTTGCATATCATTATTCAAAGGCGTCATGTTTCGGAGGCACCATCCTCATAGCCCGAGAACATCATTTTCATGGCCTGCGAATCCCTTATCATACGCTCCATGGCCCGGGAAATCATGGTCTAAGGACATAATCCGCATCGTCCGAAGACAACATTCATGGTCCGGTGGGAATTTGCAACATGTTTAAATTTATGCACAGTATACGCTTGTATTGCTTCTATTTGCAGGTGAAACGGCGAGCAACGGCTATCCTAGCAGGAGCGATCCCGCTCCAGTTCCCTCAAGCCATATCAAACCTAACCATTCCCATAAACCGTTCACTCACCCAGCCCTAGATATGGCGTCCGTTCTTGAAATAGCTTCATCGGTGTACTCCGCCGATGGATCCGGAACTACATACGGCCCGATTCCTGTGAAACCAGGGATATGTAGGTAGCTCAGAAGCCAGGGTGCGGCCTAAATCTTCCCAAACCGTTTTGCTCGGTCAAAATTGGCTATCATTTCTTTACCCGAAAACTCTTTCATCCTTCCCGGGTAATGAGGGGCAGCTGTTGATACCCAATTTTTCCTCAAACTATTTTTAAATTTGCATATATGCCTTCAAAATCACTTTTTATAATAATTGGTATTTTTCCATAAGTTTCCATATTATTATCAATTTATTTTCTAATTTATTCAGTATTTTATATCCATTAATTATTCATAAATTGCATTACAAGTAATTTCAAAGCATTTCTTAGATCAATAAATCATTTTTAATTCTATTAGGATTTAATTATTTCACAAATTAGCCAATTCGGCATTGTTTGGCTAGAATTACAACAATTTTGCAATTATAGCCTAATTGTACACTTTATGCTATTTTAATTCAATAATCAGTCATTTTATATTTTTCATATTAGTTAATTACCTTAATTTTGACCTATTTAGCTTTAATTTTATTTTATCTAATTATTAGCTATTTTTATTAATTATTTATCTAATTTAGTTGGGTATTTAACAATTAGCCACTCTTATTTAAATTATAACCTATATCAAACCAACCCCTAACCCAATTACATAACCCATCAGACCCAAGCCCAAACCCAAACCATACCCGACCCAATCCCCGGTCCAATCTGGACCTTCTCTTCTCTCCTCCTCTCCGATGGACCCTATCCACCTTCTCCGGTCACCTCCCTCACCGGAAACCATGGCCTCCCATCATCTCCTGGCCTCTGCTTCACCCCATGCCGGTTTAACACTACCCTGAGGTCCTCAGGTGAACCTGGAGCGGTTCAACTCCTATCCATGGTCTTTCACGCCATTTTCCGGCCATCCATGGCCGTTTGAGTAAGATCTATGGCTTTTCCGGCTAAAACCAGTAACACTTTAAGGTTTTCTCATCTTCTCTAGGTTCTCTGAAACCCTAACTCTTAAGATTTTCCGATTTCTTTTAGATCTGTCTTAGATCTGTGTATATTATGAGCTTTTGTTGTTTTCCTCAAAGGTTTTTTCCGATTTTTCTAAAATAACTCCTCACCTTCAAACTAGGGTTCTTAAACACCTTTCGAAAATGCTTCTTTCTTCTGATTTTTGTATTAATCCGCAAACGCTTGTTTAAGCTTTTTCCTCTATTCGAGTTATTCCGATAAAAACCCTAATTTCGTCTCTTAAACTTCTTAGATCTGTACAGATCTGAGAAGGATCGAACTTATTTTACTTGTTTTATGAAAAATCTCCTTATTTTCGAGCGGTTTGTCGTCTTCCTAAACTAGGGTTTTTGAAAATCTTTTCTTCGAAATACTTTCCGGTCTTAAGTGTATCTATGTATTTTGACTGATTTTGTTGAGTTCTTCCTTGACCCTAACTAGCCTACGTCAAAATCCCTAATTTTTAGAGTTCTTCGTTTGGTTATATTAGTATGACTTACTGATTCTCATATTTCTTTTGAGTTCTTGTGATTTCTTGTGACTGCCTTGCCTTGATATGCTTCTACTGAGTTTCTCAACCTAGACTTACATCAATTCTATGTGTTTGTGTTCATCTTGACTGTTCGCATCAAGACTTGCATCTTTCTCACTGATTCTGTATCGTTTTATCTTCATGTTTTGCTAGAGTCGTGTGCTAATTCTTGACTACCCATGTCTTACTCTATTTATATGTTAAACATGCTGACTCTTTTCCATGATTTTCTCTTTGATTGATTCAGAATTCCTTATTACTTGGTGTGATTTTGAACATTTCCCTTTCGACCCCCCGACCCCTACCTTTCCACTTAATTTGATTAGTTGCTTGCCTTAATTAATTTTCCTTGCCTTGTCTGCGTTGCTACTGATTGTCTCCTTAGTTTGAAAACTTTCTGAACCTAGCCTTCTTTACCTATTCTATACTGGTACTATATTTGAAATCTTTCCTTATTTGTTATACTCCAGCCGTGTATGATTTCTTTCCTTACTTGCCACCTTCTCTTTACCATTTACACTGACTCCCTTAATTAAAGGGAGATTCGAACCAATTTTTTATACTGAGTTCTATAACTACTGAAGAATTGATTCTTGCCTTATTTTAACCAGTTTTCAAACTACTATATAAATGACTCTCTTCTACAGTCTTAAGACGAACAATAGTTATGAATACACACACATACTCAAACTCTCTCTTCTTTCTCTGCCACTTGTGCTAACTGCTTGTCTAGCCGGCCGAAAGCCAAGGCTAGACTGTGGAACTCTACTTGCTTTACTTTCTGCACTTTACTTCTTCAACTGACTTTACTTAGTTCTTTGATACTTGTCCAGCATGTTCACTTAGTTCCCTTACCCCTCCCTAACTGGTATAACCATGTAGTGTCAAACTTTGTTCAACAAAACCCTTGTCTTCAACATGATCCTGCTGCACTCTTCCCTATGTTTTAAATGTCTGTTACCATGACTGATTTGTTCAATGGATTCATAGATGTTCTATATATTTGTTGCATCAAATGTTTCCCCATTTATGTAGTTTCAAACCTGTATGTTCCCAATGCCTCCTTTCCCTATTTGTGTTTGCACTATGATTTGTTTTTGAGTTGCTGATTATCCTGTTCCTTTTCTTTTCACTAAGGCAAACTCTTCTACTGTCTTCTAAAACTTATTTCAAACTAATCATTTTCAAAACTGTTTCCAACTCAACTCTTTTAAATCTATGTCAAGCTCTCTCACACATACTCTTAGGACACGAGGTTCTGCCCCTTTTGTGTGAGCCTTGCCTTGGGACCCTTGAGTTCCATCTGAACTTGGACACATAAAAGCTGGCCTTTCCACACTGCACTTACTCTGTCTTGGTTATGCAATCTGGGTGTGAGCGCTGCCCGGGACCCCTAGAGGTCCTTAGAGAACTCTGACACACCCAGATATGAGAAAGACTATGGAACAATCTTGGCACTTGAGGTGGTTTATTACATAACTCAGGGAGGAAGTCCTAATCAGGTGCTGAAAGTCTGGGCCTGTTTCAGGCTCTCTATAGTGTAATTTTTACTTTTCTTATGTAATTCATTCACATGGTCTGTAATAATTTGTAAATGAATATTGGGAAAATTAGTGAAAAGGGCGGGCATTTACATGTTTGTGGGGTAAGGCGAGTAGAAATCATGCCTATAGGACTTTACATTTTTACTATGTTTGCCTTACCATGTTAGAAATATGCCTATAGGGTTTTAGTATACTTGCCTTACCATGTTAGAAATCATTTTTAATAGGTCTCGAAATCAGTTTCATAAATAGATGTCATGCCTATAGGATATAATTTTATCCAGCTTTTGTTATAACAAGTGTTACATGTTCTCTTTCATTGGTCATCATGCTTGCCAAGTTTCTGAAATCAGTGTTAAACAACTAGATGCCATGCCTATAGGGGATAACTCTAGAAATTCTGCCTATAGATCTCAATTAGTTTAGTTAAATAAATCAATCCAGTCCACATTTTAGTTCGTTTCGAAACTGGTTTAATTAACGGTTTATTTTCTCTAAGACAAGTTCTTTCAAAAACTGCTTTGATTTGTCATTAGATATCATGCCTATAAGGACTCAAGAGTCCGCTTTAAGAAACCTGCCTTGTTTCACTATATAAAATGTAGTCATCTGTGTTCCGTGCCTAAGCAAGCCTTAGGCAATCAACTTTAAATAAAACCAGAACCGTCTTTGTGATTAGTGTTTAGCTGTCAACATGTTAAAATCAGTAGGCAAGCCTGATTCGGACTTCTTTTCTGAGTCATGTAATAAACTTGGTTCTATTGTTATCACTTAAATACCTTGTTAGGATCTGAATGTGGACCTTACCTGTGTATGAGTCGTGCTATCTGTGTGCATTACTTGTGGAGGTATATCTGAGCCTTCTATCTATTCTCTGTGTTTTCCCCCTAAATGTAGTCCTATGTGTTCTTGTTTGTCGCCTAGTATTTTGCCTTTAAACCTGAGGGTCTTCCCAGAACCCCCACCCCTTTAATAGGATAGGAGTCCTAAATTCCTCCGGGACTGATAGGAAGGAACGAGTAACAGCATGCAATAGGGGTCGAGACCAACCTTCGCTTTAATTACCTTTACGGGGCGGGAAAGGGTAGATATGGATATGATGACCGGTGTGCTAATGCCACGCGTAGCCCCTTTCTAAGGAGTGATTACCGGGCATTGTACTGATGTGATCCTATAGGCTAACCAACCTAGGACACCCCCTTTATATTCACAAACACGCTTAGATTGTACTTCTTTTCAAAATCTTGTTTTTTTCATTAATTGTTTTTTTTCAAACATCTGTGTATTTAAACTTAAATCCCCTACTATTTGAGCCATACTTGTTTATTTGTTAATTTGTCTAAATTCACAAAAACTATCTGGCCGGGAACCACACTAGTGGATCCTGAGGGGTGCCTAACACCTTCCCCTTAGGATAATTTCAAGCCCTTACCCTATCTCTGGTTGGCAAACGTAGTTATAGATGAACCTTATAGGTGCCCTAATGCACCTTAAATTGTTAGGTGGTGACTCTTCAAAATGCAAAGCCCTTTCCCAAAAGGAACGAGTTGTCCCATAACAAAACGTCACGAACCCGATTTCGCGAGAAAAAGGGGGCGCGAAAGGTGTTTGAACTGTCAGCAGGTTAAGTACAAGCATCATAAACCGGACGATTTGCTTTAGAGGCTTGATATTTCGGTATGGAAGTAGGAGCATATCACCATTGATTTTGTGGTTGGACTGCCATGGACCTTAAGGAGATTCAACTTTGTGTGGGTTATTGTGGATAGAATGACTAAGTCTGCATACTTCATTCCAGTTATGACTACCTACTCTTCAGAGCAGCTAGCTCAGATTTATTTTCGTGAGATTGTGCGCCTACATGGTATGCTGGTGTCTATTATCTATAATCGGGGCACACAATTCACATCGCATTTTGGATAGATGAGCAGCATGAGTTGAGCACACAGGTCGAGCTGAGAACGACATTTCATCCACAGACAGACTGGCATTCCGAGCACACTATTTAGATCTTATAGGACATCTTATGTGCCTATGTCATGGATTTTTTGGGCTCATGGGATCAATTTCTAACCTTAGCAAAGTTCGCCGACAACAACAACTACTAGTGAGTATTCAGATGGCTCCGTATGAGGCCTTATATGGTGGGCAATGTCATTCTTCGGTTGATTGGTTGTCTGGGAAGGCTAGGTTGTTGGGCATTAATTTGGTCCCTGATGCTTTGGAGTAGGTAAAGTTGATTCAAGAGCGGATTCTTACAATGAAGTCCAGGAAAAAGAAGTTATGTTGATAGGAAGGCTCATGATGTCGTATCATGGTGGGTGAGAGGATTCTGCTTAGAGTTTCGCCTATGAAGGGTGTGATGAGGTTTGGAAAAAAGGGCAAGTTAAGTCCCCGATATATTGGTCCTTTTGAGATTCTTAAGAGAGTTGATACGGTGACCTACAGACTTGCATTGCCACCTAGCTTATCGGGAGTTCAGCCGGTGTTCCATGTTTTCATGCTCCGAAAGTATTATGGTGACTCGTCACATGTGTTAAATTTTAGCTCAGTGCAAGTGGACAAGGATTTGACCTATGTTGAGGAGCTTGTGGCTATTTTGGACAGGTAAGCCCGAAGTTGAGGTCGAAAAATATTGAATCGGTAAAGGTTCAGTGGAGAGATCAACCGATCAAGGAGGTGACTTGGGATATCTGGAATGATATGCGAAGCCGATATCCTCACCTTTTTGGCACTTCCTATATGTCTTTGTACTCGTTCGAGGACGAACATATATTTTAGAGGGGGTGAGTGTAACGATACGATCGGGCATTTTGTTTATTTTAGCCCTATTTCCCCTATTTTATACTTTACACATGTATATTTGTGGATACGTGACTTCCAAAGATGGTTGATTTAGTTTCGGTAAGGTTTTGGATTAATTTGGGACACTTATTCCCTTGGTTGGAGGCTTAAGTTGTGAGAGTTGATCGGAGTTTGACATCTATGTAGACGACTATGGAATGGTCTTTTGATGGTTCCAATAGTTTCGTATGGTGATTTTGGACTTAGGCGTATGTCCGAATTGTGATTTGGACGTTCCTAGGTTGATTTGATTCTATTTGGCGAAAGTTGGAAACTTAAAGGTTTGGAAGGTTAATAGGTTTGACCAAGAGTTGACTTTGATGATATCGAGTTCGGATTGTTGTAATGGGAGTTGGAATAGGTCCGTTGTGTCATTTGGGACTTGTATGCAAAATTTGAGGTCATTCCGAGTTCTTTAGGCATGTTCGACGTAAGTTTTGAATTTGGAAATTTGGATTTAGTTCCTTAGGCTCGAATTGAGGTGCGATTCATGATTTCAATGCTGTCTTGTGTGATTTGATGCCTCGAGTAGGTTCGCGCTATATTTTGGGATTGATTAGTGTGACTGGACGGGGTCTCGAGGGCCTCAGGTGAGTTTTCGATGAGCTTCAGATCATTTGTGGTGGTTTGCCCAACTAAGTTCTAACGCTTTTGCACCTGCAACATATGGTCCGCAGGTGCGTGTCTACAGAAGTGGACAAGGGACCACATATGCGACGTTGGTTAAGCTCAGGGGTTTCTGCAGACGCAGTAATGTTTGCGCAGAATCGCGGCCGCAGGTGCGGGTTTTGGTGGCAGAAGCGGAATTCTGGGAATTACGTGCCGCATCTATGATGAGTTTTTCGTAGATACTCTGTAGCAGATACGACTTAGGGGACGCTAAAGTGAAAATTCTGGGTCGATTATATCTTGAACGAGGGTTTAAATTCGTGTATTACATTTTGAGTTACAGGGCTCGGATTTGGGCTACTTTTTAGGGAATTTTTTGAATTGGGGTAAGTATTTTTTGACTCGGATTAATTTTTTATTCATGATTCCAACCTTGATTTATGCGATTGATTGATGAATCTAAGTGAAGGAATTGGGGATTTTAGCAAAAATGTTTTTAAAGTCAAAATTGAAGATTTGAGGTCGGAATTAGATGAAACACCTATATTTAGTCTCCTGTCGGAATGGGTGTTCGAAATTTGTGAGATTGATCGTGTTCCGAGGTGCAGGCCCGGTGTTTACTTTTTGGGTTGACTTTGCATAATTGATCCATGGTCTTTGCTTTATCGTTTGGGCTTGTTCCCTATAACTTTTGTTGATATTATTAAGTTGTTTTGGCTAGATTCGAGCCATCCAGAGGTTGATTCACGTGGGAAGGGATTCTTAGAGTATTGACTTAGCTTGTTTGAGGTAAGTAACTTGCCTAACTTTGTATGGGGCAAATTCCCCTTAGAATTTTGTGTAATTAATATTATTTGTGCTCTACAAAACAACATGTACATACGACGACGAGTGTGTACGGGGGCGTATGTGTGGTACTTGAACGAATTAGACCATAGGCTATTAATATGCCTGGAATTGGGGTTATTTATTATGTAAAACATGTTTTATTGTTTTTCCCTTCATGTACTCTCAATTGTTATGATATTTGTACATATTATTGTTAAGCCTTGGGCTATATCTTGTTATGAATTTGGTATTGTTGTTTTGGTGACATTGTGGCACTTGGGCACGTATAGTGAGGTTTGATTGTTGTGTTGTAAATGAGATGTGCATGCGGTGATATAGGGGTGACATTCCATTGTTAATGTGCATGCGGCGAGATTAGGATAGCTATTTATTTGCATGCGCCGACATAAGGGTGACATTCTATTGTTAATGTGGATGCGGCGGCATAAGGTTGGCTTGTCGGGGATTATTATGAGATATATATGTTACATCCCACACCTAAATAAAGCTTGGCAAGTGTGGTTTCTAGCACCGACCAGTCAGCAGCAAATGGATGTGAAGGCAAAGGGGGTTACACGTTTCAGTGGGCTTGCACCAAATGTCTTGCCGGGCGCTGCAATCGGGGCGGTGCGACCCATTTCGCATATGGATACGACGGAGTTTCCTATGCTTGGTACATGTATACAAAAGTCAATGAGACTCATTCTCTCTAATATTTCCAGAAGTGTCACTCACTAAAACTCACCCATAAACGCTCTCAAATCCCCTTTGAAGCTTCAAATAGACTAAACAAAGTCAGAAGATGGTTCTACTAGAATTTAGCTTGAATAAACTTGGAATCATTGTTGTAACATCTATCATCTGGTGGTATTAAGACACCATCGAAGCGTAGTTAGTTCTTCAACAAGGTATGTAAGGCATTTTCCTTTCTTGGCATGATTTGGTGTAAGTATTTCCGTCTCTTCTTCTAAAGGATTCATGTACTGTAAGGACTTGGTTGATTCTGAGTCCCTACCGATGGCGTTATCTCTGTTCCTATACATTCTTGTTGATAGTATTCCTTTCAAATTCTAAAATATTCCCAGTTGGTATCATGTGGTTGGAAAAGCATAATTTGTTTTGAATCTAAACTTAATATTTCTTGAAGTTGATTCTGTATTTTACTTATGTATATATGTATCTATTTTACCTTACCTAGCCGTGCTATAGCCGGTCGTGTACGATATCTACTATGCAACCAATGATCAGTTTGGTACGACGAAGCAAGATATGAGGCATTACCAAGCCCTTGTATTGACAAGTACGGCCGAGCCCCTATGTGGCCGGGTACGATGATATGAGTAGTGAGGTTACCGAGCCATCATGTGGCCGGGTAAGACCGAGTCCTCTATGAGGTCGAGTATGGAGCGATGTGTGATATGAGGCTACCGATCCCTTGTATGGCCGGGTACGACTGATTCCTCTATTAGGTCGGTATGGAGTGATGAAATGTGCCCCAAGAGTGGCTGGAAGTATGTATACCTATGTATTAATTATCGCGTGGCCTCAAATGAATGGCTTAGTTTTACAAACATTTGCATACAATTATGATTAATGGTTTATAGCTGCCACAGTTATGCCCTCGGTGGCTTGTCCTCGATAATCAGGTTATGATCAAGTACTTATATCTCTTGTATTAAGACACTGATATTGCATGTTCTCTTAGTCTTGCATTCTCAGTACATTATCCATATTGACGCCCTTCTTATTGGGCGTTGTGTTCATGCCCATAGGTACAGAAAGACTCGGTGACGTCCCTTCCTAGTAGGGTGCTGTTCTAACTGATTGGTTGTTGCTCTCCACTCCTTTGGAGTAGCGATTCAGTAGTCAATAGGTACTGAAGTAGAAGTTCTAAACTTTTTGGGTACGGTGGGGCCCTATCCCGACCAAGTCATGTAAACTTGTACTCCTTTTGGTGTTCATAGAGGTTTGCAGACTAGAGTACGGTTCTATCTGAAAGAGTGGGATTGTAACCTTGTAGGGTATAGTTATGAATATGCATGAAATGTCAATGTTTATTGTGCTAATCAGTTATTCACATTTTTAAGTTCTGGTGTTATTACTTGGAGGCCTGAATGGCCCAGATTTTATGAATTAAGAGATACAAGAGCATACGTCATTTCACACGGGCCTTCGGGCATTGTGTGCCGGTCGCATCTCCCAAAGTTGGGGTGTGACAGACTTGGTACCAGAGCAGGTTGTATCCTAGGGAGTCTTCAAATTGTATCTAGTAGAGTCTTGCATATGGGTATGTTGTGCACCATACTTATAAGTAGAAGGCTACAGGATATTTAGAATGAATACCCTTCTTTCTTATCTAGATCGTGCGATAGCATGAGTCATAAGTATTTGCTTCTAATCCCCCATCTTGTTTTTGTTTATAGCAATGCCTACCACGATATGTGAGGCACTTGATCAAGGATTAAATAGCGAAGCAGAAGAAAGTACCAGTCAGGTGCCATTTGCCCCTATGGGTGAACATGGGCTTCACGATAAGGTCGAAACGCAGGCTTCGGGGTCTTCACCACCACCCCCGGCATATCATAGAGAAGTAAATGTACCTCCTATCCCTCCCCCGGTTCAACATGAGAAAGATCTAGATATGAGAAGTGTAGTGAAGTTGTTAACTTGATTAGTGGCCTCTCAGGACCCTGCCACCTAAAATAAAGCAGTCAGTATGAGTGTTCGAGATTTCATAAATTTTGACCCCCCGATATTTACAGGAACAGATCCAAACAAAGATCCTTAGAACTTTTCCGATCAAATGCAGTGGACTTTACAAGTGATGCATGCCACTGATACTAAGTCTGTAGAGCTTTCCTCTTATAGGTTGAGGGATGTAGTTGTGGTGTGGTACGAGACTTGGGAACAGTCTAGGGGACCTCTTGCCCAAACAGCAGGATGGAGGGAATTTTCTGAGGCATTCTTGCAGCAGTATATGCTCGTTGAACTCCGCCGAGCTAGAAAAGATAGATTCTTGCGATTGGAGCAAGGAAATATGAGTGTCCAGGAGTACATCATGCAATTTAACTTCTTGTCTTAGTATGCTTCATTAGTGGCAGTCGAGATGAGTGATTGGGTATATAGATTCGTGGCCGGTTTGGGGCCGCATCTGATACACGAATGTACCATAACTTCTTTAAACCTGATTATGGACATAAGAAAGCCCGGTCTACAGGTGATATGGGAGAGTCACGAGGTGAGCTTAGACCCCCGTTTTCCCGGTATCCATCTTATCCGGCGTTTAGTGTTACGTCATTATTCCAGGGTCAGCACCATGATCGGATATCCTACTCCAGTCAGGGTTAGAATCCTCGAAGGCAGAGCTCATAATGTGTCAGGCTTACCTAGTCTTAAAGACTAGGTGCCATCACGATCCTTAAGGTGGGATTTTATGTCGTGACAATGATCCGATCAGGTATCAATATTAAGGTAAGATACAATCGTTTGTTTGATTTGTACCAAAGCATTTGGCTTTGATGGTCAATCTCGTACCTTAAGGTACTTTTAATAATCATGTGATGTTCGTATCCTTACTATTTCGTCGAATATTGTATTTTTGTTTTATATTTATCAATATATTCAGCAAATAACTCTACCCACTAAGTAATAGGTGATGAAAAAAGTCACCTTTTTTACTCTTAAAACTTGAACTATAGTCTCCTATGGTTTTACCTTTTTTTTATTGACTATTAAGTAATAACTTTAAATTCGACTCTTAAACCTCATAGTTTGGGGAAACAATGCACATGTTAATCGCAGTTGTAGTACTGGTAATGCCAGTCGATATTGCAAAGGATAAATATCTACATTAATGCCAATGATTTGGCCAGTGATTGGTATCTCTGTCATTCAACAGCTCCAATCCACCTGGAGCAGCCAATTTCAATAATTGGAGCTCCTAGCTAAAGTTTGCAGTACATCTACTGCTGTTGCTAATTATCTGAACGTACAAATACTGTCTCCCAGTGGTTTTAGCATGTTATCATGCTCAATCTGGTAGTGGTCTTATGGTGTAAGGACAATCACATAGTAACAAGAGAAGGAAATACTGCACAGAGTTAAAGTCACTACCATTGATTAGAGACATTGACTACTTCTGAACATTTATGGTCCTATCGTTGATTTTCTGAACACTTATAGGCTGCTTCCCAGTGGTATTAGCATGATATCATGCTCGGTCTGGGGGTAGTATTATTGTGCAAGAAGAATCACATACTAGCAAGAGGTGGAATATTGCACAGGCAACAACACAATGCGTGCTGAAGTTCGAATGGTAACAGATATGTTTACAGCAACAGGTCGACTGTACAAGAGAAAAAGGTACAGAATACTACCCGTGATTTGGCAAGTGATAGGTGCACACAAATGCAATATTTTTCACCACGGCTACTCGCATGTACACTGATGTTATTCAGAAGGCTTCAAACTGTTCCTCTGCTGCGTGTTACTAAACTAGCAACACATCTGATACCGATTATCTTAACACTGTTAAGAGTGCCTGCCAGTGGTATTAGCATGTTATCATGCTCAGTCTGGGGGTGATCTTATGGTGCAAGGAGAATCATTTCAAAGCAGCGGGTGGAAATATCAACGTATAATCAAGCACACAACGAAAAGCTTATGCTATAATTGGCTACAAAACGATGAAACAGGATGCACAAAGGTACTGATCCTAATCAGGAGACTTCAAATAAGAACACCTTTGTCTGCTCTAAATGCAGTCAGTTGTGACGACCATCTTCGAGAAGGATGCAATCAACTCTGCTTATTTTGACAGTCCAAGAGTTTAATGGTGATAATTGGACACTCACAGTTCAATTGCAAAACATGGCGCCTAGTGAGAGCTCTTGGGGTGCTACGTGGAAGTTTTGCAACTGAATCTGGAATATGTCCAGTTTTTCGCATTTGTAATAGTTACGATTATTTTTCTTTTTGGATTTTGCACCTTTCTTTGCCTTTTACAATTCTTGTAATAACAGGATCCCTGTTTTGAATTATTATTTATATATTTACCACAAGGGATCAAGCCGAGTGGTCTATTTGCTAAATAAAACCTCATAGTTTCAACCAGTACCTCAAGAGCTCTTCGGGAGCATTTTCGGAGTGAATTGGGACACTTAGTCCCAAGGTTGAAGGCTTAAGTTGAAAGAGTTGACAGGAGTTTGACTATTGTATAGACGACTCCGGAATGGTGTTTTGATTGTTCCAATAGCTTCGTATGGTGATTTTGGACTTAAGCGTATGTCCGGATGTTGATTTGGCGGTCCGTAGGATGATTTGATATTTTTTGGCGAAGTTGGAAAGTTAAAGGTTTGGAAGGTTGAGAGGTTTGACCGAGAGTTGACTTGGTGGATATCGGGTTTGGATTTTGATTCCGGGAGTTGGAATAGATCCATTGTGTCATTTGGGACTAGTGTGTAAAATTGTAGATCATTCGGAGTTGAATTGGTATGGCTCGGCTTGAGTTTTACAAGTTGGAAATTCATTAGTTTTGTTAAGCTTAAATTGGGCATTGATTCGTGGTTTTGGTGTTGTTTGATGTGATTTGAGGCTTCGAGTAAGTTCATATTGTGTTTTGGGACTGGTTGGTGCGATTGGACGGGGTTCCAAAGCCATCGGGTGTGTTTCAGATGGGTTACAGATCATTCTCTTCATGTTGGGACTGCTTGTTCAGTGCTTCTAGTTTCCTTCTTCGCGATCGCGAAGAGGGAGTCTCGATCGCGTAGTGTTGATTGCTGGCAGGTGAGTTGTTTTCTTGGCATTCACAAAGAGAGGGACGTGTTTGCGAAGAGTTAGGAAAGTTGTGCATCGCATTCATCACCTGGGAGCCACGTTCGAGTAGAAGGATGGGCTGGTAGGGGATGGCACGCATTTGTGCATCACGACGCGAGGTCTAAGCCGCGTTAGCGTAGGAATTGGTCGTTTGCTCATAGCGTTCGCGACTCTGGTGTTGCATTCACGTATGAGGATTGGGCAGCTGGAGAATTTGTTCTCGATCGCGAAGGCTTTTCCGTGATCGCAAAGGCTAATGCCTAGGCAGACTATATAGTACTCTATTTAGAGGGTTTGGTTCATTTATCATATTTTGAGTTGTAGAGCTTGGTTTTCGGCAATTTTGGAGGGTATTTTTACGACTTGGATCCGGGTAAGTTTTTTTTTGACTCGGATCTGTCAATTATTCATGATTCCTTTTTTGTTTTTATCATTTAATTGGTGATTTGAATTGGAGAAATTGGGGATTATAGTAAAAACTTTCCTAAAATATAAAATGAGGATTTAAAGGTCGATTTGAGTTCGAATTTGGATGACTTTGGCATTTGTTGGACTCGTAATTTAATGGATGTTCGGAATTAGTGAGTTTGACTAGGTTTGGGGGTGCAAGCCCGGGGTTGAATTTTTGGGTTTGCTTTTTGATTTTGGTAAAGATTTAAACTTTGTTGTTTGAAATTGTTTCCTACGGCACTATTTGTTTATATTATGTTGTTTGTGACTAGATTCGTGTCGTTCGAAGGCTGATTCACGAGGGAAGGGGTTTATGGAGCATTGATTTGTGCATTTTGAGGTAAGTAACATATCAAAACTTAGATTTGAAGGTATTTTACCCTGGGAGCTATGATATATGAGAGGCATTGGGGTGACGTACGCACTAGATGACGGGCATGTGTGTGTGCACCGAAGTGTTCATGATTAGAGACGGATTTTAGGCTATTATGGGATTGTTTTCCTATCATGCCTTGTCATATCCGTGTTTTCTAAACCTCTATGATTAATTGAGTTCTGATTCATTTTAGAAATCATTTCTAGGCTATGTGCTACTTGTTTGGAACTTGGTAGGGTTATTCTTGTTGTCTCTGAGCTATCTACCTTATTTGTACACATGTTCTCAGTAATGATGTAATATCCGTGTATGATATCTTTTTCTCAGTACTTCTTGTCTGATTCAAATGTTGTTGATGCCTCCTATGTGTGACACTGTTAAACCGAGTATTGTGAGATGTGTTTATCTGAGACTTGAATGGTAAATGACTGAGTTTGGGCCATAGAGGGGATTTGGTATTGATTTTGAGGTGACGCTTACACCAGGCCAATATTGGGCTAAGTGTTACTGATTTGGGGAGACGTGTGCACCAGGCCTCACTATTGGGGTATATGACTATGATTAGTGCTTGGGCAGGATCCGCCTCTCCTGAGTTTTACATACCAGTAGTGAGCTTATGCACAATGTTTTATATACGTACTTGATGATGGGAAATTATGCCAGGCACCAATACAATGCTAAGTGTGATTATTCTTGATGGATCTACTTTGATATTGTTTATTTGACATGTAGGCATAGAGATGTACTTTTCCTCATGCTAGCTGATAAATAAAATATTTTATCCGTGTTAGGCTTTAACTGCTATAAATGGGAAGCATGCCCAAATTTCTGAACATGAACAAGCTGAACATAATATCATTGAGCTACATGTTTCTACTGTTTTTCTTCATATCATGAACTGTTACAAGTTATTGATATTGGTATTTCAGTATTGTTTCTGAGCTCATAACTGCTTTCAGATCAAGGTTAGTCTTGTTACTCATTGAGTACATGGGGTCGGTTGTACTAATACTACACTCTGCACTTCATGTGAAGAGGTACTTCTGGACGAGGTGATCTCTAGAGTTCTGTTGCTACCAGCTGTTTGGAAGACTACGAGGTAGCTGTTATACCGTCCGTAGACCTTGAAGTTCACTTTCGTTATAACTATTATTACTGTTCTACCATTCAAATAGTTGTATTCAGAATTTAGCCTTGTATTTGATACTTAGTAGTGCTCATGTACTCATTGACACCAAATTTTGGGGATTGGTGTAGCAGTATTATGGTTATATTTTCAGATATTTCTTGATGTTTCCACTGTTCAGTTTATTAAACCTTGTTTTAACAAATTCATTGTTCTCATATGACTGGTTGTTTGCCTAGCAAGTAATGTTAGGCGCCGTCGCAGCTCCGGTAGGATTTGGGTCATGACAAGTTGGTATAGAGCACTAGGTTACTTAGGTCTCACGAGTCATGAGCAAGTTTAGTAGAGTCTTGCACGTCGATAGGGAGACAACTGTACTTATCTTCGAGAGGCTACCAAACTATTAGGAAACATCACTTTCTTGAATTCTTATCGTACGAATTTGTTATTTTCGAAGTTTTAACCTTAATTCATTTTGTCTCTCACAAACGGTCAGTACACGTGCGACCGAATCAGGCTGATGGCTAAAGTACTACCAATTAGGGCCATGAGAGGCCGGGGCCGCGGTAGATGCCAAGGTTGCGGTAGAGATTGACTTATGGCTCATACTACAGCTAGAGCAGTACTTGTAGAGCCACCAGTTGCTCTAGGTGTGGAGCATGTTCGAGATACAATTGAACAGGTTGGACCAGCTCAGGCACCAGTAGTGCCCATTGTTATTCCTGGCCTTGAAGAGGTCTTGGCTCAGAATTTGACTGTGTGCACGATACTGGATTAGGCGGTTTGGATTCCTGCTGCACCAACCACCTCACAGGTTGGGGGAGGTGCTCGGACTCCTATCGCCCATACTCTAGAGCAGCCAGCTCTGGGCCATCAGACACGGGAGGTACTACCAATTTAGCCGGCTACCGCTGCTCGGGCCGAGGTTGGTCCACCTATGAGTGACGAGGAGCAGAAAAGGTTGAAGTGGTTTAGAAGGCTTAAGCCTCCAGAGTTCCGCGGAGAGGAGTTAGAGGAAGCTCAAGATTTTCTAGATCGGTGTCAGAGGATTCTTCACACAACGGGTACTTTAGAGACCAATGGAGTTGCATTTACTACTTTTCAGCTGACTGGATAGTGGCAGGCTTATGAGTTTAGCAGGCCAGTTGGCGCAGTGCCACTTTCATGGCATGAGTTCTCAATTCTATCTTAGGGAAGTTTGTTCCACAGACTCGCAGAGAGGAGTTGCATGGAGATTTTGAGCAGCTACGCTAGGGAGCTATGACTATGAGTCAGTACGAGATGAGATTCGCGAATTTGGCCCGTAATGCTATATGGTTGGTTCCCACCGAGAGAGAGGGGATCAAGAAGTTCATTGATCATCTCAATTATGGTCTACATTACAGTCTGGCTCGAGAGGCCGAGATAAATGCTAGGTTTGACCAGGTGGTCGAGATTGCCAGGCGCTTGGAGCAGGTTCATAGGCTTGCGTGCAAGGAGCGGAAGGGCAAGATGCACTGTTGTTTAGATAGTTTCAGTGGTACCTCATCTAGAGCTTATCACATCATAACAGAGGTCGTCCTTATAGGCCCGTTGTGATGGTTCGTCAGGTTCCTCATGGTTCTTCACCAAGCCACTGTACTTATATCACTCGTCTAGTTCAGTTGTGTTTTAGTGCACTTCTAGCTTAGAGCATATACCGTGCTCCATCAGTTTAGGGATCATCAGTACCGGGTTCTTCCAGTTGTTGGGCTCCGATTCAGGCCCCACAGTCATTTCTGGCTCGAGGTTGTTACGATTGTAGAGAGTTAGGGCATGTGAGGATGTATTTTCCTTGTTATTACAAAGGTCCAGTGCAACATGGAGGCCAGTATATGACTCATGTACTAGTTGCTATAGCACCTGCTCAGCCAGCTCGGGGTGGAGGTCGCCCCAGAGGGGGAGGTCAGTCAGGTAGTGGTTAGGCTCGTTTCTATACATTTCCTGCCAGACCAAAGGCAGTTGCTTCCGATGAAGTGATCACAGGTATTGTTTTAGTGTGCCACAGGGATGCTTCGGTATTATTTGATCCTGGTTCCACTTATTCATATATGTCATCATACTTTACTTGTTATTTGGATATGCCTCGTGATTCTTTCTTGTTTATGTATCTACACCGCTGGGGATTTTATTATTGTGGACCGTGTATGTCGGTCATGTGTGGTGACTATTGGGGGTTATGAGATGAGAGCTTATCTTTTACTGCTTAGCATGGTTAATTTTGACGTGATTTTGGGCATTGAATGGTTATCTCCATGTCACGCTATTCTTGATAAGACCGTGACGTTGGCGATGCCGGGGTTTTTTAGGGTTGAGTGGAAAGGTTCCCTGTATCATGTTTCCAGTAGATTGATTTCATATTTGAAGTCTCAACGGATGGTTGAGAAGGGATGTTTGGCATATTTGGCCTTCGTAAAGGATGTTAGTGTTGTGCTCCTACCGTTGAGTCAGTTGCGGTAGTGAGAGACTTCCCAGATGTGTTTCTGGTGGACCTGTCAGGCATGCCAACCCAATAGGGACATTGATTTTGGTATTGATCTGGTGTCGGGCACTCAGCCAATTTCTATTCCACCATATCGCATGGCACCTGCGAAATTGAAGGAGTTAAAGGAACAACTTCAGGAGTTGCTTGACAAGGGCTTCATCAGGCCCATAGTGTCACCTTGGGGTGCACCGGTTTTATTTATGAAGAAAAATGGTACTTTGAGGATCTGTATTGACTACAGGCATATGAATAATGTTACAATTAAGGACAGGTACTCATCACCATGCGTTGATGACTTATTTGATCAGCGTAAGGGTTCTAGAGCGTTCTCGAAGATTGATTTACGGTTAGGGTATCATCAGTTGAAGATTTAGGATTCAGACATTCTGAAGACAGCATTCAGGACCTGCTATAGTCACTATGAGTTTATGGTGATGTTTTTTAGGCTGACCAATGCTTAGAATCCTTTATGAAATTGATGAACAACAGTTCCATCCATATCTTGATTCTTTCTTCATAGTATTCATCGATGTTATATTGGTGTGTTCATGCAGCCAGGAGGATCATGAGAAGCATCTGAGGATCGCACTCCAGACTTTGAGGGAGAAGAATCTAAATGCTAAATTCTCCATATGTGAGTTTTGACTTGATTCAGTGGCGTTTTTGGGCACACGTGTCTAGTAAGAAGATTAAGGTGGATCCGAAGAAGATCGAGGCAGTTCAAGGTTGACCTAGACCATCTTCAGGTACAGATATTCGGATCTTCTTGGGTTTGGCACATTATTATTATCGTTTTGTGGAGGGTTTCTCATCCATTGGTGCACCTTTGAATAGATTGACCCAACAGGATGCTCCTTTTAGATGGCCCAAGGAGAGTGAGGAGAGCTTTTAAAGCTCAAGACTGCATTGACTACAGCCCCAGTGTTGGTGTTGCCTATAGTTTCAGGATCTTACACTGTTATTATGATGCATTGCATATTGGGCTTGGCACGATGTTGATGTAGGACGGTAGGGTGATTACCTACGCGTCTCAACAATTGAAGGTCCATGAGAAGAACTAACCTATTCATGATTTAGAGTTGGCAGCCATTTTCGACACGTTGAAGATTTGGAGGCATTATCTCTACGGTGTGTGATGTGATGCATTCACGGATCACAAGAGTCTCCAGCACCTGGTCAAGCGAAAAGACGTTGATGCATTAAGTAGGAAGGCTGAGAGTATGGGCAGTCTGGCATATTTATCGGTAGCAGAGAGGCCACTAGCCATGGATGTTCAGGCCATAGCCAACCAGTTTGTGAGATTGGATGTTTCGGAGCCTAGTCGGGTTCTTGCTTTCATTGTGGCTCAGCCATCATTGTTGGATCGTATCAAGGCTCTCCAGTTTGATGATCCTCACTTGTCGGTGTTAAGGGACACGATGCAGCAGGGTGGTTCTAAGGAGGTTGTGATAGGTAACGATGGATTTATGAGGCTTTGAGGCCGGATTTGTGTTTCAAATGTTGATGGGTTGAGAGATTTGATCCTTGAGGAAGCTCACAACTCACGCTATTCCATACACCCAAGTGTCACAAAGATGTACCGTGACTTGAAACAACACTATTGGTGGTGGAGAATGAAGAGAAATATTTTTGCTTATGTCACTCGGTGTTTGAATTGTCAACAGGTGAAGTATGAGCATCACTAAGCGGGAGGGTTGACTCATAGATTGGAGATACCACAATGGAAGTGGGAGCGCATCACTGTGGATCTTATTGTAGGCTTACCATAGACTTTGAAGAAATTTGATGCAGTCTGGGTTATTGTGGACCGGTTGACTAAGTCCGCACACTTCAGTCCAATGATGACTACCTATTCTTCAGAGTGGTTGGCTCATATCTACATCTGGGAGATTATCTTCCTACACGACATGCCCATTTCTATCATTTCTGATCGAGGCACATGATTCATATCGTAGTTTTGGATAACAGTGCAACAAGAGTTGTGCGCACGGGTAAAGTTGAATACAACATTCCATCCTAGACGGTCCGACAGTCCGAGCGCACTATTCAGATATTGGATGACATGTTACGTGCTTGTGTTATGGATTTTGAAGGTTCATGGGATCAATTTCTTCCATTAGCAAAGTTTGCCTACAACAACAACTTTCAGTCGAGTATCCAGATGGCCCCTTATGAGGCCTTATATGGGAGGAGATGTCATTCTCCGATTGTTTGGTTTGAGCTTGGGGAGGTCAGGTTGTTGGGCAGTAATTTGGTCCGTGATGCTTTAGAGAAGGTAAAGTTGATCTAGGAGAGACTTCATATAGCACAGTCCAAGCAGAAGCGTTATGCCGACAAGAAGGTTTGTGATGTCACATATATGGTGGGTGAGAAGGTTCTTCTCATAGTTTCGCCCATGAAGGGTGTGATGAGGTTCAGGAAGAAGGGCAAGTTGTGCCCTCGGTATATTGGTCCTTTTAAGATACTTGGAAGGATTGGAGAGGTGGCCTACAAACTTGCCTTACCACCTTTTCTATCGGGTGTTCATCCAGTGTTTCATGTTTCTATGCTCCGAAAGTATTATGGTGATCCTTCACATGTTCTGGACTTTAGCATGGTGCAGCTAGATGGGAATTTGACCTACGATGTGGAGCTGGTAGCAATTTTAGGCCAGCAGATTCTGAAGTTGAGCGAAGGTGCATTGGAGAGGTTAACCAGTCGAGCAGGCTACTTGGTAAATCGAGTAAGAGATGCGGAGCAGATATACACACCTATTTCAGACTTGATGTATGATTCTAGACTAGTTCGAGGATGAACATTTATTTAAGAGGGGGAGAATGTAACGACCCGATCAGTCGTTTTGTGTATTATAGCCTCGTTCACCTATTTACTGCTTCTTCTATGTTCATTTGTGGTTATGTGACTCGTCTGGGTAGTTGGATTGGTTTCGGGAATATTTTGGAGTGAATTGTGATACTTAGTCCCAAGGCTGAAGGATTAATTTAAAAGAGTTGACCGGAGTTTGACTTTTGTGTAGAAGGCTCCGGAATGGTATTTTGATGGTTCCAATAGCTTTTTATGGTGACTTTGGACTTATGCATATGTCCGGATGTTGATTTGGAGGTCCATAAGTTGATTTAATGCTTTTGCAGAAATTTGGAAAGTTGAAGGTTTGGAAGGTTGAGAGGTTTGACCGAGAGTTAACTTGGTGGATATCAGGTTCAGATTTTGGTTTCGGGATTTGGCATAGGTCCGTTGTGTCATTTGGGGCTAATGTGAAAATTTTGATATCATTCGGAGTTTAATTGGTATCGTTTGACATGAGTTTTAGAAGTTGGAAGTTCATTAGTTTCATTAGGCTTGAATTGGGATGAAATACATGGTTTTGGTGTATTTGATGTGATTTGAGGCTTTGAGTAAGTTCGTATTGTATTTTGGTACAGGTTAGTGCGATTGGACGGGGTCTCGGGGGCCTCGGGTATGTTTCGGATGAGCTACAAACCATTTTCCTCATGTTCAGGACTGCTGGTTCTGTGCTTCTGGTTTCCTTCTTCGTGATCACGAAGAGGGAGTCGCGATTGCGTAGTGTTGATTGTTGTAAGAGGATTGGGGAGATGGAGAATTTTTTTCTTCGCGATCGCGAAGGCTAATGCCTAGGCAGACTATATAGTACTCTATTTCGAGGGTTTGGTTAATTTTATCATATTTTGAGTTGTAAAGCTCAGTTTTGGGCGATTATGGAGGGGATTTTCACGATTTGGATCGTGGTAAGTATTTTTGACTCGGATTTGTCCATTTTCCATGATTCCATCTTTGTTTTTATCATTTAACTGGTAGTTTGAATTGGAGAAATTGGCGATTTCAGTAAAAAAAATTCCTGAAGTATTAAATGAGGATTTGAGGTCGGAATTGGATGATTTTCATGTAGTTGAACTCGTAATTGAATTAATATTTGGAATTTTTGAGTTTGACCGGGTTCTGCGGTGCGAGCTCAAGGTTGAATTTTTGATTTTGGTAAAGATCGAAGCTTTATTGTGTGAAGTTATTTCCTACGACATTATTTGTTGATATTGAGTTGTTTGTGACAAGATTCGAATCGTTCAGTTCGCGAGGTCAGTAAAATATCTAAACTTGGATTTGGGAGTATTTAACCCTGGGAACTATGTTATATGAGAGGTAATGGGGTAACATACATGTTAGATGATGGGCGTGTGTGCGTGCACCGAAGTGTTCGTGATTAGAGGTGGCTTTTAGGCTATTATGGGATTGTTTTGCTATCATACCTTGTCATATCCATATTTTCTTAACTTGTATGATTATTTGAGTTCTGATTCATGTTAGAAATTATTTTTAGGCTACGTGCTACTTGTTTGGAACTTGATAGGGCTATTCTTGCTATCTTTGAGCAATTTACCTTATTTGTACACATGTCCTCAGTCATGATGCTATATACGTGTATGATATCCCTGTCTCAGTACTTCTTATTTGATTCCTCACATGTTGTTGATGCCTCCTATATGTGAAACTATTAAGGTGATTATTGTGAGATGCGATTATCTGAGACTTGAACGGTAAACGATTGAGTTTGGGCCATAGATCCGATTTGGTGTTGATTTTGAGGTGACGCGTGCGCCTGACCCATATTGGGCTAAGTGTTATTGATTTGGGGCGATGTGTGCATCGGACCTCACTATTGATCAATGTGATTATAATTAGCGCTTGAGTAGGATCCGCCCCTCCGGAGTCTGACATACCAGCAGTGGGCGCAGGCACAATGTTGTATATACGTGCTTGATAATGGGCAGTTATGCCAGACACTCGTACAGTGCTAATGTCATGATACAAATCTCTAACCTGTTGTGATGGAGCCTATCGATGGTACTAGGCAAGCCGACTTTCAATAACTTCGATATTTCATAAAAGATAAATCAAAAGCTGTTTTCATAATAGAGTTCTCAGAAAAATAGGAGTTAAACTCAAAATACAATGCGGAATGATAGCCCTAAACATCGGGGTGTCACCAAGTCATGAGACCTCCATTATAAGAAACAGTGCTTGCAATAGTCTGTGTCTAAATGTCAATACAGAAAAGAAAAATAGCAAAGAAGGAGAACAAGGACTGCGAATGCCGGCAGCTACCTCGTAAATCTCCAATAATCGACCACGCACGAGCTTAATGTCCTCCGTGACCGGTCACACCTAGATCTGCACACAAGGTGCAGGGAGTAATTTGAGCACTTCAAACTCAGTAAGTAACAGAAACAGATAAGGAACTGAGAAGCAGTGACAAGCTATACAAGTACAGTTCATTTTAGTAATTTCAATAAAAAATAGACATGCTTTCAAATCCAACAGTTTAAGTCAAGACAGTTTTATTCAGTTTCAAGTTCAAATAGACCGGATATAAAATATTGTAGGAATTTCACAACAATGACAGATATCAACTAAGTTCGACAACAAATGAAAACTAGTACAACCTCTCAGGCAACAGTCACTTAACTCATCTCAACAGCTCAATCACTCGGCTTTCATCCCTCAGTACTCACACTCAATAGGTACCTGCGCTCACTGGGGGTGTGCAGACTTCGGAGGGGCTCCTACATCCCAAGCGCTATAATTCGCACGGACAACTCACGTGTTGCACGGACAGCGCACGTGCTATAATATCAAATCAAGATCCGCACAACTCACGTGCTATGGCATTAATATCTCACCATCAGGCCCAAGGCCTCACTCAGTCATCAACTCCCTAGTCTCTCGGGCTCTCAAAAATCATATAAATAAGGCCAAATAGAGATAATAACATGTATCAACAAGGAATAAGAAGAGATGGAGGTATGGTATGCAAGAAAAATCATGACTGAGTACAAGACAACAAATAGCAGCTAACTCGACAAGTACACGGCCCCAACGGGTCCCAACAGTGATATCATATGGCCTAAGCATGATTTCTAACATGAATTTCAGTCAAATCTCCATAAAACAGAGGAAACATGTAGATAATAGTAAGCTATTCAACATTACACTCTCACAAGACGGTCCAAGTCACAATCCCTTCAGTGCACGCCCACATGCCCGTCACCTAGCATGTGCGTCACCTCCAAAATAATCACACGACACAAAATTCGGGCTTCATACCCTCAGGACCAGATTTATAACTGTTACTTACCTCAATCCGAGTGAAACTCTACTCCAAAAAGCCCTTGCCTAATAAGTCATCCTCCGAATATCCCGAATCTAGCCACAAGCAGTACAATACAATTAATATAGGCTAAAGGGATCAATTCCACAACAAAACTACTAAATTAGACCCAAAAATCCAAAATTGGCTCAACACGGCCCCCGGGCCCATGTCTTTAAATCCGATGGAAGTCACAAAACCCGAAAGCCCATTCACTCACGAGTCTAACTATACTAAATTCATCAAAATCCAACACCATTTGGTCATCAAAATCCCCAAAATTCATTCTCCAATTCTCAAGCCCTAAACTCCTATATTTCACTTCAAAATCTCACTAATTAGGTGTAAAATCAGTGGGGAAACACCATTATTGAAGATAAATAGGCACAGGGAACTTACCTCAGTAATCACTCTGAAATCCCTCTCAAAATCCCCATAATCCGAGCTCAAAAATGATGGAAATGGTGAAAAATCTTGAAATCCCGTATTTATATGTTCTGCCCAGGCTTTTCGCACCTACGGCCTTTAATGCGCAGCTGCGGAGCCGCTTTTGCGCTATAATATCCGCATCTGCGGAAAATCACTTAAGTGCCCAGCTTTGCACCTGCGCTCCTTATCCGCTTATGTGGAAATTTTGGCTTGTGTGGTCTCTGTCTTCTCTTTATGATCGTATCAGGAAGCGTCAGCATGATGACCCCCATCTGCTTGTCCTTAAGGACACGGTTCACCACGGTGATTCTAAGGAGGTCACTATTGGAGATGATGGTGTATTGAGGATGCAGGGCAGGCTATGTGTGCCCAATATAGATGGTTTGTGTGAGTTAATTCTCCAGGACGCTCCCAGTTCACGGTACTTCATTCATCCGGGTGCTGCAAAGATGTATCAGGACATGAGGCGGCATTATTTGTGGAGGAGGATGAAGAAGGACATACTAGAGTATGTAGCTCGGTGCCTAAATTGCCAGCAGGTGAAGTATGAGCATTAACGGCCAGGTGGATTGCTTCAGAAGCTAGAAATTCCGGAGAGCAAATGGGAGCAGATCCCTATACATTTCATAGTTGGGCTTCCGCGGACCCAACGGAAGTTTGATGCAGTTTGGATAATTGTGGATAGGTTGACCAAGTCGTCACATTTCATTCTAGTGATGACTATTTATTCTTCCGAGCAGCTGGCTCGAGTTTACATCCGTGAGATTATCAGACTTCATGGCGTGCCGATATCTTTTATCTCTGACCGGGATACGCAGTTTACATCGCGGATTTGGAGGGCCGTACAGCATGAGTTGGGTACTCGGGTTGAGTTGAGCATGACATTTCACCCTCAGACGGACAAATAGTCCGAGCGTACTATTCAGATATTGGAGGATATGCTCCATGCATGTGTGATGGAGTTTGGGGGTTCTTGGGATCAATTCTTGCCACTTGCGGAGTTTGCCTACAACAACAGTTATCAGTCGAGCACTCAGATAGCCCCGTATGAGGCTTTGTATGGTAGACGGTGTTAGTGTCCAATGGGTTGGTTCGAGCCGAGCGAGGCTAGCCTACTGGGTACAGACTTGGTTCAGGATGCTTTGGAGAAGGTTAAGGTGATTCAGTATTGGCTTCGTATAGCCCAGTCTAGGTAGAAGAGTTATGCGGATCGAAAGGTTCGCGATGTTGCATTCATGATTGGGGAGCGGGTCTTAATCCGGGTTTCGCCCATGAAGGATGTTATGAGTTTCGGGAAGAAAGGCAAGATGAGCCCTAGTTATATCGGGCCTTTTAAGATTCTTGAGAGGGTTAGAGAGGCGGCTTACAGACTTGCACTACCATCTAACCTAGCTGCAGTTCATCTAGTATTCTATGTTTCTATGCTCCGAAAGTATCACGGTGACCCGTCTCATGTGTTGGATTTGAGCTCAATCCAGTTGGACAAGGATTTATCTTATGTTGAGGATCCGGTGGCTATTTTGGACAGGCAGGTTTGAAAGTTGAGGTCAAAGAACATTGCATCAGTGAAGGTTCAGTGGAGGGGTCAGCCGGTCGAGGAGGTGACTTGGGAGACTTAGAATGATATGCGCAGCCGTTATCCTCTTCTTTTCACCACTTCAGGTATCTCTCTATGCTCGTTCGAGGACGAATGATTGTTTTAAGAGGGGAGGATGTAAGGACCCAGCCGGTCGTTTTAAGAGTATTAGCCCCGATCCCCTATTTACTGCTTTCTCTATTTAATTTTATGCTTATGTGACTTGCCGAGTTAGGCGGTTCGGGTCTGGAAGAATTTCAGAATGAATTGAGACACTTAGTCTTAAGGTTCGAAGCTTAGGTTGGACTGATTGACCGTATGTTGACTTATAAGTAAACGACTCCACAATGGAGTTTTGATCGTTCTGTTAGCTCTGTTGGGTGATTTTGGACTTAGGAGCGTGTTCGGATTGTGATTTGGAGGTCTATAGTTGAATTAGGCTTGAAATGGCGAAAGTTGGATTTTTGGGAAGTTTGACCGGGAGTGGACTTTTTGATATCAGAGTCGGATTTCCACTCCGGAAGTTAAAGTAGGACGTCATGTCAAATATGACTTGTGTGCAAAATTTAAGGTCATTCGGACGTGTTTTGATAGGTTTCGGCATCGTTTGAAGAATCTGGAATTTCCTAAGTTCATTAAGCTTGAATTGGGGTGCAATTCGTGTTTTTGGCATTGCTTGATGTGATTTCAGGGTTTGACTAAGTTCGTATTCTATTTTAGGACTTGTTGATATATTTGGTTGAGGTCCCCAGGCCTCAGGTGTGATTTGGATCATGTTTGGAACATTTCGGGACTTGTTGCATTTGCAGAAAATCACTGATGTTATGTTGCTGGTTTCCTTCATCGTGTTCGCGAGAGAGGTTTGACGTTCACGAAAGGGTCTGGGTGGTAGGTGAAGAATTCTCTTCGCTTTCGCGTATGGGACCACGCGTTCGCGAAGAAGAGTGGCAGAAGGGTGGACCTCAGGCTGTAAGCCTATGCGTTCGCGAAGGCCTGGGGCAGTGTTCACTGTGTTCGTGTGGGTGAGCTCGCGTTCACGAAGAGGAATCTGGCAGCAGAGAATTTTTGTGTTTCGCGAACGTGTGGCACATTTCGCGTTCTCGAAGAAGGAAATACCTGGGTAGACTTTATAATTCAAATCGAGAGTTTTTCTCTCATTTTTATTTTTGGGACTTTGAGAGCTCGGATTGAGGCGAAAATTTTAGGAATTTTCAGAGGAAATATTTGGGTATGGTTTCTTGACTTGTTTTTATTAATATCCACTAATTTATCATTAATTTTATCATTTAATTAAGGATTTGGATTGAGAAATTTGGGAAAACGTTAAAAAGTTCATAAATCGAATTTTTTGGTTTTGATTGAGGATTTGGTATCGTATTTGAGTAATTTTGATATGGATGAACTCGTGGTTGAATGAGTGTTCATATTTTATGACTTTAACCTGATTTCGAGACGTCGGCACGGATCGACTTTTTGGGGCGAATTTCTAATTTCTTGCTAATGTCTTGATTTCATTAATTAGATTAATTTATTATAGTTATATTTATGATATGAAATTGCTTTTGGCTAGATTTGGGCCATTCGGAGTCGGAAAATCGAGGAAAAGACATTCTTATTGACCGATTGAGCTTGGTTCGAGGTATGTGGCTTGCCTAACCTTGTGTGGGGGAAATCCCTTTAGGATATGGTACTGTTGTAATAATTTATGATATGTGAATGCCGCGTACGTGAGGTGACGAGTTCGTACACATGCTAATATTGAAAATCCGGTTCTTGCTGAGTAGTTTTCTTTTAATTTCTTAACTGAGTTTCCCTAACTTGTGTAGTCATCATGTTTATCCTAATGTCGCATGCCTACTTGTTTAAAACTCTTACTTGCAATTTGTGCAACATGTTTAATTGGATTTCTTGTTTCCTTTATTTGTATTCAGTCCTTAATTGTAGGATTTTTCTTGCTGTAAATTTGTTGCTCCTTAAGTTATGAGTTATGTATTTACTTTTTGGACTACGAGGCGGTACCTTGGGAGATACTCTGTTGCATATTTACTTTTGGGATTACGAGGCGGTACCTCGGGAGATCCCTTGTTGCATATTTATTTTTGGGACTATGAGGTGGTACTTCAGGAGATCCCCTATTGCATAATTTCTTTTTGGACTACGAGGCGATACCTCGGGAGATCCCTTGTTGCATATTTACTTTTGGGACTACGAGGCGGTTCCTCGGGAGATCCCCTGTTGCGTATTTACCCCTATTTGCTGTGTAGTTTTGTTCTCTTGATTTCTCATTGTTAAATTCTCAGTCTATCATTATATGATATATTATATCTCTTGGGTTGTTTCCTTTTATTTCTAGTAAGGCCCTGACCTGACCTCGTCACTACTCTACCTAGGTTAGGCTTGGCACTTACTGGTTACCGTTGTGGTGTACTCATGCTACTCTTATGCACATCTTTTTGTGCAGATCCGGGTACATCCTACAAGCCTGAATATCAGTAGAGCGTGTGTGCTGCTGCTTGGAGAATTCTAGGTATATCTTCCGGCGTCTGCAGACCTCGGAGTCCCCCTCTATCCTTATGTTGTCTTTCTTATTTATTCTCTCAGATGTTGATATATGGAGACAGTAACTACATTCCTTAGATCTTGTGACTTGTGACTACCAGGTCTTTGGGAGTTGTCTATACTTGGAGTTATTGGTTTTACTTGTACATGCCGAGCGGCAGTTTTTCCACCTTTATCTTTATATATACCTCTTGATGTTGAGGTTTAGTCGTTAATTCTATTGTTATTTCAGTGTATTTCCGCAACTGTTAGGCTTACCTAGTCTTAGAGACTAGGATCCATCACGACATCTTACGGAGGGAGATTTGGGTCATGACATCGAATTGATAACAGTAAGCTGCTATCTCCTAAAAATAGTGCATAAATGTCTATAGTTGACTGATCGCAGGAAGTTGTTATCTTTGATCAAGATGTAAAGATGAACTTGAGTTGTTTGCTAATGGCTACAAAAATAAAATTGTTATCTTTTTCATTATTGTTTGGTCTAGCAATTTTACCTGGATATGCCATTAATCCTGAAATACTTTTATTTTCACTAACCAATCTCTCCTATTACATCCTGCTAAAGAAAAGTGTCACTAAGCTCTTTTGCACTACACTTGGTCTAGCTTAACATGACAAGCAACTAAGGTTCCGTGTTTCATAACTTTTATATATATCCTTGGTGTCACTTTTCTTAGATTTGCAGAAAATTTAAAACTAAGTTTTACTTTATTTTTTGTGGTATCAAATTAAGGTATAAATATGGTTATAAATATCACAATAGCATTAACTGAATGCAATTTACTACAGCTAAGAGGTGGTCCAAGTGCCATGTATAGAGACAAATTGGTCACTCTTTACAATGAAAATCTGCAACCAGACCAAGGAGTTCAATAAAATAAAATGAATCTAGTTTGTGCGTTATTTCAGAAGTTTCATTCCTAACACATGCTGCTAGTTCTTAGTTCCAAAAAAAGATTACAAGTGGATACATATTGATGTGAATAGTCTAATGAGTAAGTGATAGGTCTCATTATTAATTAAGATGCAAATTTGATTGAATTGGTAGCTAGAGATTGATATAGACTTTTATTTTCATTATTGACTTACAATATGGGCAGCTATTTGTTTTCTTTTTGTTTTTGAGCTACATCTAATAAGTGAAGAAGTGAAGACTAACTGTTACTTTGCTGGATATTGTTAAAGTAATCAAAGAAACTTTTACTTTTCGTTTTTGCGCTACATCTAACATGTGAAGACTAACTTTTACTTTGATGCTCAAAGCATCTTGCTGCCCTGAATATACTTTCTCATTTGCTGTCATCTGCTAGTGGCGCTATTATGGAAGTAAATAGTAAAAGAGAGTTTATTTTTGTTTGTTATAGGATTCTGGTTCTATATGCTCGATTTCAACTCTTTTGGCCAACTATGTTTAATGTTTTATACTAATGCAAAAATCATTTCAGTTTAGCTTGGTTTGCTACAGAAATCGTACCCAACCAAACAAGAAATACCGAATCGTACAGAACTATTTTGGTACGGTGTTTGGTATGCACAATTGATTTACCGAATACCGAAGTACCGAACCCTAGTTCTTAAATATCGTACCGAAATACCAAACATCCACCTCTAGTAGGAACTTGTTGGTCATCCTCTTTGTCTCCTATTATTTCTATTTCATTGCTGCAACATTCAGTTATTTGTTTAATTTCAATTCAATTATCAAAATGATCAGCCCTTCATATTAGATGTTAAAGTTCTTCTTTGTGGATTTGTTACAAGCTTCATAAAGTCATATTTTTTGTCCAAGATTCAGCTTATGTTCTTGACTCCTTGTATTTGTGCAGTTGGTTCACCATTTTGGCCTTTGTTGTCGTTTTTTTCTCCTAAGAACGTTACTTAATTCTTGTCCTTATTAATTTTTTCTCCCTATAACATGTTCTGTTGGAATTATATAATATCTCAAATAACTTATCTTGGTGCAGAATAATTTTGAAACAAAAAAGAAACTAGAATCTGTCAGCTTCTCAAAGTGCATCAACTGAGCTAGGATGCTAGAAATGAAGATTCCTTATTGAGTGATCCTGATAAATATTAGAGACTGGGATATTTTTTATATGACCAAGCCAGATATATCATTTGGTATGCAAATATTGACTCAATACATACATTATCAAAAATACTCACACGTGGAAGCTGCTTTAAGGATTGTGACATACTTGAGGAGATCACAAAGCCTGGGGATTCTAATGCCAGCAGAAGAGGCTAAGCAGCTCAAACCATACTTTGACTTTGATTGGGGTTCATGTCTGTAGACCAGAAAATCTGTTATGACTTTGATTGGGGTTCATGTCTGTAGACCAGAAAATCTGTTACAAGTTATCTTTTGATGTTTGGTGAAGCTCTAGTATCTTGTAAGTAAAAAAAGCGGGAAATTATGGCCAGATGCTTAGCAGAAGCTAAGTTCAAGAGTATGGCATCGTGTGTAGTTGAAGTTACATGTCTATTAGGTCTGTTTAAGAAGCTTGGAGTTGAATTACATCAGCATGTTGATATGTTCTGTGACAACAAAGCTGCAATCCAAATAGCAGTTAATCATATATTTCATGAAAGGACTAAACACCTATATATTAGACTATTATTTTGTGAGGAAAAACTGTGCTAAGGGATGATTACAACATATCATAAATCTACAAGGGACCAATTTGCATATCTGTTAACAAAGAGCATTGGTAAAGCACAACATGAGTTCTTGTTGAACCAGCTTAGAGTTGAAAATATATTGAGGCCATCAACTTGAGGGAAGTGTTTGAAGTGCAGCATGCTGATGTGGCAAGAGCTGTTATATCACGATTCAAGTCCATGGTATGTATTTTCCGCTTTGGATCTCGTCCCGCACATATTTATACATTTTAGGATACACCAGCTCGAGCCCCAAAAGCGCGTGTACTCTATGAACTTGTGTCATGCCTTATAAAGCTTTGCACTTTCCTTTCCTAAGGTGACATGTGCACCCCTTCTTCAGAATCTTGTCATCCTAGAAGCCTGCTAGTCCTGCTTGACCTGCCCTCATCAGCCGACGCTCCATCACGGGCATAACATTCAACCCTTATTGGGGCTTGGCGTTCTTATTGAGGTTTGTCCAAGTATTGTACCAAGGGAGATTTGATTTTGATACCATATTTAATATGACCCAAGCCCATGACACGTATTGTCCGCTTCGGGCCTAGGCTTGCAGGAATTTATCCTTTACATCACCTCAAGCGTGCATACCATGTAAGCTTATGCCATGCCTTATAAAGCTCTTCACTTTCCTCTCTCATTTCGATGTAGGATTCGCCTAAGGTGACATGTGCACCCCTTCTTCAGAAGCTTCTCTGCCTGGAAGCCTGCCAGTTCCTGCTTGACCTGCCCTAGTCAGCGCGACCTCCACCATGGGCATCACATTCACCCCTCTTGGGACCAGCGACTTCGCTGAGCTTTGCCACACCATTGAACTGAGAGAGATTCTGATACCATATTTTTCACGGCCCAAGCCCATGGCACGTACTGTCTGCTTTGGGCCTATGTTCGTACAGATTCGTCCTTTTTGGGCTACGCTACCTCGATCCCCCGAAGCGCGTATACCATGTGAACTTGTGTCATGCCTTATAAAGGTCTTAATTTTCCTCTCCCATTCTAATATGGGATTCGCCTAAGAAGACATGTGCACCCCTTCTTCAGAAGCTTACCACCTAGAAACCTGCCTGTCTAACTTGACCCGCCCTCATAACCCGCCCTCCGTCATAGGCATCATATATTAAAGAGTTTTTAGTTTGTTAGCTTAACTTAAATTAGTTGCACTTGGTTAGCTAATTGTTTTTCTTATTAGTGTTAGCTTCTTTGTATAAATAGGGGGCTTGTATACCACTTATTTCATACACCTGAAGGAATGAGAATGAGTTGGCTCTCTTCAAGTATCTTTTTTGGTTAGTCTTCTTCTCCTTTTACATTCAGTTAAACTTGACAGATAATATAAAGAATTATTCCAAGTTTTATAGAATACAACTTTTCTTGTACAATGTACCTTATATATTCATGTGAAGATCATTGGCGGAGGCATGATTTCTACTAAGTTGGTTCAGACAAGGTGAAGTAAAAAATTGAAAGAAATTGTGGCCAGTGGGAATTGGTTAAGTTTTAAACCCCCTTAACCACTAAGCTATATTTTTTATGACAAGGAGATTCAAAACATCATATATATAGAGGTAGAAAACAGATTTTGCCTTATATATACAATGTAATTTTTCGGCGAAGCGAGCTCGGGTGAATACCCTTCCGCCCCCCTAAATCTGTCCCTGGCGAGGCCAATGTAAGATACTCTGTTTATATAGGTAACAAGAGAGACTAACACGCTATGAGCGTACTTTATTACTATAATAAAACGTCTTTATATTTTATACATTATAACCATGGAAGATAAACAAACAAGCAATTAAGGTTGAGTAACTAAGATAATTAATCTTACAAAACTAATGAAATAGAAGTAATCATCCATGGAAGATAAAGAAATACACAATCAAAGCTGAATAATTAAGATAATTAAACTTACAAAACTGATAGCCCATGGAATAAAAGTAACAAAAATAATATTTTTTTGGCTCAAGGATAAAATGGTCACATAGTTTTTAAAGGATATTTCAGTAAATTATATTTGTGTTAAATAATATGAGGGTAGTTTAGTCTTTGTAGCTAAAGGTTGCTATCAATTGTTATTAGTTGTTAGAAAGTTAGTTAATTAGTTAAATATATACAACCAAATGTGGTGTATAAATATATGTACTTACCTCCAACAAACAGAGTTTCTTAGCTATCTTCGTCTCTTTCCCTCTATCTAAATGACTGTGTCTTCTTCTTCTTCCTAACATCTTCATCTTCATTGTATTTCTCTGTAAATCACAACATGGTATCAGAGCTTTTAAGCTCAGAAAATTAGCTTACATCTCGATCCTAAATACAGATTCTACTCCCTTCTTGATTGTTTCTGTTTTCTATGAAAAATTGTAATTACCAGATTCGTGAATCCTTGAGTCAACAAGAAAATAGCAATTTCGGATGAACAATTGGGCCAAACACCAGGAATTCAAATCGCTGGTGACCAAGTGAATCAAAATGATGGAAATCAAGCAACTGGGATTCACTATAATCATCCTCTCTTCCTATCCTATGTTGATGTAAGTGGTATTCAGATTATTTCATTACAATTGACTGGAATTGAGAACTATTCCATCTGGTTAAGGTCTATGCGAGTAGCCTTGCTAGGAAGAAATAAGTTGGGTATGGTTGATAGTACGTGCAAGAAAGAAAAATTCCCACAATCAATGTGGAATTACTGGGAAAGAGTCAATAAAATTGTGCTATCTTGGATTATGAATTCAGTGGCAAAAGGACATCTTGGAGGAATTATGTATGCATCAAGTGGTCAGGTGGTTTCGGGAGATCTTTCAGAAAGATTCAACAAGGTTGATTGGTCAAGAACCTATAATCTGCACAAGGAAAATAGCAACACTGTCGCAAGGCACAACTTCTGTATCAGTCTACTTCTCAAGGTTGAAGGACTTATGGGAAGAATTTGAGGCTTTAGTGCATGCACCTGGGTGTGACTGTCCAAAATCAAGAGAATTTGTGGTGTATTTGCAAAAGTTGAAGTTATACCAATTCTTGATGGGATTAAACGATTCATACTCTCAAGCTAGGAGCCTAATCTTGATGAGAAGTCCCATTCCTACAGTAAATCAAGCATATGCATTAATTATAAGTGATGAGGGACAGAAGTCTGTTGCTGCTGCCTCAGGAATTTTGGGGTCTAATCCTACAAGTCAGATGGGAAACTATGAGGTTGCTATGTACTCGAAAGCTGGAGGAAATTAGAATCAGAACCAAAGGTTTGGAAGAAACCACAATTTGTACTGTGAATTTTGAAAAATGAAGGGATATAGCAAAGAAAATTGTTATAAGATTGTCGAATATCCTGCAGATTTCAAGAACAAAAGAATAGAAAATGCTATTACAAATGCAGCATACAATGTCAATCTAATGCCAGAAGCTGATCACTCTACAGCTCAAGATCATTAGCAACTACCTATGTTCAATTATGGACAAAATACAAATGTTCAGGATCATGTCAAAACTTGAGGTAGTTCTCAAAGCTCTAATCTGAATATAGAGAACTCAGGTCTTGAGAACTATGCTCTCACAAAAACACAGTATGAACGGATTCTTCAAATGTTGAACAAAACCAGTATGCCAAATTTTACTTCAGCAGCTAATATGGCAGGTATTGATACAACTCTATTAGTTTATAATTGTCTTAGTTAGTGGATCATAGATACAGGAGCAACAAATCATATGGTATATGACAAAAACTTACTGGATGAGGGAACAGTAACTGAAACAAGCAATCCAAAGAAAGTATTATTACCAAATGGTGACATTACAATTGAAACTCATACAGAATCAACTTCTATATTATAGAATAGCACAATAACAAATGTATTTTATGTTCCTCAATTCAAGTACAACCTATTGTCAGTTTCTAAGATAACCAAAGAGTTGCAATGCTCAGCAACCTTCTTTCCTCATTTTTGTGTGTTTTAGGAGCTCTTCACTGGGAAGGTGAAGGGGATTAGTAAAGAGGATGGTGGCCTATACAATAAGGCAAGAAACTTATAGGATGCAAGTGGATTTACAAAATCAAGTACAAAGCCTCAGGTGATATTGAAAGGTTCAAAGCTAGATTAGTAGCCAAAAGCTATAGCAAAAATGAGGGAATTGATTAGCAAGAAACATTTTTACCAGTGGTGAAAATGGTCATAGAAAGAACTATTCTTGCTTTGGCAGCTACAAGGAAGTGGCATATACATCAAATGGATGTATATAATGCCTTCCTTCAAAGTGATTTATTTGATGAAATTTATATGGAATTACCACAGGAATTTAAAAGTCAGGGGGGAGAATACTATGTATAGACTTGTTAAATCCCTGTATGGGCTCAAACAAGCCCCTAGATGATGGAATGCAAAACTGTGTGAAGCATTGCTAAGGTTCAACTTCAAACAAAGTCAGTATGATCATTCCCTATTCATCAGAAAAACAACTGAAGCTACTACTATAATTCTAGTATATGTAGATGATATGTTAATCACAGGTGACAGTCTGCAATTGATTGAGGAAACAAAAATCCTACTGCACAATGCATTCAAAATGAAAGATCTGGGGGAGCTAAAATACTTCTTAGTAATTCAGTTTGCCAGATCCAATTAAGGAATAACTATGCATCAGAGAGAATATGCTTTGGAACTAATTTCAGAAGTTTGCTTAGCTGCATCCAAACCAGCAATAACTCCGATTGATGTTAACATCAAATTAACCTCTAAGCAGAATGATGACTGCATTGGTAAGGCAGAATGTTCAGAAGAAGAAGACAGATTGGCTGATCAAACTTCCTATCAAAGACTAATAGGAAAACTACTATATTTAACTGTAACCAGGCCAGACATAGCATTTGGAGTTCAAACTCTTAGCCAATTCCTTCAACATCCCAAAAGATCACACATGGAAGCTGCTTTAAGAATAGTGAAATTTGTTAAAAGTCAGCTAGGGCAAGGGATTTTGCTATCAAGCACTCAGAACAATACAATCACTGCTTTTTATGATGCAGATTGGGCTACATGCCCTTTGACTAGAAAATTAGTTACAGGGTTCCTAGTTAAGTTGGTAACTCCTTAGTCTCTTGGAAGTATAAGAAACAAACTACTGTATCTCGAAGCTCTGCAGAAGCTGAATACAAAAGCTTAGCAACAACAGTAGTTGAACTCATTTGGCTGTATGGTTTACTAACAGAAGTTGATACGCAGATCCAGTTACCTATCAATATCTACAGTGACAGCAAAGCAACTATACAAATAGTGGCAAACCCAATCTACCATGAAAGAACCAAGCACATTGAAATTGATTGTCACTTTGTGAGGGAAAGAATTCAACAAGGACTTATCACCAAATATGTTGCAACAACATACAACCAGCTGATATTCTTACAAAGGGACTAACCAAAGTGCAGCATGAATATTTAAAATCCAAACTAGGTGTGATCAACATTTTTCCACCACTTAATTTGAGAGGGGGTGTTAAATAATATGAGGGTAGTTTAGTCTTTATAGCTAAAGGTTGTTATTAACAATTAATGATTGTTAGAGAGTTAGTTAATTAGTTAAATATATACAACCAAATGTGGTGTATAAATTGTTTACCTTGAAAATGGTATTAACAATTATATTTGATTTTATGGTTCTAAAAATATGTGATTTATTTCAATACTAGTTGTTTGGCAATAGATGCTAAGTATAAGTAAAGAGAACAAGATATGCAAACCAATGCCATCGCATGACTGGGCCTCGAGCTGGCTAGAACAGGGTGCCTCAAGGTCTAGTTAAGGCGGTTAGCAATGAACAATTGATGAAGAAACAATGATATCGAAGACCTCGAGATAGACTTTTGCGGATAATAATGGGAAATAAATGAAGAACAATGAATGAATAATAAATGAACAATCAATAAATCTGTAAAGTGATTGTTGAACACGTTTAGGCAAGAAAAGTAGAGAATGTTCTATTTTATTCAATATTCATGTTTTTCTTACAAAATGACAAGGGTCCCCTTTTTATAGGAGGGGGAGGGGGGAACCCCAGCACAGTACATGTCTAATAATGACAAGGAAATGCTATTGGTACAGCTGTATAATGGCTTAGTACAGATTTGTGATATTTCTCGTAGACTCTGTCACTTCTAGTCACGTGCCCTCGCGAATTTCCCGCCTTTCCATGACGATCGTCGATTTTCATGCTGCCTCGAGGTATGTTGTGATGAGTCTTAGATAAACCTTCTCAAGGCGAGTGCTTCGGGGATGATCCTTAGACTGTGCTTCGATCCCATCAAGGCCGGGCTTGAAACGCCATAGAAGCCTTAAAATCGGCCTTCCCTGATTTTGACCGTATACAGATAGTCCCCGCGTTTCTTGGAATGAAATAACAAGGAACAATTTGAATTCTTCAACTCTTCAATGCCTCAATCATTGCGTCCGTTATGTCATGCGAGTGATTGATGTGATAAAGAGGTATGTTCAAAAGTCACGTTCGCATGGCTCTTGAAAAGCCTCGAATTGATTACAACGGTTGGCCGTCCTTTAGTTTTCCCCAACGTGCACTATTGGCCCCTATAAATACTCTAATCCTTCACTCCCTACTCTTCCTCATATCTCCAAACTTTCAACAACTCTTTTTACTTCCTTCTTGTGTTCATCTCCCATCCACTTTTTCTCTTTTCCTCTGAGATCTTTCAGCAAAAATGGCGAAGACCTCAAGAACCATTCCCCAAGATGATAAAGCTTCTTCATCTTCACGCTCGTCTAAAGGCAAGGCCATAGTACCTCCTCGTCTTGAGGAGTGCATCCCCGGACCCTATGAAACATCCTCTGATTTCACGGTTGACAAGCCTTCTTCAAAATCGGGGCGGTGCGAACCCATGTCTCGATATATTAGCCTGATAACCGACACTGGGAAGGTTAAAGCTGATTGCTACTGGGGAGAGGTTGTGCAAGTGGAGATTCCATCTCAGGAGGAAGACGTAACGACACATAAAACCGGTTTCCTTAGTGTATACACATATCCTTTTACCCTAGGTCCGGTAGAACCATCCTCGCCATCGATAGACCCCGTGATCCTCGATTTCTGCAGACAATATCGGGTGACACTCGGCCAAATCCATCCATCATTCTAGCGCATTGTTTACATGATTAGGCACTTTGCAAGCATGGTCGAGGGGATGCCTTTTACCCTTGACCATCTGATTAGGATGTACAACCCCCGACTTTATCGAGGTGGTCTGATTAAGCTTCAACATCAGGCCCCGAAGATTCTCTTTGCTTGCACCGACGAAGGCAAGGACAGAGGGTGGATGAGCCGCTTTGTCCGAGTTAGGACCTCGGATCTAATTCCTGTTGAAAGGATGCCATTCCCTGAGGAATGGAATATGAATCGTAAGTGAATATGTTAATTAAATATTTTCTCTTTCCTTTGTACCATCTTTCCCTTGAACTAACTCCCTTCGATGATGCAGTTGTTGTGTGGTACCCTGGCGCGGTTAAGGATCTCTCGGGCTGGGTTCGCCAGCTCGATTTGACTTGCATGTATGCTAAGCGCGTGTGGTGCGATTTGGCCAAGGCCCGATGGGAAGCAAAAAATCATGGTGAGGTTTTTCTTCTGCCGTACTTGAGCTCTTTAAAAGAGATACCCCTTGACTGTATTCTTATTTTTTGTACCTACCTTTGGTGTTTGTGCAGGCCTGGGAGAGGCCTCTTTGATGATGGAAACCTCCTCCGGGAAGGCAGATACCCCAAAACTTACCAAGGAGAAGAAGAGGAAGAGAAAATCACCGACTAAGTCCCCCTAACCGAAGAAGGCTAAAGCTCAAAAGCCTAAGGTCAATTCAGCGGCCTTAACTTCGGAAGCAGCAAACAGCCCCCGAGCTGAAGGGAAAGATGACTCCCCGCTAGCACTCGGGGGAAGAGAAAGCGTGTCTGCTTCGGATCCTGCTGAGCCGATGGCTGTTAAGCCGAAGGCTTCTAAACCAGAAGTTGCTGATGTTGTCCCACCTCAGGCGAAGAGGCTCTCGAGGGTGGGTCAGATGATGTCCCTTAGCCGGTCGACGGCCAATTCATTTCCCGAGCCGAGGGGCATTCGGTAGATGAGTTAGGGGAGCCCAGCTCTGAGGCTCCCCGGAGGCAAGAGAAGGCCCCGATCGATCCAACCGGAGTTATTGATGTTGGTAATTCTCCGCCGGGTCTAGCATTCTCTCCAAGGGAGATACGAGATGCCCATAATAGAGAGACTTCCGATGCGGGGGCGTCCCTTGGGGAGAATGACGTGTTTGAAGGATTATTCACTGGGTCAAAGCAAACCCCGAGCTTAACGCCTCGCTCATTTTCGAGGTAGCCGAGAGGCTATGCAAAAATGTAATCTTTCGTCGACTATGCTCTGAGCTCCGATCCTCATCTTCCTGATTTTGTTCTTTTATGCTTTTAGGCTATAGCGCTTTACAATCGGGCCTTTGCTAAGTCCCAAGCTGAGTTGACCTGCTATGAGGAAGAGTGTAGGAGGCTCTCATCAAAGGCTGACGAGCTCAAAGCTCTTTTTACCAAAAAGGAGGAAGAACTTCATGACCTTCGGGCTCATTTGGAGACGTGTCTCGAGAGCGGATCGATCTTGTTGAGCAGGTAATACAGTCTCCTTATGTTTTTATTTTCGTGTTTGCCCGACTTTAGCATTTAATACCTTTGGGTTGTTTTTTGCAGCTTGAAAAGAAATATATCCTGATGAGGGAGGGACTCAGAGCCAGGGATATTGAGATTCTCGGACTCAAGCAGCGTGTGGACGAGACAGCCTCCGAGATAGATACCCTCCAGGGGAAGTTAACCTCGATTGAGCATCATCTTCAGGATGCAAGGGCGGATAGTAGTAAGTATAAGGATCTCCATGCTGAATCGGCCGTGCTATCTGCAGCCAAGTCCGAAGCCGAGCGCTCATATCCTCGTACCGAGAAGATGCTGCTGCTGCGAATGCTCGAGCCAAGAAGGTATCTGAGAGGCCGAGATTGAACTGACCTGAGCCCTGGAGCATGCCCAATTAAGATCTTGGAGATAGGCTCTCGAGGATATACATGCAGGGGGCATCGATTTGTCTGCTGAGATCGAGAGGGTGAAAGCCCTAGAGGAAGAATCGGCAGCTCTGCTTTCTTTTGATGATGGTTCAGCCAGTGGTTCGGCCAGCGGCTTGGAGGATGATGAAGATGAAGGTGAAGTCCCTAAGGGGGATGAGGCAGTTGATGTTTCGGGGGTCGAGGGCCAAGCCGTTGAAGGCACATCTTCTGAGGAAGCTCCGTCCGGTCAAGTGACCCCGGCGGTAGATTAGGTTTTTGTTTGTTCCTTTTTTGTGTAAGGACTCCAGGCGTAAGCCTTGCAAATATGTCTTTGTGAACCTTTATTATATATATAAGGATCTTCGCTTTTCGTCATTTCTTGTCTTCCTTTTGCCTTTTTGGAATAAACTTTGATGCTTGTCGAAAACCAGTCCGATGTGTCGGACTTATAATATAAACCCCTTAGGTTTTCATGCTCGATGAATGATCGATAACAGTTAACCGCTCCGAGTTCGATCCTCGAGTCAAATTTCGACCCGGGGCTATCGACCCTTAAGTTTTTAACACATTGGCCTTTAGGCTCTTTAGATCGGCCCTTAGGTTCTTTAGGCTGGCCCTTAGGCTCTTACGAATTGGCCCTTAGGCTCTTTAGGCCGGCCCTTAGGCTCTTACGCATTGGCTCTTAGGCTCTTTAGGCTGGCCCTTAGGCTCTTACGCATTGGCCCTTAGGCTCTTTTTAGATTGGGTCGATGCGACCTCTAATATGGCTATAGTTTTCCCTCATTTTGGCTAAAGACTTTTGAAGTTTTGATTATGCCTTGGCATGTTTTATGTTCGTCCGAATCTTCGACGGCTCAAACGTGAACCTCGATTATGAGTCGATATGTGACGATAGCTGAGTATCTCGGGAGGTTCGCTCGAAGGCTGAGTTTTCAAAACCTTTTCATCGAAGGATGATTGTTTTTTAAGCCTTTTTATTGTTCGGAGCTGATATTATCGAAGCTCCTTTGCTTATACCGAGGGTAGCCTGATTAACCGGTTCTTTTCGAAGTATTTGAAGGCCTTTAGTTTTATGGCGGCCGTCGAACGTCTCCGAGCCGCATTAATTCGGCTGTAGCTTTTTAGTTCGACCGTATTATTTATGTTTGGGCGTAGCCTTTAGTCTCCGGGTGTAGTGACCTTGGCGTCTATATTAAGGGTATGCCTTTTAGGCGTCTTACAAGTTCGAATATATAGCCTTGGCCTTAATGTCGGGGTTATGCCTTTCTAAGGTCTTATAAATTTGAGTACGCCTCGTTGAGGTCTTATAAGCTCGGTATTGCCTCATTGAGGTCTTATAAGTTTGGGCATGCCTCGTTGAGGTCTTACAGATTCGATGCTGCCTCACTGAGGTCTTACGAGCTCGAGTTTTTGATGGCTTCGATGAGCTGACTGTCGATGACAGTCCCCGAGTGTTCGAGGATTTTTGGCCCTTGAGCCATTTTGCGTGAAAGTAGTAAACTTCTATGAAGCACACAGTGTTTTGACAAGCAGAGAGGCTTCTTTGATTATTTGATATATGTGTACATGTTCTTGCCTTCGGAGGCTCGATTGTTCTTCATGGACATGGTTCATTCGACCGTTTCGCCCAATACAATATTTTCCTATCGAGGTCCCCTAAGGCGTAACTCGATTTTTTCAAAAAGATAACCTCCGAGGGGGATGCCCCCTAGTATTCGAGGCTGATTGAGAAGAAGCCTTGAATACATGTTGAGTTCCCCTTAGGTAGTATATAGATGTTGCCTCATTAAAAACCTCGCCGGTAAAACCTATTAAAGATAAAACCCGATCGAAGGGAAAAAGAGTGCAACGCATGATTTAAAACCCAAGGTCTTCGAGTCGAAAGGTGCTTCGGCGTCTCCCATCGAACACCTGTAAGAGACTAGTATGAGACAAAGCGAAAAGGGAGAAAGTTATACCTTAGCAATAATAGCATTTTTGAGCATCGATATGTTCCAATTGCTTGGAAGTTGCTCGCCTTCCATGGTGCCAAGTTTGTAGGACCCTTTGCCTACTACTCCGAGGACGCGGTACGGTCCTTCCTAGCTCGGGCCTAGCTTCCTTTCATTTGGGTTTCGAGTGTTGAGAGTGACATTCCTTAGGACTAAGTCCCCGACTCTGAAGTATCGGAGGTTTGTTCTCCTGTTATAATATCTCTCGATCCTCTGTTTTTCGGCGGCCATTCGGACTAGTGCAGCCTCTCACTTTTCATCTAGTAGCTCGAGGGCTGTAGTCATGGCCTCGTTGTTCGAGTCCTCGGTGGCATGTCTAAATTAGGCGCTTGGCTCTCCGACCTCGACAGGTATCAGAGCCTCGGACCCGTATACCAAAGAGAACGGTGTCTCTCATGTGCTTGACTTCGAAGTTGTTCGGTATGCCCATAGTACTTCGGGCAATACCTCTCTCCATTTTCCCTTCGCATTTTCTAACCTCTTTTTCAAGTTTTGGACGATGGTCTTGTTCGTGGACTCGGCCTGTCCATTTGTATACGGGTGATAGGGCGTTGATAGGATCCTCTTGATTTTATGATCTTCGAGGAATTTCGTCACCATGCTGCCTATGAACTGCTTCCCATTATCACATGTAATCTCGGAGGGGATCCCGAATTGGCATATGACGTGGTCCCAGATGAAGTCAATGACTTCTTTTACTCTTATCTTCTCGAAGGCCTGTGCTTCCACCCATTTCGAGAAATAGTCAGTCATAAACAGAATAAATCTGGCTTTACCTGGCGCCGTTGGCAGGGGGCCAACGATGTCCATCCCCCATTTCATGAATGGCCATGGTGATAAGACTGAATGTAGCTGTTCACCGGGTTGGTGAATCATTGGCGCAAACCTTTGGCATTTGTCACACCTTCGAGCGAATTCCTTGGTGTCCTTCTCCATACTGTCCCAATAGTAGCCTGCTCTGGTCACCTTTCGAACCAAAGAATTGGCGCCGGAATGATTTCCACAAGTGCCCTCGTGGATTTCTCGAAGTACATAATTGGTGTCCCCCGGTCCCAAGCATACTGCTAGAGGTCTGTCGAAGGTCCTTCTATATAGTGTTCCATTCTCGTCGAGTGAAAATCGAGCTGCTTTGGCTCGAAGGGCCCTTGATTCTTTTGGGTCTGTGGGCAGCTTCCCGTTTCTCAAATAGTCGATGTATTTATTCCTCCAATCCCTTGTAAGACTTGTTGAGTTGATCTCGGCGTGTCCTTCTTCAATCACCGACTTGGATAACTGTACAACAGCCCCCGGGAGTATGTCATCTTCTTCGATGGATGAACCCAGGTTTGCGAGTACATCGGCCTCACTGTTCTGATCTCGAAGAATGTAGACCAGAGTCCATTCTTTAAAATGAAGCAATATGACCTGAAGTTTGTCTAAGTATCTTTGCATCCTGTCTTCTCGAACCTCGAAGCTCCCATTTACTTGGTTGACTACCAGAAGGGACTCGCATTTTGCTTCGACGACTTCTGCTCCTAGGCTCTTGGCCAGCTCGAGACCTGCAATTATAGCCTCATACTTGGCCTCATTGTCAGTAAATTTCGAAGTTTTTATAGATTGCCTGATTATGCCGCCCGTAGGTGGTTTGAGAATGATGCCGAGCCCCGACCCTTTTACGTTGAAGGCACCGTCGATGAATAGGATGCATACCCCCAATGATGTGCCCGTTTTTAGCAAGATTTCTTTCTCTACCTCGGGCACGAGGGCAGGCGTAAAGTCGACCACGAAGTCTGCCACAATTTAGGACTTGATAGCCGTCTGGGGTTGGTACTCGATATCATACCCTACGAGCTCGATGGCCCATTTGGCCAATCTGCCCGACAATTCAGGTTTGTGCAAGATTTTTCGAAGAGGGTATGTTGTTAAACACATATACGATGGCATTGAAAATAAGGTTTTAGTTTCCAAGATGCACTTATTAATGCAAGAGCTAATTTTTCTAAGTGTGGATACCTGGTTTCAGCATCTCCTAGAGTCCGACTTACGTAATAAACAATTGTGTACCTTGTTCTTCCTGAAACAACACACCATTTACTGCTACTTCGGATACGGCCAGATACAAGTACAACATTTCATCTTCCTTCGGGGTGTGGATCAAAGGCGAGCTCGAGAGATACCGCTTTAATTCCTCCAAAGCATGTTGGCATTCCGGAGTCCACTCAAAGTTGTTTTTCTTCTTGAGCAAGGAGAAGAAATGATGACTCCGATCTGACGATCTCGAGATGAATCGGCCTAAGGCCGCTATCCGCCCGGTCAACCACTGTACGGCCTTCACATTGTTCACCACTGTGATTTCTTCAATGGCCTTGATTTTGTCGGGGTTGATCTCGATCCCCCTATTCGACACCATGAAGACTAAAAATTTGCCCGATCCTACTCCAAAGGCACATTTCTCGGGGTTGAGCTTCATGTTGTAGCTTCTAAGGATATCGAATGTTTCCTGCAAATGAGTCAAATGGTCCTCTGCGCGCAGGGACTTAACTAGCATGTCATCAATGTAAACTTCCATCGATTAGCCTATTTGATGTTCGAACATCTTATTAACTAGGCTTTGGTACGTAGCTCCTGCGTTTTTTAGCCCGAAGGGCATTACATTATAACAGTATGTACCATACTTCGTGATGAACGAAGTCTTTTCCCTGTCCTTTGGGTTCATTTGAATTTGATTATACCCGGAGTAGGCGTCGAGAAAAGTGAGGATCTCGTGTCCAGCCGTGGCATCAATCAAGCGATCGATGTTGGGCAATGGGAATGAGCCTTTGGGGCATTTAAGTCTTTATAATCTACGCACATTCTTAATTTGTTTCCTTTTTTGGGAACCACTATTATATTAGCCAACCATTCGGAGAATTTTACCTCCCTAATTGATCCTATTTTGAGGAGTTTTGTTACCTCGTCTTTGATGAACGCATGTTTTACCTCGGATTGGGGCCTCCTTTTTTGCTTCACTGGTTTGAACCTGGGATCAACACTTAGTCTATGGGTGGTTATTTGCGGCGGGATCCGTGTCATGTCTAAATGGGACCAAGCAAAGCGATCAATGTTGTTAATAAGAAATTGTATGAGTTTTTTCCTGAGTTCGGGGGTTATCCCGTTCCCAGGTATACCTTTCGATCTGGAAGATGCTCGATCAAGACGGCCTGTTCTAGTTCTTCGACCGTTGATTTTGTTGCATCCGGCTCCTCGGGGTCAACGAAGGTCCGAGGAGCGAGGAAGTCTTCCTCGTCATATTCGTTCGAATGCTCACAGATCACCTGTTCCTCAAGGGTCAGCCTGTTTCCTGACTCATCCTGGACAGGGAGAGTCGATGTTGGTGCCATGTCGTTTACCGCGAACATCTCCTTTGCCGCACGTTGTTCTCCGTACACCACTTTTATACCATCTTTTGTTGGGAACTTCATTGTCTGATGAAGAGTTGATGGTACCGCCCTCACGTTGTGTATCCGCGGTCTTCCAAGTAAGGCATTGTACCTCATGTCACCTTCGATGACATGAAACTTGGTGTCTTGAACTGTACCAGACACGTTGACTGGGAGGATGATTTCTCCCTTCGTTGTCTCGCTTGTCATGTTGAATCCATTGAGGGCTCGAGAGGTGGGTATGATCTGATCGAGCAGTCTGAGCTGCTCTACCACCTTCGACCTGATTATGTTGGCCGAGCTACCTGGATCCACAAGCACACGTTTAATTTGAATGTTATTCAAAAGAAAAGAAATTACTAGTGCACCATTATGTGGTTGGGACAAGGCCTCGATGTCTTCTTCTCTAAATGTAAGGGCGTCCTTGGGTATATATCTCCGAGTTTGCCTTTTCGTTGCGATGGACACTTTGTCCCGTTTGAAGATGGGTCCCTATGGGACGTCGGTTCCTCCAATGACCATGTGAATGATGTGCTGAGGTTCTTCTGGTCCATTCTTTCTGTTCGCCTCTCTTTCTCGAAAGTGGTTATTGGCTCGATTGCTGAGGAATTCTCGAAGGTGCCCTTCGTTGATCAGCCGGGCCACCTCCTCTCGGAGCTGCCTACAATCCTCGGTCATATGACCGTGAATGCCATGGTATTCGCACATCAAGTTAGGGTTCCTTCGGGAAGGATCTGACTGTGCGGGTTTTGGCCATCTGGTATCCCTAATTCTACCCATGGCTGATACGATGTTTAAGACATCGATGTTTAAATTGTATTCCGACAGTCGGGGTGCCTCCATTGGCCTCGAATGCCTGTCAAACCCGGTCTTGCTCATAAGTCCCGAGGAATTTTTCCCTCAATCTACTCCTCGATCATTTTGAGGTATATTCTGCCTCGAAGTGTCTCTTCGATCTTTGAAGTATGGCTGATACCTTTCTTTGCCTGATCTCGACTCCCTTTCTATAGACTTTGGTTCCGTTGCTAGGAGCCTGCTAGGATATACTGAGCCCGAAGGGGCTCCTAATTGGTCATTTTCGACCCTGATCTTCGATTGATACCTATTGTGCACATCCGCCCAGGTTACGGTGAGGTATTCGATCAAATTTTGTTTTAGCTGCTTCGAAGCTACCGAGCTTCGTTCGTTCAAGCCCTGAGTGAAGGCCTATACTGCCAAGTCATCGGAGACTGGTGGTAATTCCATTCGCATCATCTGAAAGCGAGATACAAATTCCCTTAGCATCTCGTTTTCTCTCTGTTTGATTTTGAAGACATCGGACTTCCTGGTGGCGACCTTGATGGCACCAGCGTGTGCCTTCATAAAAGAGTCTACCAACATGGCAAATAAATCTATTGAATTCGAGGGTAGGTTATGATACCACACCATAGCCCCCTTTGACAGCGTTTCTCCAAATTTCTTCAACAAGACAGACTCAATTTCGTCATCCTTTAAGTCATTCCCTTTTACAGCACAAGTATAAGAGGTAATGTGCTCATTAGGGTCCGTGGTCCCGTTATACTTCAGGACATCGGGCATTCTGAATTTCTTCGGGATGGGCTTCGGAGCCGCACTTGATGGGAATGGTTTCTGCATGAATTTCTTTGAATATACACCTTTTAGAATCGGGGGTGCGCTCGGGATCTGATCGACCCTCAAGTTATAAGTCTCCACCTTTTTATCGTTAGCCTCTATCTTCTTTTATCCCGATTCAATCCTTTTGGTGAGGTCCTTGAGCATCTTCATAATAGCGGGGTCTGCTGCTGACCTGTGTTGCTTGATCTCTCTGGTGCCTGCTCGACTCGAGGAGCCGTTTCCGGTGCTGCTGTGCTTGGAGTTTTTTGTTGACTTTGTAGCTGAGCAATAGCCACTTGTTGTGCTTGCAACATCTCAAAAATAACTTGAAGGCTAACTTCTCTTTCCTCCCGAGCTGGAGCCCCCTGTGCTTCATGTTGGTTTTCCCTGAGCACACTTCCGTTGGTATGAGAGCTCACATCGACATGCACAGCGTTGCGTGAGCCCATGTTGATGGGGATTTGTGCTGGTGCCACCCTAGGGTTTTGCGGTGGTACAACAACATCTACACCGTTCTCTCCATTAAGCCCAATACCGTTATTTTCATGTGCATCTGCTGAGTTAGATATTTTTTGACCTGAAATCAAAGATTCTTGGACAAGAAAAAGCGTGAAGGATAACTTGTGTGTTCAGAAAACCAGCACCAAAACAATCACTATTATTTTTATCCCCACGGTGGGCGCCAAACTGTTTACCTTGAAAATAGTATTAACAATTATATTTGATTTTGTGGTTCTAAAAATATGTGATTTATTTTAATACTAGTTGTTTGGCAATAGATGCTAAGTGTAAGTAAAGAGAACAAGATATGCAAACCAATGCTATCGCAAGACTGGGCCTCGAGCTGGCTGGAACAGGGTGCCTCAAGGTCTAGTTAAGGCGGTTAGCAATGAACAATTGATGAAGAAACAATGATATCGAAGGCCTCAAGATAGCCTTTTGCGGATAATAATGGGCAATAAATGAAGAACAATGAATGAACAATAAATGAACAAGCAATAAATCTGTAAAGTGATTGTTGAACACGTTTTAGGCAAAAAAAGCAGAGAATGTTCTATTGTATTCAATATTCATGTTTTTCTTACAAAATGACAAGGGTCCCCTTTATATAGGAGGGAGGGAGGGGAATCCCAACATAGTACATATCTAATAATGACGAGGAAATGTTATTGGTACAGCAGTATAATGGCTTAGTACGGATTTGTACTATTTCTTGCAGATTCTGTCAGTTCTAATCATATGCCCTCGCGAATATCCCGCCTTTCCTTGACGATCGTCGATTTTCATGCTGCCTCGAGGTACACTGTGAAGAGTCTTCGATATACCCTCTCGAGGCGAGTGCTTCAGGAACGAGCCTTAGACTGTGCTTCGAGTCCATCGAGGCCGGGCTTGAAACGCAATAGAAGCCTTAAATTGGCCTTCCCTGATTTTCACCGTATACATAAATATATGTACATAGCCTCCACTAAAGAATATAACAAACAGAAATTCTTAGCTATCTTCGTCTCTTTCCCTCTCTTTGATTGTGTCTTCTTCTTCTTCTTCCTAATATCTTCATCTTCACTGTATTTCTCTGTATATCACAACAATTTGAGGTAGGATGTTCTTATTTTTAGTATAGTATGATAAAAATGATACTTTAGTTATTTGCAATAAGATCAGAAATGAATACGCCCGTTTAAAGGTGCAAGAAACATAATGAGAGAATGTCACTGCCAGATGATGCTGAATGTATTATAAGAGAAAGATATACCTAGAAAAAGAAAGTCTCAAAAGATTTAGAATTCAGACAAATTTATCAAAAGATAGAAAAATTGAAATATAAAAACAATGTTGATCATACCAACCAAAAGAGTAGTACTTTAAAACTCTTAGTATATTAAAGATATAATTGTTAGAGTATATTGCAAAACGCTTAACGTTAGAAAATCTTTAAGTAATGCGTATTAAAATATTATGGATCCAAACAGAATATAAGAAAATGACACTGTATAGCCGCTCTCAAAATAATAACTGAAAAAATATATTTTCTTTTGTATACATATACATTCTGGATGTTATATACAAATTTTATACATATTTTTTTGCTACCAAATATAAATAGTTTCTGGTGCAGGTTAAAAATGATAATACCCCAATATTAATCTCATTGAGGATTCATGTTAACCTACCCATTTAGCTTGGAATGAGGCGTAGATGTTATCTTTCAGTTATTTGCAAGTTCAACTTTATCGTTGTTGGACTAATGAAATCTAGCACCGTCACCAACCCATTTGCTATCAAGAATGATTACTTGTAGAATTCTTCACATGGGCCCATATGGTTTGTGATCCACGTTTGTTTTCACATTCAAATTATGAAATCCACAAAACACTCTTGGATTCCTCAATAGTACTACATCATTACATGATCTTACCAGCCTTCGACATTAAGCAAAGTAGCAATTATTAGTTGGAAATATTCGTACACAAAAAGATACTATATCTCTTCTGAAAATAAGTGGGAAGGAGCTCTCTGTACCCTTCAAGATTATTTATTTTTTTCGAAGGAATTGATGCAAATTCCTTTAAAAACTGTGTTTTCATAGTTAAACAAGATAACAGTTGTCCATTATAATTATACTTATCTTAAAATTTTAGCACTGGTAATGAATTTCAATTTCTCAATCCACCACTTCCGTTATCTCCCACTAAAGGGAATCCAAGAGTATTGGGATGATGGAGCGCCAAAAGCAAAGAAAGTACATAAAATAATCATCTCTAATCATAAGTGCAGAATTGATAGAAAAACCAAAAGTATGAACAAACTGAGGCCTACTTAGAATTTTAGGGAGCCAAAAGGGCCAATTTAACGGTCTACACCCTAATAAAGAAAAGAACAAAGTTTAGCGTGATATTATCTGATCAGACTTTCTAACACTTCTGTTTTTTGCCGTTGAAATAATTATGTCCACCAAACCCTCAATATGTTTAGCGTGCAAGTTTTATACACTCTAATCCTATAAAGAATATCTACGCAGTCAAATAAAACAGAACAAAAGAAACACAGTTGAAATTTATACGTAAATGTCTTTTAAAATTACAACAAATAGTAAGTATGAACTTATTAGCCCATTCATTCTTCTCTGATCTCTCATATTCTTGATAAAAAGCAGTCTTGGGAGCACATTAACAATCTATCGAGATTCAGTTTTTTTTTTTATTATTATAAATTGGGGTAGGGTAAGGGGAAATGGGGGAGGGGATTATACGGTGGGAAATGGTGAAAATTCAGGTAGCCAAACTACTAAGATTCCTCCAATGTGAACAAAGAAAACTCACTACTGCAATATCATTCAATTTCCGTCATCGTCTTTCAACATAATTTTGATATATGAACATTTTTTTATAGAAGAGAAAACACAAAGGAAAAGGCAAGCACAAATAAAATTTTGTGTAAAAAAGTAGTATCACAAACTAAAATAAGAAAATCACGCTTTGAAGCACCAGGGGTTGTGATTATGGTGATTGTGAGAGGCAGCTTCCTTGTCAATCACCCCTTGAACATGTCGAAATTCCTCAATATGACAAGGAATCTTAATTGGACCTTTATGATCAAATCCATATTCTTCCTCTGCTTCCTTCAATAGCTGCATAAACAGCGGATGATTAATGTAAGTGACAGGAATAACAAACCTCTGCTGCTCTTCACCATGTCCCACAGTAATTGCCAGACACCCTTTTGGAATATCTTTCAATTCTTTCTTTCCATGGCCATGGTTATGATGAAAGTGAATTTGAGGCACATGAAAATGGAAATTCAGATGATGATGTCCCATCACTATACGATTGAAGAATCAATTAAAAAACAAGAATACCCTATAAACCTCTATATAGAGGGACTTCTTTTCTTGTTTGACAAAAGAGTATACAAGAGGTTATAATAAAACAAGAGAGAAAGGCCAAGGATCAGAAGCCGAGATGGCAAGTTTGAAGAGGGTAAAGGAAGACTCGGTTAAGGATTTTGGGATGTTGCTCATGTTCTACTGCATAAATCTTGCTCTGAATAAATTCTGATGATGAAAGTCGGAGTTTTTCCAAGAGACAGAGAAGTCTATATATACGCGTAGGGTTTATAGGGGCATGAGGAATACTTCTATACTTCCAAGGATAAAAATATGAATAGCTGGAACGGTTCATATCGGTGTGGTAAATGATCTAGTCCAAAAACGGAGGAAAAAGAAATGCTCTACTTTCTAGATTTCATATTTCACAAAAAAGGGCGAAATATACCCTGTATTTGAAAATATCATTCCTTTTACTATTTGGTTATTTTCGACATACCGTTATACTATCATTCAATTGGATAGACTGTCACGTGGCTTCATCGGAATAACAAGCCCATTTGGATTGACTTAAAAAAAAATTCAGCAAAAATAGCTTTTAATCCAAAAACCGATAAGTTGTGGTTGCCCAACTTATTGCTTTTGGCTTGTTTTAAGCAGTTGAAATAAGCTAAAAAGAGCATAGCAGCTGATTTGACCAGCTTAAAAGTCAGTCCAAACACCCTCTTAAATAACTCATCCTTATCTTTTTTGGATTCACTACCAATTGCGGAGGGTTCGTGTGAGAGCGTGAATGTGGACTTGATCACTTGTCTGCCTAAGTCCGACGTTTATAATACTATTGTGATGGTTGTGGATAAATTTTTGAAAATATGCCACTTTCATGCCTGCATCACCAGGTTAAACAGCCAAGGAAGCTGTCAAGTTATTCTTTAAGACTGTGGTAAAGTATTGAGGCTTACTGTAACAACCCGACCATCCGTTTTGAGCATTTGCTTTCAGTTCAGCGATTTGAGGTCACGAATAGCTTTACATGGTGTATTATGACTTGTACGTATCGTTGGTTTTGATTTTCGAGTGGTTCGGGATTGGTTTGGATGAATGATTCTCATTTTAGAAGCTTTAAGTTGGAAGAACGGACAAGGTTTGATTTTGTGTATTTGACCTCATATTGGAGCTTTGATAATTTCGTTAGGTCTGGATGATGATTTTGGACTTGAGAGTATGCCAGGAATTGAATTCGGAGATTCCTAGGTTGATTTGACTTGTTAGGCCGAAAGTTGGCAATCTAAAGGGTTAGAATTTTCTTAAGTTTGACCATGGTTTGACTTTACGGCTATCGGGTTCGGATTATTATTTTGGGACTTGGAATAGGTCTGTTTTGCTATTTGACTTATCTGCAAAATTTGGTGTCATTTGGAGGTGGTTTGATATGATTCAGATGCTTGGTTGCAATTCTAGAAGTTCTTAAACTTCATTGAGATTTTCATGAGTTTTGGTGTCCGATTTGTGGTTCTAGATGTTATTTTGGCGTTTTGGTCGTGCGAGCGAGTTTATACGATATTTATGCACTTGTTTTAATGTTTGATATGGAGCCCACGAGGCTCGGGTAAGTTTCGGACGCGTTTGGGAGTATTTGGAAGAATATAAGTTTTGCTGGTTTTTGTCTGGTGGTTCAGGTCTCGCAAATACGAGATTCTGTTCGCATTTGCGAGGAGGGTTCCGCATTTGCGAGGTTGGGGTGGCACCGTGGAGTACGCATTTGTGAATAAATTGATCGCATTTGCGGTTCCACCAGGGCGTGGGATTTTCCGCATTTGCGACATTCCTGTCACTTTTTCGAAGTGCCAAGTTTCGCGTTTGTGAGCTTTATGTCGAATTTGTGATGTCAACAGAGTTGGTCAGTGATCGCTTTTGCAATCATGTTTCTGCATTTGCGGGATTCGTATTTGCGAACCCCAGGTCGCAAATGCGACATCTGCAGCTTCATTATAGCTGAGTATTTCGGGATTTAACTTCATTTTATTATATTTTGAACCCTAGATATGGTAGGAGACGATTTTGTGGAAAGATTTTCATACTAAACCATTAGGTAAGTGAAATTGATCACTTTTCAATTATAATACATGATTATTTATGAGATTTAACATCAAAATCATGGGATTTGAAAGAAAAATTTAGGGATTTTTGTCTATGTTTTGAAAAATAAAATTTTTAGATTTGAGAGTCGAATTGGACTCGGATTTGAAAATAAAATACATATATGAACTCGTGGATCTATGGGTAATCGAGACCTACCCTTCGACTTGGATTTTGACTGGTGGGCATGGGGTTGACTTTTGTTGACTTATGGGGAATTGAATAAAGATCATAGCTTTATTAATTGAAATTGGTTTCTCTTGCATTGATTGATATTATTAAGTCATTTTTGGCTAGGTTTGAGCCGAACAGAGGTGACCTTCAAAGGAAAAACTATTTTGAGTATTGATTTGGTCTTATTGATGTAAGTATCTTGCCTAACTCTGTACGAGGAAAACTACCCCTTAGAATTTGGGTTAATTGTACTATTTGAAAATTGTGGAAGATGCATACACGAGGTGATGAGTGTGTACACGGGCTTATATGTGGTATTTGGCCGATGTAGACTATTAGACTTCTTTCATGCATTTGATTGAAGTTGTCATTTCATGTTATATCTTCTATTGTTAGGCTTGCTCTTACGTGCTTTTCTTGAAGTTGTTAGTACATGTTCTATCTTATATTGTCAAGTTCACTCTTACATGCTTTAATTGTTAACTAGTAGTCGTACCCGCGCGATGCGCGATCAGTATTAAAAAATATTAATTAAATTAAATTATGATAGGGCTTGTTTGATCCTATTAGATTGTATTGCTTTAATAAAATTCAATTGTCATCTTACTTGTCAATACGATATACCCAATAATGAAATCTCTATTAAATCAAAGGTACTTATATAGTTAGTGAATAATTTTTTTGTTCTATATATTTTTTATTATATTAACCAATATTTAATATTCGCTTTCTTTTTGTCATATATGAGAAGATTTATAATTTATTACTGTTGAAATATTTTTTTTATTTTAAATTTTATTCTATTGTTCTTAATAATATTATCTAAATTTTAATGAACAAAATCTCTCTTAAACTAACGGGACTTATACAGGGAGCGCATTGAATAACTTTTTTGTTATGTATTTTTCTTTATTATATCATCTAATATTTAATATTATTACATTGTTAATAGAAAGTTTTATTAGCATATTACTTTATTAAATATTTTTCTCTGAAAGTTTTTTATGTCTTTATTTTCGTTTTATTTATTTTAAAATAATTTTAAAACTCCAACTTGAAACTAATCCCCAATTTGAATTGTTAATTTATTATTTTTTTAATTTTGTTTTTTATTTTAAAATTATTTAAAACTCCAACTTGAAACTAAATCCCGATTTGAATTGGTAGTTTTTCTTCTCTTTCTTTCGTTTTTTTATAGCTAATTTTTTTTGCTTTTTTATTTTAAGATAATTTATAAACTCCAACTTGAAACTACTCCCACCCAATTTGAATGGGTAGTTATTATTTTATATATTTATTTTTATAATTTATTACTGGTGGAATATTTTTTTAATTTAAATTTTATTCTATTGTTCTTAATAATATTATCTAAATTTTAATGAACAAAATCTCTGTTAAACTAACGGGACTTATACAGGGAGCGCATTGAATAACTTCTTTTGTCACGTATTTTTCTTTATCATATTTAATATCATCTAATATTAGCATATTACTTTATTAAATATTTTTCTCTGAAATTTTTTTTATGTCTTTATTTACGTTTTATTTATTTTAAAATAATTTTGAAACTCCAACTTGAAACTAATCCCCAATTTGAATTGTTAATTTTATTTTATTTTTAATTTCGTTTTTTATTTTAAAACTCCAACTTGAAACTACATCCCGATTTGGATGGGTAGTTTTTCTTCTCTTTCTTTCGTTTTATTTATAGCTAATTTTTTTTTTTTGCTTTTTTATTTTAATATAATTTATAAACTCTAACTTGAAACTACTCCCACCCAATTTGAATGGGTAGTTATTTATTTTTCGTTTTTTTAATTATATTTAATTATAAGATATCTATATTTATTAATTCAAATAAAGTAACCAATTAATATATATATATATATATATATATATGTTAGTTTTTATTTTATTTTATTATTTTTATTTTTTATATATATTTAAATTCAAAAATAATAACCAATAACTTTTGTTCTATATTTTTCTTTATTATATTAGCCATTGTTTAGTATTCGCTTTCTTTTTGTAATATGTCAGAAGATATATAATTTATTACTGATGAAATATTTTTTTGTTTTAAATTTTATTCTGTTGTTCTTAATAATATTATCTAAATTTTACTGAATAAAATCTTTGTTAAACTGTCGGGACTTATACAAGGAGCGCATTGAATAAATTTTTTGTTATCTATTTTTCTTATACAGGGAGCGCATTTATTTAATTTTTAAAACTCCAATTTGAAACTACTCCCAAATTTGAATTGGTAATTCATTATTTTTTTAATTTCATTTTTTATTTTAAAATTATTTTAAAACTACAACTTGTAACTACTTCCCGATTTGAATGGGTAGTTATTTTTTTATATATTTATTTTTTGTTTTTTTATATTTAATTATAAGATATCTATATTTATTAATCCAAATAAAGTAACCAATTAATACATACATACATACATACATACACACACACACATATATATATATATATATATATGGTAGTTTTTTATTATTTTTGTTTTTTATATATATTTAAATTCAAAAATAATAACCAATAACTAATTATAAACTAAATAACTAATTATGCCATGTGGCATTTTTTTAAGTTGCCACTTGGCTTAAGGGAGGGCTTTTTCCTCTCCTTTTAATAATATATAGATTGCAATTACTTGTTGAATTCATGACTTGTCTGTTAAGTGCCTTAATTTTTAATTGATCTTTGTAATCGTGTCTTTATTTATGAGTTGTCATTTCTTGCTATTTGATTATGTGAGTTATTTTAACAACCCGGCCGATTGTTTCGAGATTTGTAGCCCCATTCCCCTATTTTTCTACTTCTTTTGTGTTCTATAGTTGTGTTATGACTTACCGGGTTAGTTGGTTTGGGTCCGGAGTGGTTTCGGAGTGAATTGAGACACTTAGTCTCTTATGTGAAGGTTTAAGTTGGAAAAGTTAACCGGATGTTGACTTATGTGTAAACGATCTCAGATTTGAATTTTGATGGTTCTGTTAGCTCCGTTAGGTGATTTGGGACTTAGGAGCGCGTCCGTAATGCGATTTGGAGGTTCGTGGTAGAATTAGGCTTGAATTGGCGAAAGTTAGAATTTTGGCGATTTTGGCCAGCAGTGGAAATTTTGATATCGGGGTCGGATTGGATTTCCGGAAGTTGGAGTAGGTTATTGGTGTCATTTCTGACTTGTGTACAAAATTTGAGGTCATTCGGACGTGGTTTGGTAGGTTTCGGCATCGTTTGTGGAATTCAGAAGTTTAGAAGTTCTTAGGCTTGAATCCGGGGATAATGTGGTGTTTTGATGTTGATTTGAGCGATTCGAAGGTTCGACTAAGTTGGTATGCTGTTATGGGACGTATTGGTATGTTTGGTTGAGGTCCCGAGGGCCTCAGGTTGATTTCAGGTGATTAACGGAACAAGATTGAAATTTGAAGGATTGCCGAAGTTGGCCTGGTTCTGGTGTTTTCGCACCTGCAGTGGGGAGCCCGCAAGTGCGGTCCCGCAGAAGCGAAGAGGTGCTCGCACGTGTGGGCAAGGGTGGTTTGGACTGGAAGTGCAGGTGCGAGGGATGGTATGCATCTGCGTAAGCGCAGATGCGGAAGGAGAAGCGCAGATGCGGAAAGGTGTAAGAAGGCAAGGATCGCAAAAGTGGGCGGGGCCCGCAAGTGCGTGTGTCTGACAGTAGATGTGGACTCTGAGAGCTTAAGTGGGATCCGCAATTGTGATGGATTTTTCGCAGGTGCGGCGTCGCAGAAATGACAATGAGACCGCATGTGCGGTTTTGCTGGACAAAAGGTATAAATAGAACACTTCGGGATTTTTCACCATTTTCATCATTTTTTAGCTTGGATTTTGGGGATTTTGAGAGGGATTTTGAAGCAATCACTGAGGTAAAGTCCTGGTGCTTATTTATCTTCAATAATGGTATTTCCCCACTGATTTGACGCCTAGTTGGTGGGTTTTTTTGGTGAAATTTGGGAGATTAGGGCTTGAGAATTGGAGAGTGAGTTTTGGGGATTTGGAGGGGCAAATGATGTCGGATATTGATGAATTTAGTATAGTTAGACTCGTGAGTGAATGGACTTTCGGGTTTTGTGACTTTGGTCAGATTTCGAGACATGGGCCCGGGGCCAGGTTTGAGTCGATTTATATTTTGGCTCTAATTTAGTGGTTTTCTTGTGGAATTGATCCCTTTAGCCTTTATTGATTGTGTTGTATTACTTGTGGCTAGATTCGGGATGTTTGGAGGCCGATTCGAGAGGCAAAGGCATCGCGGAGTAGGATTTTGCTCGGATTAAGGTAATTTAACAGTTATAAATCTTGTCATGAGGGTATGAAACCCCGGATTTTGTGTTGTATGACTATTTTGGAGGTAACGCACATGCTAGGTGACGGGCGTGTGGGCGTGCACGTAGGGATTGTGACTTGGTCCGTCTCGTGAGACTGTAGAATCGATTAGCCTATTGTTTACTATGTGATCTCTCTGTTTTTATGGAAATTGACTGCACTTCATGTTAGAAACCATGTTTAGGCCTTATGATATCACTGTTGAGACCCGTGAGGTCATGTACTTGCTGAATTAACTGCTAATTGTTGTTTTGTTCTCGGTCATGATATTACTTGTGTATTTTACCTCTGTCCCTTCCTATTTATCGTTGATACATATTATTATATCTGTTTGGGCTAAATTATCTTCTTTCTGAGAGCCTAGGGGACTGGTGAGGTTGGTGACTGAGATAGGGCGCGAGTGCCGAGCTGTGAGCTATATGAGTGTATATGGGTCGGGTTGCACGGCGCAACAAGCCTCAAGTATATTGGATCGGGTTGCACACCGCAACGAGACTTCAGGCTAATTATCTATATTGGATCGGGGTGCACGCCGCAACGAGCCTTAAGGCTGTTTCTATGTTGGATCGGGCTGCACCACGCAGCGATATAGCGCTCGGGCTGAAGGAGCCCCTCCAGAGTCTGCACACCCCCAGTGAGCGTAGGTACCTATTGGGTGTGAGTACTGAGGGCTGAGAGCCGAGTGATTGAGTTGTTGAGGTGAGCTGAGTGACTTTTGCCTTGAGAGGTTGTACTTGCTTTCAATTATTTGTTGCACTTAGTTGTTACCTGTCTTTGTTGTGAAAATTTCTTGAATCCGGTTTACTCGAGCACGGACTGATTTACTTAAACTGCTAAATTTGTAAGCATGACTGTTCCTTATTGAAAGATATTGAAATAAACTGTATTTGCATAGCTCGTCACTGCTACTCAGTTCCTTATTTTTGTTACTTACTGAGTTAGAAGTACTTACGCTACTCCCTGCACCTTGTGTGCAGATCCAGGTGAGACCGGGCGCAGAGATCGTTGAGTTCGTGCGCATTTGGCTATCGGAGACATACGAGGTAGCTGTCGGCGTCTGCAACCCTTGTCTTTCCTTCTATTGTTATCTTTCCTTTCTGTTTTGGATTAGGTGGAATATTGTAATCTCTGATTCTTGACTGGATTTAGATGCTTATGACTTAGTGACACCCCGATGTCGGGCTATTTTTTTCCGCACTTTTATTTTTAGTTTAACTCTTTTATGAAATTTTGTGATGAAAAAGTTTTGGACTTATCTTTAAATGAAATATCGAAGTGTTTTTGAAAGGTATCGGCTTGCCTAGTACCACGATAGGCGCCTGTTGGCCCAAGTTCAGGTGAAGTTTTGAAGAATGACAAATGAACTTAGTCATGGACCAGGTCCATCATGTGAGGCACAGTATTTATCAACCTAGACATGTGAGATACACGTGAAAGAGATAAGTCTCAGTGATCAAGCAGCAATATCTCTTGAACTAATCGAAAAGGTTGCATATTGGATGGGGAGAGAAAGTCTTCTCATGGGAAGAGGACACAATCCGGATAAAGGATAGGGTTGGAGTTTGTATTGTTCAAGGACTCAACTTCGATGGAAGATCAGCAATTGAGTCTCAATCAAACTCTGATTACTAATTCATTAAATAATAGTGATTGTTCTCTTTTATAGGCGATTGCACATACGCAGAAGTGAAACTAAATTGACAGCAAAAGAGCAAGGCAATTTTGCAAGCAATTTATGTGAGATTTAAGTGTGCACTCTTGAAGCTACTTGAACGAGATAGAAGAATCAATTCCATTGTGTCTTTATTTATTTCTAGTTCAATTGTAGTAGGTGATTTAAAGTTGTACCTTTCCAGCTTTCATAGAAGCAATTGTATTAGGTACTTTGAGTATTCAAGTTAGAGTTAACTTGAAGGTGTCGCAACAGTTGAGGCTGTGTGCTACACTGGGATTAGAGCTAATCCTTAGGTTTACAAGAGTTTTGTAAATGCTGTTTTGGTTCAGTGATTTTAGTGGAAGTTTGGGAAAATCCTACTGAGTAGTAGGTCGTGGTTTTTTCACCTTTTGAGTCAGGTGTTTTCCACGTAAAAATCTCTGTGTTCTTTATTTTATGTACTCTTAATTCCGCAAACAGTAGTAGTAAGTACACCTAGAAGAACCAGGTTCTTCTAGAGCGAAAATTGGGTACCACACAAATCACCCCCCCCCCCCCCTCTTGTATGGTATTGACGTTAAGAACATCAATTGGTATCAGAGCAGGTTATCTTTGAAGAGGCTAACACCTTAGGAGAAGATCAACATGAGTGCACCACCTGGGAACTGGGAAAGGCAATCCACTACTAGGCCTCCACTTTTCAATGGTCAGTACTATTCTTGGTGGAAGAACAGGATGAGAGATCATATCATAGGGGAAGACTATGAACTCTGGGACATAGTCACTGATGGTCCCCTAGCAACCACAAAGAAGAATGCTGAAGGAGTTGATGTGCCAAAGACAAGGGCTGACTGCACTGTTGAAGACCTGAGGAAGTGGGAGAAAAATTCTTAAGCTAAGAAATGGCTTGTGTGTGGACTAGGTCCTGATGATTACAGCAGAATTCAAAGCTGTACCACTGCTAAGGAAATCTGGGACACCTTGCAAGTGGCTCATGAAGGAACACCTCAAGTAAAGAGGTCCAGAGGAACACTGCTGTATTCTCAATATGAGAACTTTACTATGAAGGAAGGAGAAACAATTCAAGAAATGTATACTAGGTTCACTACACTGACAAATGAACTTAAATCTCTTGGAAGGATTATTCTTGAAAAAGAGCAAGCACTGATGGCCATCGGAGAATCAGATGATGAACAAGAGGTAAGTATTCTTTATCTCAAAGACAAAATTGAATTTTTGTCTAAAGAAAGGTTGGCTGAGCTATTACTAGACTTCATTGATGAGTCTGAGATAATTAACAATGAGAAGGAAGTTCTGTCTAGGAAATGTGTGATCCTAAAATCAAAATGCAAAAGTCTAGAGTCTAGGGCTAATGAGAGTGATAACACAAATGTTGAGTTGAAGAACCAGGTTCTTGAACTTGATAACAGTGTCCTAGAGCTTAGGTCTGAAAACTTAAAATTGAAACTAGGAACTGGAAAGAAGAAAGCTGATCACACATATCTCACTCTAGAGGAAAACCTAGGAAAAATGAAGGATGAATTGTATAAAAAGGATGAACTAATCAAAGTCCTAAAAGAAGATCTAGGAAAAGTGAAACATGAATTAGACAGAACTTGCAAATGGAACAAGGCCTCTGATGCACTCTCTTGGTTGCAAGAGCATCACAGTAGCAACAAAAGAGGACTTGGCTATGGGACTCAAGCACCAAAGTGGGACCCTAAAAGCAAGTACCTCACACTTACTGAGAATAAAATATGCACACACTGTGGCAAGACTGGCCATTACAAAAATGAATGTAATGCAAAAGTAAAGGCCAGTCAAAAGAACAAAGCCTTTGTTGAAGAGAAAAGTAAGCTGCCTGGATGGGCAAGATGGAATTTGATTCATCCTTTTGCCTATAGAAAGGGACCCAAATTAGTTTGGGTTCCTAAGACTAACCCCTGATTTCTTTTGTAGGTCCAAGTGAAAGGATGCAGCCAAATATGGTATATGGATAGTGGTTGCTCAAAACATATGACTGGGAACAAGGACCAGTTCCTTTCACTTGAGAATTTAAAAGGAGGTAATGTCTCCTTTGGTAATGGAAAGAAAGGTGAGATCATTGGGGTTGGAAAGGTAGGAACGACAGATTCTCATTCCATAGAGAATGTCTACCTGATAGATGGCTTGAAATATAGCCTAATAAGTGTGTCACAATTGTGTGACAGAGGTAACATTGTGGCTTTTACCTCCAGCAAATGCTTTGTGATTAACCTTACCACTGACAAGATTGTTTTGTAAGGAAAAAGAGTTAACAATATTTACATTGTAGATTTGTCTACTCTCTCAGAAAGTGAACTCACTTGTTTAAGTGTGTTGGTCAATGATCCCCTCCCGTGGCACAAAAGACTTGGTCATGCAAGTCTAAATCAGCTTAACAAATTAGTCTCTAAAGACTTGGTGATAGGGTTACCAAATATCAAGTTCAAGGAAGACAAAGTTTGTGAGGCATGTGCAAGGGGGAAGCAGGTAAGATCATCCTTCAAAAGCAAGAAAATGGTAAGTACAACCAAGTCGTTGGAACTGGTCCACATGGATCTATGTGGTCCAATGAGAACTATGAGCAGAGGTGGAAAGAAATATGTAATGGTGCTTGTTGATGATTATTCTAGATTTACCTGGGTTCTATTTCTAACCTCCAAAAATGAAGCATTTGACATGTTCACTGCATTTGTTAGAAAAACTCAGAAACAATTAGGAAATCAACTTGCATCCATTAGGTCTGATCATGGAACTGAATTTGAAAATTCCAAGTTTGCTGAATTCTGTGATGAAAGTGGTATACTGCCCCTAGGACCCCTCAACAAAATGGAGTATTTGAAAGGAAGAATAGAACTCTTGAGGACATGGCTAGAACCATGCTGCTTTCTAGTAAATTGCCTCACAGCTTCTGGGCAGAGGCTGTAAACACCGCATGTTACATAATCAATAGATGCATGACCAGACCTCTGGTAGAGAAGACTCCCTATGAGTTACTTAAAGGGAAAAAACCAAACATATCCCATCTTAGGGCATTTGGTTGCAAGTGCTATGTGCACAATAATGGAAAAGACTCCCTAGGTAAGTTTGATCCCAGAGGTGATAAGGGAGTATTCTTGGGATATTCTTCACATAGCAAAGCATATAAAGTGTTTAACAAAAGAACATTATGTGTAGAAGAAAGTGTGCATGTAGTATTTGATGAAACTAACATTCTTTCTGAGAGACAGGAACATGAAGATGAAGCCATCGGATTGGTAAAGGACTTGACTGAAGCATCAGCTCAGGTCAAAGTGGCACCAACAGAAGGAACAGGTGATGGAACAGGTTTTTCCATACAGGGCAACCTGACAGGGGGAACTAATCAAAGAGGAATTGAAATAAATTCTTTGAAGGAACCTGTTCATGATCCTGTTCCTCAGCAAATGGTAGAAACATCTAGCAGAAGCCACTTGGTTGTGAAACCTCACAAGTATCAAAGTTCTCATCCCATTGAGAACATTCTCACTGATCCAACATCTGGAGTTAAAACCAGATCACAATTAAAGAATCTGTGTGCTTTTGATGCTTTTCTATCTATCATTGAACCTAAAAATGTTGTTGAGGCTTTGCAGGATGCAGATTGGATGAATGCAATGCAGGATGAACTTAACCAGTTTGAAAGAAGTCAAGTTTGGCATCTAGTTCCAAGACCCAAGGACAGATCAGTCATTGGTACAAAATGGGTCTTCAGGAACAAACTTGATGAAGATGGAACAGTTACAAGAAACAAGGCAAGATTGGTGGTCCAAGGTTACAGCCAGGAGGAGGGCATAGACTATGATGAGACTTTTGCTCCAGTTGCAAGACTAGAGGCAATCAGACTTCTCATAGCCTTTGCAACATATATGGAATTTACTCTTCATCAGATAGATGTCAAAAGTGCCTTCCTAAATGGCTACCTGAAAGAAGAAGTGTTTGTGAAACAACCTCCAGGGTTTGAGAGCAAGGAATGTCCTGAGCATGTGTACAAGTTAGATAAGGCTCTCTATGGACTCAAGTAGGCCCCAAGAGCATGGTATGAACGACTGTCAAAATTCCTGCTGGAGCATGGTTACAAGAGAGGTAAAATTGATAGTACCTTATTCTTAAGGGAAAANNNCAAGTAAAGGTTAGTTTTGAAGACTGACAAGGAACTCAGACATGAACCAGGTCCATCCAGAGGTCCATCACTCAGGTGCACAGAAACGGGCAGATTTGAGCATGTGGGTTTCACGTGAAGGAGATAAGCTTAACTTGGTGTATTTAATATCTCCTGATCGAAAAGGTTGCATAATTGATAAGGAGAAGGAGTCCTTAATCAAAGAGAACACTATCCAAGATAGGGAAGGAGTTAGAAGTTGAAATCAACTAGAACTCTTCCACCAAGGAAGAGTTGCATCAGAACTCTAGTTATTTCTTCATCTACTAACTCTATAAATTGCAGGATGTTCTCACATTAAAGTGTTGCAAAAAAATGCAGAAGTTAAACGTGAATTGGGAGCAAAATAGCAAGGCTTTTTGCAAGCAATTCGTGTGTGATTCAAGTGTGCAAACCAGAAGCTACATGAACCAGATTGAAGAACCAACTCCATAAAGAGTTTTATGTGTCTTTCTTTATTTCTAGTTCAATTGTAATAGGTGTTTTTATATTGTACCTTTCAGCTTTATCTAGAAGCAATTGTAATAGGTATTTTGAGTATTCAAGTTAGAGTTAACTTGATGTTGTCGCAGCAGTTAGAGGCTGGTTGCCACAACGGGATTAGAGTTAATCCTTAGGTTTACAAAGAGTTTTGTAAATGCTGTTTTTGGCTCTGTGATTTTAGTGGAAGTTTAGGAAAATCCTACTGAGTAGTAGGTCGTGGTTTTTTCACCTTTTGAGCCAGGTATTTTCCACGTAAAATCTCTGTGTTCTTTATTTTATGTACTTTTAATTCCGCAAACAGTAGTAATAAGTACACCTAGAAGAACCAGTTCCTTCCAGAAGCAGTTTAAGCGAAAAATTGAGTACCACACAAATCACCCCCCCCCCCCCTTGTGTGGTATTGACGTTTAGAACATCAATTGGTATCAGAGCAGGTTATCCTTGAAGAGGCTAACACCTTAAGAAAAGATCAACATGAGTGCACCACCTGAAAACTGGGAAGGGCAATCCACTATTAGGCCTCCACTTTCCAATGGTCAGTACTATTCTTGGTGGAAGAACAGGATGAGGGATCACATCATAGGAGAAGACTATGAACTCTGGGACATAGTCACTGATGGTCCCTTGGCTAGTACAAAGAAAAATGCTGAAGGAATGGATGTGCCAAAGACAAGAGCTGACTGTATTGCTGAAGATTTGAAGAAATGGGAAAAGAATGCTAAGGCCAAGAAATGGCTTGTGTGTGGACTTGGTCCAGACGAGTACAGTAAAATTCAAAGTTGTACTACTGCAAAGGAAATATGGGACACTTTACAAGTGGCTCATGAAGGAACTCCTCAAGTAAAGAGATCAAGAGGGACACTACAATATTCTCAATATGAGAATTTCAGTATGAAGGAAGGAGAATCTATCCAAGAGATGTATACAAGGTTCACCACACTGACAAATGAACTTGAGTCTCTTGGAAGGGTTATTCTTGAAGAAGACAAAGTTGAGAAGATTTTGACAAGGGTACTGCCAATCTCTTGGGAAAGCAAAATCACAGCTATTCAGGAATCAAAGAACATTGCTACTCTTAAGTTGGTTGAGCTAATTGGAAATCTCACTGCCTATGAACTTAGAAGGCAAACCATGAAGATGGATGTACCCAAGAAGGAAAGGAGCATGGCATTCAGAATCACTGAAGGTGCTGATCTAGAGGAGGATGAAATGACCATGATCACAAAGGACTTCAAGAAGTACCTAATGAGAGAAATGGTCCTTCAAGAAGTGGAAGCTACAACAAACCAAGGGTTCCTGAAAAACAAACCAACGAGGGGTGTTACAAGTGTGGGAAGACTGATCACCACATAAAAAATTGCCCTCAATGGGAAATTGAATGGAAGAAGGAAAGAGCTGAACGAAGGAACAGGAAGAAGGNTTACACCTTGATTAGACTTCTACTTGACCTCTGAAAAGCTATCGTTACTGCATTTAAGTCTAATCACCTTTAAATACACCACACCCCTCCTTCATTAGTCCATAACCGTCAAAACTCTTCTCCAGTTCTGATCGCCCTCTTCTTGTCCAGAAATCCCAAATCTTCTTTCTTCTCAGAAATTCCCAAAACTCCTCCATAGTCGAAGAACCATGTCTAACCCCCAAGATAATCCTGGCACTCCCCTACCAGCATCTCCCTCTAACACATCCTCATCTACTCCTACTATTGAAAAACCAAAACCTAGGTTTCGCAGGCAGAAAATGCTAGCTAGAAAAACTGTAGCCTCTGGAGCTTTAAGGAAAGATCTAAGTGAGAAATTGAAGGCTAGCCAGAGGAAGGAAAGTCATGCTCAATAATCTGACTCAAGCTCTGAGTCTGATGATTTTATTTCTGCCAGCGAAGGTGAAGAACATGGGTCATCTGACACTGAAAATATTCAAGAAACTCCTGGTGAGGTAAATTCTTGCTTGGTATTCTCTGATGTTGTTGAAAGTGTAGAAAATAGGTTTGTCTTGGTTGGTCATGTTAAAAATGTAAAGGGGGCTGATTCTAGTAGAAGAGGAGGTAAAAAGAAAGAAAAAGAGAGAAAGGGAGTCAGTGGTGATGTGAGGGGAAATAAGAAAGAAAAAGTATTGGCTATCTGTGGTGGTGTTGAAGAAGGTGGCAACAAGTCAGGGGAAAGTGGTTCTGGGGAGGCGGCTGAAGGGCTTGTTAATTTAAGCAAGCAACAAGATGAACCTGGTTCATCTGCTGAGGAGACTCTGGCTGATCTTCTGAAGAAGGTTGGGGCCAGTTATGATCCAAAGAAGCGTAAAGCTTCCACACAAAAGGCTCCAACTGCTTCCAAGACAACAAAGAAAAGAAAAATGTCATCCCCAAAACCTACTGTACCTTCAGTACCTAAGGGAAGAGCTACCAGGAGCAGGGTCAAACAAAGTGAAGCAGAATTACAGAAAGCTCTGGAAGAGAGCAGGAAGAAAAAGAGGGAGAAGGGAAAAGCAAAGGTTGTGAAGAGTTCTGAGGTTGCAGAAGAAGAAGAAGAAGAAGAAGAAGAAGAAGAGATGGAACCGGTCCATCAAGAAAGAGGAACAACTGAAGAGGTTCCAACACCCAAACCAAAAAGTTCCAAGACTTCTTCCAGGAAGTCTTCCTCTGTACCTGTACCCGCTGAATCTTCTTTAGCCAAAAGAACTAGGTCTGCTGTGAAAGGTAAACAAAAGAAAATTGTTGAAGAAGATGAAGAGTGGAGTGGTGGAGAAGAAGAAGAATCTGAGAAAGAACAAGACAGGTTTGCCGTCTTTGGCAAAAGAAAATTTTTGAACGGAAGGCTGCTGAAAGACCTGGATGAACCAGGAATGAGGAGGTTGGTAGATGCTCTTACTGCACAAGGGTGGAAGGACATGGTCCTTGAATTGGATGGCAGGCTGGCCGGGAATGAACTAATTGAGTTTATGGCAAATGCCACTGTGAAAAATGGGGTAGTCTCCAACCTGGTGAGAGGAGTAAAAGTGGAGTTTGATGCAGTCAAACTGGGTGAGATTCTGGGCATACCTAGTGAAGGTTATGATGATTATACAAGACAAAGGTGGACATGTCTGGAATCTCTCCCCACTGCTCTTTAAATTACTAGAAATTTTTGTGATGCTGCAACTGCTGAAGATGTACCTGAAGCCAGGTTTGTGCAGAAAAGTGAGATGAGACCTGAGCACAAGGTCTTGTCTGAATTTGTTAACAAGTGCCTGCTGCCCAGACAGGAGAGGAGACATACTGCCAACTACATGGACCTGGTTCTTGTGGAGTGCCTTGTGAGAGGAATACAGATAAATTGGCCTGCTTTTATTGTCAAATTACTAGACAGGGTCATTAATGGCTCCAAGGCACATGCAACTCCATATGGGTTCATACTGACTATTGTGCTGGACAGGCTAAGGGTGCCTTTGAGAAATGCGAGATGGCAACAAGCAAGGAGCATTTTGGTGTTAAGACCTTATTGGCTTGTGACTATCCTGTCAATGCCATCCCAGTTGAACCTGGTTCATCTCTGAAGACACCTGTGAACAGCAAGGTTAGGGCTTTGGTTCAAGAGTGTGGAACTAAGGATGCTGAAATTGCTAGGCTTCAGGCTCGTGTTGCTGAATTGGAAGTTGAAAGAGATGGCCTTAGAGCTGAGCTAGCAAAAGAAAAGGAGAAAAGTGATGGGATGCTTTAGAATATTCTCAACCTTCTCCAAACCCAGCCCTCTAGTTCTTCCAAGCCTTAGGTCCTCCAGTTGTTGCCTTCTGAACCAGTCTACTACCCCCCAGTGACCCAGATTAGGGACTTTTTCTGTTTTTTGCTCATATTTGGAAGTTTTTTCTTTCTTTTTGTGGTTTGTAGGTGGAAACATATCTTATCAATGACAACTGCTGTTTCTCTTGTTCTATGAAGATTTTGTTCTTAATAGTTGAATGTGTTTGTTGATTATTGATGATTTAATCCATGTTTTCACTTGCAGTTGCCCAAGTGTCCATGAGTAATTACTAAATTCTGGGATTCACAATGTATGAAACTTTTCGATGATGCCAAAAGGGAAGAGATATTGTGCTTTAATTAAACCTGGTCCTTTATTATAATGTGATATTCTAATTAAACCTGGTCCTTGATGATAAGTTAAAATTCTAAGTTAAGTGTTGATGGTTAAGCTGAGTTCTTACAGATTTTTTTGATCCATAAAAGCATAGAGTTTGTCATCATCAAAAAGGGGGAATTTGTTGGCCCAAGTTCATGTGAAGTTTTGAAGAATGACAAATGAACTCTGTCATGGACCAGGTCCATCATGTGAGGCACAGTATTTATCAACCTAGACATGTGAGATACACATGAAGGAGATAAGTCTTAGTGATCAAGCAGCAATATCTCCTGAACTAATCGAAAAGGTTGCATATTGGATGAGGAGAGAAGGTCTTCTCATGGGAAGAGGACACAATCCGGATAAAGGATAGGGTTGGAGTTTGTATTGTTCAAGGACTCAACTTCGATGGAAGATCAGCAATTAAGTCTCAATCAAACTCTGATTACTAATTCATTAAATAATAGTGATTGTTCTCTTTTACAGGCGATTGCACATATGCAGAAGTGAAACTAAATTGAGAGCAAAAGAGCAAGGCAATTTTTCAAGCAATTTATGTGAGATTTAAGTGTGCACTCCTGAAGCTACTTGAACGAGATAGAATAATCAACTCCATTGTGTCGTTATTTATTTCTAGTTCAATTGTAGTAGGTGATTTAAAGTTGTACTTTCCAGCTTTCATAGAAGCAATTGTATTAGGTACTTTGAGTATTCAAGTTAGAGTTAACTTGAAGGTCTCGCAACAGTTGAGGCTGTGTGCTACACTGGGATTAGAGTTAATCCTTAGGTTTACAAGAGTTTTGTAAATGCTGTTTTGGCTCAGTGATTTTAGTGGAACTTTGGGAAAATCCTACTGAGTAGTAGGTCGTGGTTTTTTCACCTTTTGAGCCAGGTGTTTTCCACGTAAAAATCTCTGTGTTCTTTATTTTATGTACTCTTAATTCCACAAATAGTAGTAGTAAGTACACCTAGAAGAACCAGGTTCTTCTAGAGCAAAAATTGGGTACCACACAAATCACCCCCCCCCCTCTTGTGTGGTATTGACGTTAAGAACATCAGCGTCATCACGACAGGTTAGGGTTTTGGGTCGTGACAAGTTGGTATCAAAGCCTAGGTTACATAGGTCTTACGAGTCATGAGCAGGTTTAGTAGAATCTTGCGGATCGGTACGGAGACGTTTGTACTTATCTTCGAAATGCTACAGAACCCTTAGGAAACTTCACATTCTTGAATCCTTATCGTGCGAACCTATTGATTTTGGTAACTAAACTTGTGTTATTCTATTCTCTTACAAATTGTGAGGACACGCGCTACTGGTTAGGACGGACAGCCACCAGTACCACCAGTTGGGGCCGTGAGAAGCCGAGGTCGTGGTAGAGGTTGTGGTAGGGGAAGAGGTGTAGCCCGCACAGCAGCTAGGGCAGCACCTGCAGATCCACCAGTTGCCCCAGTTCCGGATCAGGTCCCAGTTGTGGATGTACCAGCGGGACCAGCTCAGGCACCAGTTGTGCCCTTCGTGATTCCAGGTCTTCAGGAGACCTTAGCTCAGATTCTGACCGTGTACAGTAGTCTTGCTCAGGCGGTCTCTATTTCCACTACAGCAGCCACTTCCCAGGCCGGGGAAGGACTCAGACTCCCATCCCCCATACACCAGAGCAGGTGGTACAGGGACTCCAGACACCGGGGGCACCATTAGCCCAGTCGGTTGCACCTGCTCAGGACTATGTGGTTCCAGTCATGCCCGATGATGAGAAGCATAGATTAGATAGGTTTGGGAGGCTCCAACCTCCAACTTTTAGCGGTGCAGAGGGCGAGGATGCCCAGGGTTTCTTAGACAAGTGTCAGAGGATTCTCCGTACAGCCGGTATTCTGGAGACTAGTGGGGTCTCGTTCACTATATTTCAGTTCACTGGAGCTGCCTTCAATTGGTGGGAGGCTTATGAGAGGTGTAGGCTGGTTGGTACAGCGCCACTTACATGGAAGTAGTTCTCCGTTCTCTTCTTGGAGAAGTATGTGCCGCAGTCTCGCAGAGAAGAACTACGTAGGCAGTTCAAGAGGTTGCGTCAGGATGACATGACTATGATGTAGTATGAGATGAGATTTTTGGAGTTAGCCCGTCATGCTTTTTTGTTGGTTCCCATATACAGGGAGAGGATTAGGAGGTTCGTTGATGGGCTCACATTTTAGTTACAGGTGCTTATGACTAGAGAGAGGATGACAGGTGCTACTTTTGAGGAGGTTGTTGACATTGCTCGGGAGATAGATTCTATTGGCCGCCAGAAGCGGGTTGAGAGGGAGGCCAAGAGGCCTCGGGGATCAGGTTGTTTTGGTGGTGTTCCTTCTGGAGTCAGTTCCACCACGGCAGAGGCCGTCCTTTCAGGCATGCTGAGACGGCTCGCCCAGTCAACCGTGGGCATCATCTGGCCATGGTTCTCACAGTTCACATCAGGGCCACTCATCTCTCAGTGCCCTCCCAGCTTAGAGTTCGACTTATGCACCATCAGCTCAGGGTTCATCCATGCCAGGTTCTTCTACCAGTTATCCCGATGCTCGGGGCTCCCTTCAGTCCCCACCACCAGCACCGGGGAGTTTCTACAAGTGTGGAGAGTTTGATCATATCAGGAGGCAGTGTTCCCGCCTAGTGGGAGGTCCAGCTCAGCAGTAGAAAGGTCAGCATTCGACTTCAGCACCAGTTACTTCACCACCCGCTTAGCCAGCTCATGGTGGATCTCAGTCAGCTAGGGGTCGCCCTAGAGGGGGAGGCCGATCAGGTGGTGGTCAGGCCCATTTCTATGCACTCCCTGCCAGACCAGATGTCATTTCTTCAGACACAGTGATCACAGGTATTATCTTTGTATGTCATCGAGATGCTTCTGTATTATTTGACCCTAGTTCCACCTATTTATATGTGTCGTCATATTTTTCTCATTATCTGGACATGACCCGTGAGTCTCTAGTTTTATCTGTCTGTGTATCTATGCCGGTGGGCGATACTATTATTGTGGATCGTGTATACCGGCCGTGTGTAGTGACTATTGGGGTATTAGAGACTAGAGTTGATTTGTTGCTGCTTAGTATGGTTGACTTTGATATGATATTGGGCATCGATTGGTTGTCTCCGTGTCATGCTATTCTGGACTGACACGCTAAGATAGTGACGTTGGCTATGCCGGGGTTGCCAAGGATTGAGTGGCGAGGTTCATTGGATTATGTTCCCAATAGAGTAATTTCATTCTTGAAGGCCCAGCGGATGGTTGGGAAGGATTGTCTTTCTTATTTGACCTTTGTGAGGGATGTCAGTGCAGAGACTCCTCCTATTAATTCAGTTCCGGTGGTGCGAGATTTTTCGGATGTGTTTCCTGCAGACCTGCCAGCCATGCCGTCGGACAGGGATATTGACTTCGGTATTGATTTGGTGTCGGGCACTCAGCCCATTTCTATTCCATCGTATTGTATGGCACCGACGGAGTTAAGGAAATTAAAGGAGCAGCTTGAGGAACTCCTTGATAAGGGGTTTATTCGGCCTAGTGTGTCACCTTGGGGTGCACCAGTTCTATTTGTGAAGAAGAAGGATGGCAGTATGAGAATGTGCATTGATTACAGGCAATTGAACAATGTCACAATCAAGAACAAGTATCCCTTGCCTCGTATTAATGATTTATTTGACCAGCTTCAGGGAGTGAGGGTGTTCTCCAAGATTGAATTGAGGTCAGGGTATCACCAGTTGAAGATAAGGGACTCGGACATTCTTAAGACAGCTTTCAGGACCCGATATAGTCATTATGAGTTCCTTGTGATGTCTTTTGAGCTGACCAACGCCCCGCCAGCGTTCATGCATTTGATGAACAGCATGTTTCGGCCTTATCTCGACTTGTTTGTTATTATATTTATTGATGATATCCTGGTGTACTCTCGTAGCTAGGAGGAACATGCCTAGCATTTGCAAATTGTGTTGCAGCCATTGAGGGAGGCGAAACTTTATGCTAAGTTCTCAAAGTGTGAGTTTTGGCTCAGTTATGTAGCGTTCTTGGGACACGTGGTGTCCAGTGAGGGTATTTAGGTTGATTCGAAGAAGATAGAGGCGATTTCGAGTTGGCCCCGACCGTCCTCAGCCACAGAGATTCGGAGCTTTCTTGGTTTGGCTGGCTATTACCGTCGGTTCGTGCAAGGTTTCTTATCTATTCCATCACCTTTGACCAAATTGACCCAAAAGGGTGCTCCTTTCAGGTGGTCGGATGAGTGTGAGGTGAGCTTTCAGAAGCTCAAGACTGCCTTTACCACAACTCCAGTATTAGTTCTGCCATCAACTTCAAGCTCTTATACAGTATATAGTGATGCTTCTCGGGTTGGCATTGGGTGTGCTTTGATGTAGGAAGGTAGAGTGATTTCTTATGCTTCGCGTCAGTTGAAGCCCCATGAGAAGAACTACCATGTTCATGATTTGGAGTTGGCTGCCATTATTCACGTGTTTAAGATTTGGAGGCATTATCTCTATGGTGTGTCTTGTGAGGTGTTTCCTGATCATCGTAGCCTCCAGCACTTGTTCAAGCAGAAGGATCTCAATTTGAGGCAGCGGAGATGGTTGGAGCTGCTAAAAGACTATGATATTACCATTTTGTACCATCCGGGAAAGGCCAATGTGGTGGCCGATGCCTTGAGTAGAAAGGCAGTGAATATGGGTAGTCTTGCATTCCTTCCTGTTGGTGAGAGACCCCTTGCAGTTGATGTTCAGTCCTTGGCCAATCGGTTTGTGAGATTGGATATTTCGGAGCCTAGTCAGGTCCTAGCTTGTGTGGTTTCTCGATCTTCCTTATTCGATTAGCGCCGGTATGATGATCCTCATTTGCTTGTCCTCAAGTACAGGGTTCAGCACGGTGATGCCAGAGATGTGACTATTGGTGATGACAGGGTATTGAGGATGCAGGGTTGGATATGTGTGCCCAATGTGGATGGGCTACAGGAGTTGATTCTTGAGGAGGCCTATAGTTCGCGGTATTCCATCCATCCGGGTGCCGCGAAGATGTATCAGGATTTGATACAACACTATTGGTGGAGGAGAATGAAGAAAGATATAGTTGGGTTTGTAGCTCGGTGTCTCAACTGTCAGCAGGTGAAATATAAGCATCAGAGACCGGGTGGCTTGCTTCACAAGTAGAGATTCCAGAGTGGAAGTGGAAGCGGATCACCATGGATTTCGTAGTTGGGCTCCCACGGACTTCGAGGAAGTTCGATGCTATTTGGGTGATTGTGGATCGGCTGACCAAGTCCGCGCACTTTATTCCTGTGAGCACTACCTATTCTTTAGAGCGGTTGGCGGAGATTTACATCAGAGAGATTGTTCGCCTTCATGGGGTGCCAGTTTCCATCATTTCAGACAGAGGCTCACAGTTTACATCGCAGTTTTAGAGGGTCGTGTAGCGAGAGTTGGGCACTCAGGTTGAGTTGAGCACAGCATTTCACCCTCAGACGGACGGACAGTCCGAGCGCACTATTTAGATGGAGGACATGCTACGCGCTTGTGCCATTGATTTTGGGGGTTCATGGGACTAGTTTCTGCCACTCACAGAGTTTGATTACAACAACAGTTATCAGTCGAGTATTCAGATGGCTCTGTATGAGGCTTTATATGGAAGGCGGTGTAGATCTCTAGTGGGTTGGTTTGAGTCGGGTAAGGCTAGGCTTTTGGGTACAGACTTAGTTCGGGATGCATTGGACAAGGTGAAATTGATTCAGGAGCGGCTTCGGACGGCGCAGTCGAGACAAAAGAGTTATGCTGACAGAAAGGTCCGTGATGTGTCTTACATGGTTAGGAGAAGGTCTTGCTGAAGGTTTCACCCATGAAGGGTGTTATGAGAGTTGGGAAGAAGTGCAAGTTGAACCCTCAGTTTATTGGGCCGTTTGAGGTGCTTCGAAGGATTGGGGAGGTGGCTTATGAGCTTGCTTTGCCACCTAGCTTATCGAGTGCGCATCCAGAATTTCATGTTTCCATGCTTCGAAAGTTTGTCGTCAATCCATCTCATGTTTTGGATTTCAGCACGGTTCAGTTGGATGGGGATTTGACTTATGATGTAGAGTTGGTGGCTATTTTGGGGCGTCAGGTCCGAAAGTTGAGATCAAAGGATATAGCTTCAGTGAAAGTGCAGTGCAGAGGCCAGCCTATGGAGGAGGCTATTTGGGAGACCGAGCGGGAGATGCAGAGCAGATATCCACACCTGTTTATGGCTCCAGGTATGTTTCTAGACCCGTTCGAGGACGAACGTTTGTTTAAAAGAGGAGGATGTAATGACCTGGCCAGTCGTTTCGAGAGTTGTAGCCCCGTTCCCCTATTTTTCTACTTCTTTTGTGTTCTACAGCTGTGTTGTGACTTACCGGATTAGCTGGTTTGGGTCCGGAGTGGTTTCAGAGTGAATTGAGACACTTAGTCTCTTATGTGAAGGTTTAAGTTGGAAAAGTTGATTGGATGATGACTTATGTGTAAACGCCCTTGGATTTGAATTTTGATGGTTCTGTTAGGTGATTTTGGACTTAGGAGCACGTTCGAAATGTGATTTGGAGGTCCGTGGTAGAATTAGGCTTAAATTGGCGAAAGTTAGAATTTTGGCGATTTTGGCTGGCTGTGAACACAACTTGCAACTAAGGGACTCTGAACATATAATGTCATACTTTGGCCATGGGTCACATTGCAAGACACTTTGTGAAGCAAAATATAAAACTGAATGGAAACTTTCGCTGACTAAACATCAATATAAGGCTGGGCCGGCAAGGCCATCATAACTACTACAGCTGACAAACCAACAAAATATACATACAAGGCCTACAAGACCAATATACTGCACTAACTGACAGGATATGTCTACAAGCTTCTACTGATGGTGTACCGTAATCGAAACAGGGCCCCGACCTACCCATAACCTATATACATATATACACAAGATGTACACAAAATTTCTAGACCTGGCAACTCCGAAGGACGTGAAGCTTAGCTGAACTGGGGCAACACCTACTGAAGAGGTCTACCCACCAGTCTGTCTGAACCTACACGCATGAAATGCAGCATCCCTAGAGCAAGGGACGTCAGTGTGAAATAATGTATCGAGTATGTAAGGAAACAGAATAACTGAAAGCTGAAACTGAACTGATAATATAATAACTTAAAGTAATTGGGAGTCAAAGATAATCTCAAGATATGCTTACCTGCTGATACTGACTCAACTCTCTCAATATAGTAAGTAAAATAGTTGTCCGGTCCTATAAGGCTCAGTATATATATAACTACTCTGCCATAGTAGGCTCGCTCATAGGCGCTCAGCCATACTAGGCGTTGTATCTCGGCCAATTGGGCTCTCTCATAGGTGCTCGACCACTGTAGGTTCGGTATATAACTTACCATCTGATCAGAGGTTGCCCAATAGGGGCCTGCCCACCGATTATAGCTCGATGGTGGTGAAAATACTTTGATACTGTATATATATATATATATATATATATAACATCTTCTCTCTTGACTGCAAGAAGACAATACTCAATTGAATATAAATAGTGTAATTTATGAGACTAGGATAATGTACATAAGTTCGAGAGTATGAATTTCTCTTTATGCTTCGTCATCAAACACATGTAGTTACGAGATCATACCAAAATGAAGGAAGGGCTTAGCCTTAACATACCTGGAGTAAGGAAAAATCCGCATGATATTCTTAAAAAGGATTGCACCGTACTCCCTTAAAATTCCAAAATCTCACGTTTCTTAAGATGCTATGAAATCTTTGTTTGAATTATTGAAGATCCGTACCATACTTGTTGAAGATCATGTTGCTTCAGATTGCACCATATTTAGAGTCTTTGCTATTTTTGAACTGTTGAAAGATATGTATCGTTCTTTGAATTAAAAAGGCCTTATGTTTGAATTGGTGTGGGGCCCACTCCATGTGGTGGATTAACCACACCCCTTAATCTTTGATTTTGCAACTTAACCCATAATGACTAAGAGTCATATATTTTGGTGGTGGCTTGCTGCCACGTGGGGGTGGGGAGGTTTTTCATTAGTTAATTAGGTAATATCCCGTTACCCAATAATTAACCAATTACCCACATAATTAAGAATTATCTCAAATTACTTAAAATACTACTCATTTTTAACACACTTTACATATCCTACTATCGTGGTCATGGGGTACCTTGTATGACACTAGTCTATAAATACCGAGTATTGTAGCTCGGACCAAATTTTATACCAAATCGACAACCTTCATCGAAAATCATTTTCTTTAATTCGTTTCCCCTTTATCTTTCACGATACTTACTTATCGTTTGTTATAAATAGCATAAATGCTCATAATCTCAAGAAAATCTCATCCCCGAGTCTATGTCAATTAACTAAAGACGAAACTTTAACGTACGAAAACGCGAGATGTAACAATGGAATTGGAGGAGGCCCTTGTTATAGGGGGAGATTTTGCCGAATTTTACTTAAACGAGATACTAGCTTAAGTTACGGGCTTAGCCTTTACTCAACATAGATTTTGAATCTTCTTATGCTATGGTAGATTGAGTTTAGTTATTTAAAGAGTTGCTTAGAAGGTATGAAGGACTAAACGGGGTCAAAGTATCTTAAGGCTATCCCTTCTTTCCTTTTGGCATGATCTATATGATACAAACGAAACGAGCAAACACGCAACTTTAATAAATGACTTTATTCATAGAAGTAATAGGTGTGCCTATGTTCTTGATTCCCCATGTGTCCTATTATTATATCGTCTGCTGATGGGTCTAAGAAAATATGTAAGTTGATAAAGTTTATCCGAAGGTATATTGATCTTGTGATATTCCGTGAAATCTTATTGACTCACATCATTATACATGGCATTCAGATAATACTATGAGATGCCCACAGAGGCTTGATGATATTATGTACGTATAACTATGCATGATATGACATTTATATGCACATGCATGACATTATAAATGTTTCATGATTCACAAAGCTATTTAGACTTACACGTTGAGTCCTTTACTCCATGTTTCTTTCATGTCTTTTATCTACTGCTTTTCATGCCTTACATACTCGATACTTTATTTGTAATGGCGTCCTTTTTTTCCTGGGGATGCTGCGTTTCATGCCCGCAGGTCCCGATAGATAGGTTGATAGTCCCCCTAGTAAGCTATCAGCTCAGCGGAAGGTGTTGGTGCACTCCACTTGCTCCGAATTTGTCTATTTGGTCAGTATAATTTGGACATGTATTGATTGGTATGGCGGGGCCCTGTCTCTACCTTTATGATGTTTATGTACTCTTAGAGGCTTGTAGACGGATGCCATGTATATGGATACTTGTATGGCCTTTTCGTCATGTGTTTTGAGTGTACAAATGATCATGTCGACCTTATAGTCCTGTATGTCACATATATAAGTTTCTACATCATGTTTGGTCGTCCTATGTCTAGTATTCCCCTATGTTTTATTTTGGTTATCTCATGAAGGCCCTTCTGGCCCTTTTACCCACGATGGTGTGATGAAAAAATACGTTACGTTGGTACTCGGTCGAGTAAGGCGCCGGGTGCCCGTCAGAGCCCTCCGATTTTGTTGTGACAAAAATGGTATCATAATAATTCTGTACTAGGGAGTCTACAAGCCATGTCTAGTAAAGTCTTGTTTGTGGGTGTGTTGTGCACCACACTTATAAGTAGGAGGCTACAGGGCATTTAGGACTGTTACTCTTTCTTCTTACTCTAGATCATGTGGTAGAGCTCAGTTGTAGGAATTCAAACTCCTATATTCTATTTTAATCGTAATACAATGAAACCTACATCTAGAAAGAAGATGGTTGGTAAGAGATTGAATGCGGTTGTGGAAGAGTTGAGTAAGAGGAACTTGATTTTGCATCAAGCTTATGATGAGTAAATGTGAGGTCTTCAGCATATCACATGTGTACCAAGACGTGAAAGCTTCTTGATAAGGAGCCCTAAGGCAAGAATATCTATCCACCCATATGGTTTAAAGCAACGAGAGAATCAGAAGGTAGATACAAGTTTCAACAAGTAAAAGAGGTAAGGTAAAGAAGGGTACGAGGTACCCAGTTGGTGAAGATTACCAGTATTTACAATTCAGGCAGAGAAATATAAATATTTTGAGTTACTTTCAACAGTAACAATATATATAATTGGCCACACCCATCTGAATTATGCCCTATGGGAGCTAACAGATATAGTTTAAGAGAAGGATAGGATATCAGGATCTAGCTGAGCTTAGAGTAACCCAAAATTATGGATGGATTGTTATCATTAGCTAACATTTCCGAAAGACAGTGCAAAACGTGGTAATAGTTCTCCTTGTGAGACACCCAGATAGTGTACTCTAGAATAGTACAATCAGATATGAATACTAGAATGTTTAGAAATTTCAGAAGATAGGAAGTGGAATCCTAGAAGGGATAAATATTTACCTTAGTATGACCGCCCCTAGGAAAAAAGAGAATGTTAGGCCACCTAAAGAGCCAGTGAGATGAAGCAAGGGGAGTTAAAAGTGAAAGAATGTTTTGTTGAAATTTTCAGAATAAAGTGATATACAGAAATATTACCAGGAGAGTAAGAAGAAAGTACATGAAGCATTATGAGTAAGATGTGATAAATGGATGATAACGGTAAATCAAAATATGACAGAATTATAGAGTCTATAGTCAAGTGAAGGAAAAGACAAGAGGTGATAAGCCTTGATTCAATAAAAGAGTATAAGCCATAAAGTCATATCCCCATTTTGAGAAATGAGTTGGTGACTCCAACGTGATTACCAAAAGGAAAAGTTAGACCCCCAGAGTAATAGAAATCAGTATGGGCTAGTGAATAAGATAAACTGAACATGAATTAGGGACTGAAGGATTTTATAATAGTCGGCATCGTGAGAATTTTAGAGATGTCGTTCTGGCAATAATAAAATAGACAACAAAAGATTAAACTTTAAAGTTTATTCAGGAAGACGCTTCCCTAAAGCAAGCACTATGAGCAGAGTTAAGCTTAAGGGACTAAGTGTGGCAGTTACACTTGGTGTCACCCTTGTGCGTAAGGAATTCAGTTATCCTTGGTATAGAAGTGTTATCGTAAGGTGAGTAAGGGTCATTGATGATTTGAAAATACACCAAAGATGAAGAGGTAAAACATCTACAGATATATCGCGACTCCAAAATATTATGCAAGCACGATGCCGAGGAGAGGCAGGAAGAGTTCCTGGACAGGATGTTATTGATAAATAAATGCGAATGGACACTTGATACATCAGGAGCTAGTGCAAGAGGTAAGTTAAGACAAAAAACATATCCTAAGAGAGATTACATGGAATATTGATATGAGAATGGACCAACGAGTTGTTAGTAGTTGATTTTGGAAGAGCCTAGTTATGGCTAGACAAGAGGATATAGACAAATCAGCAGATCATGCAAGATAAACGTAGTGAACCCCAACATAGTGAATTCAGTCCCGCAGATATGACATCATGATCCTTGAGAAGATTTGGGGTAGTTAAAGGTACCTTATAAGTAATACGAATATAAAAAAGAGTGCCACTTGGGAGACAGTTTACATTACAGTTTAGAGGCAACCCTACAAGCACGAGGGCGCGGAGGTAAGTAACTAAGGATAAGTATAGGCGAGTAAGAACATAAATAATTCCTTCCGGTATACGATGTAATAAGCTCATAGCTTTACAGGAGTCAGAGGGTCTCCCCTAAGTACTACAAAGAAAGACTAGCTGAGGAAATGAGGAAGAAAGCTTCAACCTAAGCATAGTGACATAAAGAAGAAATGGTCTTGTAACAACAGGCTCACTACAATATTGATGCACTGCATAAGAAAGTGGTACCTATCGTGGCTAATGAACGGGAAGAAGAAAAAAAAATCAAAAGTGATATTTGAGATCATATGAGTTACAGAAAATTCCAGTATTCGTGGGCAATAAGATAAGTGAAGTATTCATGCCACAAGTGGCAGAACGACCAGGAAAAGTAATTGCTTACATTTAAAGACAACTGAGAAGGAACGAAAGGAAATCTATAGTGCTAGAAAGTTAAATGATGGTTGCGAGTAGTATAAATAGATAGCCGTAGGTCGCAGCTAAAGTATGGTAAAGCGACAATGTTTTAGGTAGATAGTAGTAAGGATAAGAAACGTTGAGCGAGAAGGTGAGAAGAAATAGGTAAGGCCTCATGATTAAGCCCATCAAATCAAGAGAGGTGATATTTTCCTTAAGTTATAGAAAGCTCACTATAGCCTAAATGAACTGGGGGGTCTAAGACTATAAGCAATTAGGAAAGATGAAATGATGCCCTAGTAGGAGAATAAGCGTGTAATTGTGATAGATAAGAGGATGACATTTGTGCCCTTTATTGAGTAATGATTTAAAGAAAAGGGATTTCATGAATTGCATAGAATTAGAATACCCCCATGAGATGAATCACGTTGGGATGCTATGATATACGGTTATTGAAGTATAGTACCATCCCTAGTTAGATCGGGCAAATCACTTCAAATATTCCCTGATGTGACGTGAGCCCTAGTGACAATATATTATGTAAGAGGTTTCAAGTTATCAGTTGTAGATTATAGATCAACATTAAGGTGAATCAACAATGGATGGATAAAAGTTACAAAGTATGAGATGAGATTAGGCCGTCATTCTTAAGATGAACAGTAATAAGGAAGCATTAAAGGACTTAGATTTATATATATAGGATAAGTAGAGAGAGCGTAACCTAGAGTTGGGTAGCAAACCTCGGTAATAATAAACTGAAGTAAGTGTTATGGTATAGTATGACCTACCTAGATGCAGTAAAGCCATAAGGATAGATAATTGAGGCTATGAAAAAAAATATAGAAATAGTCGTAAGTTCGACCTAGTACCAAGCGAAGAACTTCAGTACACCTATAGATGCCTAGAGGGACAACTTGTCATAATTCTGTATATGTTCACAAAGTGAGGCCAAGAGATTGGCTAAAAGCTGGAGGAAAAAGGAAAGAAGAGTCGTGCATAAAAGGACAGAGTTGTACAGGCTGTATCGCAGATGGTAGCAACGGTTACGAGATTAGAAGAATTCCGACCACAACTCGTGATGTGAGAAAGAGGCCAAAAGGGGGGAATGCCTTGGTCTTTGGATTTATTCACAAAACAGTTGCCTACTTGGAAAGGACAACATAAATTATTCGTAAGAAATATAGGTTATGAGAATGATAAGCGCATCAATAAACATTCGAGGACGAATGTTCCAAGGGGGAGAATGATTTTACACCCCATATTTTCGTACGTGATAGTATGTCGTAAGTCAATTGATGTAAGCTCAAAAATGAGATTATATTTTAAAGTACATAAAGTAAGTTAATCGTGTTACCTTTGAGGTTACATATCTTTAAAATCATGGATAACAAGTACCAAGAGGGTTGAACAGCTTAGAAGCTAAACAAATTGAAGAAAATAAGTTTCGTCGAATGTCAACAAGTTGGGAATATTATAACATGTACTTTTGGGGTGATACTGGATTTTTAACATGACAAGGACGTTATATCATGATTTATTTTATTCGTATGATAGTGGTGTAGTATGTTTTGAAGTCAAGCGAGTTGTGAAACAACAAATGGCAAAGGTCATCGCAAGTTACATTCGTAAATGTGTTGAACATTAGGTCACATGTAGCTGAGCTTTTCTACCAATATAATTTTAATTACGGGATGATCCGCCTACACAATTGAAGATCTATGGGTCTAGTTTCTAACGTATTAAACTTTTCATCAGTACGACATTAGTGTAGAGAGATATTTGCATTTTTGCGAGACCGCGCTGGAAACCCCTATGGGACCCACTTGGTCGGTGGCCGAACTTCACCTATTCTTATCTCGTCTTTGGGATCAAATTTTTTCATTTTTCGACCTCCTTGCACCCTCACACTCTCCAAACCCTCTGAAAGTTCCCCAATGTCTCCAAACAAATTTCAAAAAAATACACCATAATCCAACATCAAAGTTAGTGAAAGGTAGAGAATAACCCCTCTATGGTGTTGTGATGTGAAAAAGGATGATGGTGAGCTGAGTTAAGCTTGGGGTTCAAAATTTATCTACTGCCTAAGGAATTTTTAACATCCTTTTGATGGTGTTTAAGGTTAATTACTTGTTTGTTGTGGTGTGGGAGTGAAAGATTACAAGATAACACTTGAAAGGGGAAGAGATGTTGTTATCTTTTGTTTTATATATATATATATATATATATATATAGTTTTTATCGCTGGAAATTAGGGGAAATAACTTGATTATGATATTATTTCTATATGCATTTCTATATGTTTATCAAGTGAATTAATGAAAGAAACATATGAAGCTTGAGATTGGAATTGAAGATTAGCTTAAGTCACTTCTATGGTGTTGTGTTTCCATTGTGGTCTCTTGTAATCTAAAAATAACTTAGATTTCGACTTGAATCCGCTTTAGGAGGTAAGTATATTGTGTTCTTGCATGTGTATAAGGTTATCTTGATGTTGATTAAGTTAAATGTATGGACTAGACATGAACTAGTGAATAAAGTTGCTAAGTGAGGATAGTTGGAGTTGTGGAGTTTCTTTGTTATAAATATATGGTATTAGGCTGGAATCATAAATGAATGACTTCATTAACATGTTAATCATATTGTTAAGTTAAAGTAAGAAGTCTATATGGATGATATGGTATATACGGGTTTCAAACGAAGCTTGTCGCTCGTTGTGAAGTAGTTGTGACTTGTTGTTGTTATATGGTGTCTTGTTATTCATACTTATATTTTTCCGAACTGCACTAGTCGTTGTTGTTGGTATATGGTATTGGAGGAGGCCCTTGTTACAGCGGAGATTCTATCAAATTTACATAAATGAGTTATAGCTTAAGTTCCGGGCTTAACCTTTACTCAACCCTGATTTTGAATCTCCTTATGTTATGGTAGATTGAGTTTAGTTGTTTGAAGAGTTGCTTGGAAGGTATTAAGGACTCAACACGGTCAAGGTATGTTAAGTCTATCCCTTCTTTCCTTTTGGCAGGATCCATATGATACAAACGAGACGAGCAAACACACAACTTTCATAAATGACTCTATTCATAGAAGTACTAGGTGTGCCTATGTTCTTGATTCCCCATGTGTCCTATTATTATATCGTTTGCTCATGGGTCTCAGAAATTACGTAAGTTGATAAAGTTTATCCAAAGGCATATTAATCTTATGACATTCCGAGAGATCTAATTGACTTACTTCATTATGCAGAACATTCATTAGTACATGTGTATTGTCCCATGACCAGATAGCGTTATATACGTGTATATTATATGTATATGAGGTATGGGGAATGGTTACAGCGTTATATACACAACACCACCTGATCAGTTAGTATACGTTGATTATCTCGCCCACAGAGGTCGAGATGATATTATGAGATGCCCTCAGAGGCTTGATGATGTTATGTACGCGTATAACTATGCATGATATGGCATTTATACGCACATGCATGACATATAAATGTTTCATGATTCATAGAGCCATTCAGACTTACAGGTGGAGTCTTTTACTCCATGTTTCTTTCATGTCTTTTATATACTGCTTTTCATACCTTATATACTCGGTACTTTATTTGTACTGACGTTCTTGTTTCCTGGGGACGCTGTGTTTTATGCCCGCAAGTCCCAATAGACATGTTGACATTCCTCCTAGTAGGCTATCAGCTCAGCGGAAGGTGTTGGTGCACTCCACTTGCTCCGAAGTTTCCTATTTGGTTAGTCTAATTTGGACATGTATTTATTGGTATTATGTACTCTTAGATGCTTGTAGATAGATGTCATGTATATGGATACTTGTATGGCCTTGTCGGCATGTCTTTTGAGTGTACAAATGATCATGTCGGCCTTATAGGCCCGTATGTCACATGTATAAGTTTCTATATCATGTTGGGTCATCATATGTCTAGTATTCCGTTATGTTTTATTCTGGTTATATCATTACGGCTCTTCTGGCCCATTTACCTATGATGGTGTGATAAGAAAGATATGCTACGTTGGTACTCGATTGAGTAACGCACCAGGTGCCCGTCGTGGAGATTTGGGTCTTGACAAAAGTGGTATCAGAAAAATTCTGTCCTAGAGAATTTGCAAGTTGTGTCTAGTAGAGTCTTGTTTATGGGTGTGTTGTGCACCACACTTATAAACAGGAGGCTACAGGGCTCCTAAATTCTATTTTATTCGTAATAATGAAACCTACATCGAGGAAGAAGATGGTTGGTAAGAGATTGAACATGGCTGTGGAACAGTTAAGTCAGAGGAACTTTATTTTACATCAACCTTATGATGAGTAAATGTGAGGTCTTCAGCAGATCACGAGTGTACTAAGACGTGTAAGCTTCTTGATAAGGAGCCCTAAGGCATGAATATCTATCCACCCATATGGTTTAAAGCAAGGAGAGAATCAGAAGGTAGATACAAGTTTTAACAACTAAAAGAAGCAAGGTAAAGAACGATACGAGGTACCCAGTTAGTAAAGATTATCAGTATTTACAATTCAGGCAGAGAAATATAAACATTTTGAGTTACTTTCAACAATAACAGAGATATATACAATTGACCACACCCATCTGAATTATGCCCTATGGGAGCTAACAGATATAGTTTAAGAGAAAGATGGGATAACATGATCTAGTTGGGTTTAGAGTAATCCAAAATTGTGGATGGATTGTTATCATTAGCTAACATTCCCAATGGATAGTGCAAAACATGGTAATAGTTCCCAATGGATAGTGCAAAGAGTATAAACCATAAAGTCATATCCCCATTTCGGTAAATGAGTTGGTGACTCCACGTGATTATCGAAAAGAAACGTTAGACCGCTAGAGCAATAGAAATCAGTATAGGCTAGTGAATAAGATAAACTGAACATGAATTAGGGACTGAAGGCTTTTATAATAATCAGCATCGTGATGATTTCAGAGATATCATTCCGAAAATAATAGAATGGACAACAAAACAATAACCTTTAAAGTTCATTCAGAAAGACGCTTCCCTAAAGCCAGGACTATGAGCAGAGTTAAGCTTAAGGGACTAAGTGTACTAGTTACACTAGGTGTCACCCTTGTGCGTAAGGAATTCAGTTATCTCTAGTACAGAAGGGTTACTGTAAGGTGAGTAAGGGTCATTGATGATGTGAAAAGACACCAAAATGAAGAGGTAAAACATCTATAGGTAGATCATCGTAGCACTAAATCTTAGTACTCCCGGGGAAGATGGTATGATGTGGTATTAAGTCGGAGTTAAGTGGTTCAGGTAACTATAGAATGGTAAAGGAAGAATGTGGTAAAAAGTCGAAAGGGATGAGGTTGCATTTATTCAGATCCTTCAGATATGTCGTGACTCCAGAACATTATGCAAGCACGACACCGGGCAGAGGCAGTAAGAGTTCCTGGCCAGGATGTTATTGATAAATAAGTACGAATGGACACTTGATACATCAGGAGTCAGTGCAAGAGGTAAGTTAAGACAAAGAAAATATCCTAAGAGAGATTACGCAGAATATAGATATGAGAATGGACTAATGAGTAGTTAGTAGTTGATTCAAGAATAGCCTAGTTTATGGCTAGACAAAAGGATACAGACAAATCAACAGATGAAGCAAGATAAACGTAGTGAACCCCAACATAGTGAATTCAGTCAAGCAAATATGACATCATGATACTTGAGAAATATTCAGATAGAAGTTCAGTATAGTTAAAGGTACCGTATAAGTGTTACAGAAATAAAAGAGAGTGCCACTAGGGAGACACTTTAAATTTCAATTCAAAAGCAACCGTACGAGCACAAGGGCGCGGAGATAACTAACTAAGGATAATTATAGGCGAGTAAGAACATCAAAAATTCCTCCGGTATACGATATAATAAGCTCGCAGCTTTGCAGGAGTCAGAGGGTCTCCCCTAAGTACTGCAAAGAAAGACTAGCTGAGGAAATGAGGAAGAAGGCTTCAACCTAAGCACAGTGACATAAAGAAGAAATGGTCTTGTAACAACAGTCTCACTACAATATTTTATGCACTGCATAAGAAAGTGTCACCTATCGTGGCTAATGAACTGGAAGAAGAAAAAACTCAAAAGTGATATTTGAGATCCTATTAGTTACAGAAAATTCCAGTATTCATGGGCAATAAGATAAGCCAAGTATTCATGCAATAAGTGGCAGAACGACCAGGAGAAGTAATTGCTTACATTTAAAGACAACTGAGAAGGCACGAAAGGAAATCTATAGTGCTAGAAAGTTAAAGGAAGGTTGAGAGTGGTATAAATAGATAGGTGTACATCGCAAGCTAAAGTATGGTAGAGCAACAAGGTTTTAGGTAGATAGTAGTAAGGATAAGAAAAGGTGAGCGAGATGGTGACAAGAAATAGGTAAGGCCTCAGGATTAAGCCCATCAAATCAAGAGAGGTGATAGTTTCCATAAGTTATAGAAAGCTTAGTATAGCCTAAATGAACTGGAGGAGTCTAAGACTAGGAGCAATTAGGAGAGATGAAATGACGCCCTAGTAGGAGAATAAGGGTGTAATTGTGATAAATAAGAGGGTGACGTTTATGCCTTTGATTGAGTAATGATTTAAAGAAAATGGATTTCATGAATTGCACAGGATTAGAAAACTCCCATTAGATGAATCACATTGGGATGCTATGATATACGGTTATTAAAGTATAGTATCGTCCCTAGGTGGATCGGGCAAATCACGTCAAATGTTCCCCGATGTGACATGATCCCTAGTGACAATGTATTACGTAAGAGGTTTCAAGTTATCAGTTGTAGATTATAGATAAACATTAAGGTGCATCAACAATGGGTGGATAAAAGTTACAAAGTATGAGATGAGATTAGGCCTTCATTCTTAAGATGAACAGTAATAAGGAAGCATTAAAGGACTTAGATTTATACATATAGGATAAGCAGCAAGAGCATAACCTAGAGTTGGGTAGCAAACCTCGGTAATAATAAATTGAAGTAAGTGTTATGGTATAGTATGACCTACCTAGATGCAGTAAAGCCATAAGGACAGATAACTGAGGCTATGAAACAAAATATAGCAATAGTCGTAAGTTCGACAAAGTACCAAGAGAAGAACTTTTGTACACTTGTAGATGCCTAGAGGGACAACTTGTCGTAGTTCTCTATGTGTTTACAAAGTGAGGCCAAGAGATTGGCTAAAATCTAGAGGAAAAAGGAGAGAAGAGTCGCGCGTAAATGAACATAGTCATTCAGGCTGCATCGCAGAAGGTAGCAACAGTTGCGAGATTGGAAGAATTCCGATCACAAGTCGTGATGTGAGAAAGAGGCCAAAATGGGGGAATGCCCTGGCCTTTGGATTTCTCACACAACAGTTGCCTACATGGAAAGGACAATATTAAAGTTTTCATAAGAGCTATAGGTTATGAGACTGATAAGCATATCAATGAACATTCGAGGATGAATGTTTCAAAGGGGGTAATGATGTTACACCCCAAGTTTTCGGAGTACATCATAAAGTCAATTGATGTAAGCTCAGAAATGAGATTAGATTTGAAAGTAAATAAAGTAAGTTAATAAAGTTACCTTGGAGGTTATAAAGCTTTAAGATCATGGATAACAAGTGCCAAGAGGGTTGAATGGCACAGAAGCTAAACAAATTGAAGAAGATAAGTTTCGTCGAATGTCGACAAGTTGGGAATATTATAACATGTACTTTTGGGGGTGATACTAGGGCTCTTAACATGATAAGGAGGTTATGTTATGAGTCATTTTATTAGTATAATAGTGGTGTATTATGTTTTGACGTCAAGCGAGTTGTGGAACAAAAGTTGGCAAAGGTCATCACAAGTTACATTCATAAATATGCTGAATATTAGGTCAAATATAGCTGAGCTTTTCTCCCAATATAATTAGAAAATTCTAGTTTCTAACGCATTAAACCATTCGTCAATACTACATCGGTGTAGAGAGATATTTGCGTTTTCGCAAGACTGCGTAGGCAGCCCCTATAGGACCCACTTGTCGGTAGCCGACCTTCACCTATTCTTATCTCGTCTTTGGGATGAGATTTGTTCATTTTTCGATCTACTTCCATCCTCACACTCTCCAAACCCTCCGAAACAGTTCCCCAAAGGCTCTAAACAAATTTCAAAAGAATACACCATAATCCAACATCAAAGTTAGTTAAAGGTGAAGAATAACCCCTTTATGGTGTTGTGATGTGAAAAAGGATGATGGTGAGCTAAGTTAAGCTAGGGGTTATAAATTTATCTACTGCCTAAGGTATTTTTAACATCCTCTTGATGGGTTTTAAGGTTAATTACATGTTGGTTGTGGTGTTGGAGTGAAAGATTACAAGATATCAATTGAAAGGGGGAAGAGTTGTTGTTATCTTTTGTTGGGTTGTTATATATATATACATATATATATATGTGTATGTGTGTGTGTGTGTGTGTTTATAATTGCAAATTAGGGGAAATAACTTGATTATGATATGATTTCTGTTGTTATGCATTTCTATATGTTTATCAAGTGAATTGATGAAAGAAACATATGAAGCTTGAGATTGGATTTGAAGATCAGCTTAAGTCTCTTTTATGGTGTTATGTTGCCATTGAGGGCTGTTGTAAGCTAATATAACTTGGATTTCGATTTTAATCCAATGTAGGAGGTAAGTATATTGTGTTCTTGCATGTGCTTAAGGCTGTCTTGATGTTGATTAAGTTAAATGGATGGACTAGACATGAACTAGTGAATAAAGTTGCTAATTGAGGATAGTTGGAGTTGTGGATTGTTTTATTTGTTATAAATGTATGGTATATGGATGGAATCATTGATGAATGACTTAATTATCATGTTAATTATACTGTTAAGTTAAAGTAAGATGTCAATAAGGGGTGATACGGGGTATACGGGTTCCAATCGGAGCTTGTCGCTCGTCATGAAGTAGTTGTGACTTGTTGTTGTTATATGGTGTCTTGTTATTGATACTCATATGTTTCCGGATTGCGCTGGTCATTGTTGTTGGTATATGGTATTGGAGGAGGCCCTTGTTACAGGGGAGATTTTGCCGAATACACGTAAACGAGCTATTAGCTTAAGTTACGGCCTCAACCTTTACTCAGCTCTGATTTTGAATCCCCTTATGCTATGGTAGATTGAGTTGAGTTGTTTGAAGAGTTGTTTGGAAGGTATTAAGGACTCAACAGGTTCAAGTTATGTTAAGGATATCCCTTATTTCCTTTTGGCATACCATAAGATACAAACGAAATAAGCAAATGCGCAACTTTCATAAATGACTCTATTCATAGAAGTACTAGGTGTGACTATGTTCTTGATTCCCTATGTGTCCTATAATTATATCGTCTGCTCATGGGTCTCAGTAAATACGTACGTTGATAAAGTTTATCCGAAAGCATATTGATCTTATGACATTCCGAGAGATCTTATTGACTTACTTCGTTATGCATTGCATTCATTTATACATGTACATTGACCCATGACTAGATGACACTATATACGCGTATATTATATGTATATGGGGTATGGGGAAAGGTGACAGCATTATATATGCACCACCACCTGATCAGTTGGTATACGTTGATGATTTCGCCCACAAAGGCTGAGATGATATTATGGGATGCCCTCAGAGGCTTGATGATGTTATGTACGTATATACCTATGCATGATATGACATTTATATGCACATGCATGACATTATAAATTTTTCAAGATACACAGAGCTATTCTGACTTACATGTTGAGTTCTTTACTCCATGTTTCTTTCATGTCTTTTATATACTATTTTTTACGCCTTACATACTCGGTATTTTATTTGTACTGACATCCTTTCTTCCTTTATATACTGATTTTCATGCCCGCATGTCTCGATAGATAGGTTGACAGCCCTCCTAGTAGGCTATCAGCTTAGCAGAAGGTGTTGGTGCACTCCACTTGCTCCGAAGTTTCCTGTTTGGCCAGTATAATTTGGACACATATTGATTGGTATGGCGGGGCCCTATCCTGACCTTTATGACGTTTATGTACTCTTAGAGGCTTGTAGACAGATGTCATGTGTATGGATACTTGCATGGCCTTGTCGGCCTATGTTTTGAGTGCAAATGATCATGTCGGCCTTATAGGCCCGTATGCCACATGTATAAGTCTCTATATCATGTTGGGTCATCATATGTCTAGTATTCCCTTAGGTTCTATTCTGGTTAGCTCATGACGGCCCTTCTGGCTCATTTACCCATGATAATGTGATAAGAAAGATAAGTTACGTTGGTACTCGGTTGAGTAAGGCACAGGGTGCCTATCGCGACCCTCCAATTTGGCTGCTGGTTAAAGCGGGACTGACTATCATAAGGGTATACATGTGTGTAGTAGAGAATTTGAGGTATCTTATGATTGGTATTGTACAAGCTATGAAGGTTGGTATTGTGGATCATCGGATGTTATGTCATACGGCTTTGCGCCAAGTGGGGGAGTCCACTATCGACGATTAGATTGTAGGGTCATGTGTTATATCAACCTTGGTCTGAGGTATATATGTGGTATTGAACAGTTCCCCGGAAATTGTATATGGTTAAGATCCGAGATTTGCATGGAATAGTGCTGGGACTTGCTGTATTTCTATATCATTAATAATTCTACATTTTAGTATCAGAGAGGTTAGAAAAGTAGCTTCAGATTCACGAAAGGTCTCTTCTGAACGGGTATCTCAGTTGCGGCATTATGGGGTGCTTTAGAGGAAATACAGTGGTTTATGAGCTTTCAGGCGACGTGGTTCGTGCTAGGATCTCCTCGGTGAGCTTTGGTTTGGGATCATAGTGTACCGATAAGGAGAAGTGTTACCCTAAAGAAAAGTTGAGGGGGATTTAAATAAATGGGTTAGCATAGCAACAAAGGTAATTATTACTTTTGGGGTGGTAATGTTATACCAGTGTTTTTGTGGCAGTATTCTTGGGTTTGACGGCTTGCGTGACTCGGTTGAGTTATGGAGATTCAGTTCTGATGGATTAGCTATGTGCGGACGAATCTCAGAAAGTTCTCGATGGTGTCGACCACGGCTTGTGCCGGTTGTCTGCTAATGGCATAAGAAATATGTTATGCATTATGCTTTTCTCCTAGATGGATATCGGAAGTTAAGAGAATGCTGGCACTATTTGATATCACCTGTGAAGAGCGTGCATTTTAGGAGGCACCTTGTGTTTTGACTTGCAGATGCTTGACTAGTGTTACGGTAATCGCTTGGTTTTGGGCTTATGAGGTTCAGGTTTTTCTACGTGGCATAGGAGATCTATGTGGGTGTTCTCCATAAGATGATGGAGCATGAAGGATATATCAGCCATTTGAGTAGTGGATTTGAAATTAGGTATGGAGATTCTGGTATTGATGAGGTTTAGGGGCTGGATGTCTTCGTAGGCAGACTATTCCTTGATTACAAATTGTGAAGAAATATTGATAATTGGATAAATGATGGTATGTGTTATGGATAGGTTGCTATGGACTTTTGGAAGGTTATTTACCTATATGGGGATGATCGGAATTGGTTTGGGGGATATTTATAAGCCTAATGAGAATTTGTATTCTATATCAGGTTTGGTTACTCTTATACAATTGCTACTATGATATATTACCGGGGTGAATAGATTTTATTCGTGTCCTAGACTATGTTATGTGCTTCTCTCTTATGCTATGATGGATTGTGAGGTTATATGATTATTCGCATACATGTTATAATTCCGTCCAGGCCTTATGGTGATATGGGCGAGATGGCCCTCGTGATGTTGATTTGTTTATTGCACCTTAGTTGTGCTTGTTTTTCTCCATATTGTATCATTCATATCCATCTTTTCACAGTTATATTTGTGCACTCTATCGTGCTAGATGTTGGCATACATGTGGCTAGTGAGCCCAATCATTTTGGCTCAATGGATATCCCTATGTGGATTGATATATTTAGGATCGGGTTGCGCGCCACAACGGAGTTATGTGGGATACCCTTCCTTGTGTTTATTTTGTGTTTTATTTTCCCTTTGTGGGATAAGTTAATGAAATTGTACTTTTATTGTTATATCTGTTGTACTCGTTAAATAGTCCTCGTACCTTGCTTTCTTTCTATTTTGGGGCATATATGAGTTAATTCTTGTTCGGTGTATGGGCCGTGTTATGTGAGAATCCATTTGGTTTTGGTGTGACTTGTCAGTTGGGCTGCTTGTATTAGCTGAGATGAGGTTTCAAGATCCAAATTTGCACTATCGTATCGGGATGAGGAGTGTTTGGAAGAATGATATCAGATTTCCACTCAAAATTGGGCAATGGTCCTTGTCGGACGAGAAAGCTTTTTGACTTGTTGATGTCATGGGTGGTTATAAGTTTTTGCATGTTTTTTTTTATCACTACCAGCGTTGCAAAAGCCTAGAACGAGGTTTTATTTGGCATGAAGTGTATTACCGGCACCGAGATTGTTATTGGGCTGCAATGGTGGTCGGAAGTTATTGCCTCGGGCATCTGAGTTATGGGAAATATCATGTGATCATACCTTGTGTTAAGGTTGTGACTTGATTCAACTTGTTCAGGCTTATACAATGCATTGATGTGAGATTCAGGTCTTATGATGAGTTTCAGATGTTGAGCATTGGTTTCTATGATTTATGGGCTAGGGATGAAGTAAGATCTTCAGTTAAGTTGTGTTGTCAGGCTTACATGGATTGGTGTGACATGGTATCACCCGCGGGTATATGTACGGTGAGCTCATGTCGTGATTTGATAGCGTTGGAATGACTCTTGGCACATTCGAGGACGAACGTATGTTTAAGTGGGGGTGAATGTAACAACCCGACCGGTCATTTTGAGCATTTGCATTCAATTCAGCAGTTTGAGGTCACGAATAGCTTCACATGGTGTCGCGACCCCAATCTCCCACAGTAGGATATCGTGATGGCACCTAGTCTCTAAGACTAGATAAGCCTAACATGCATGGAGAAATAACGAAAATAAAAATAGAACTTCGAATTTAAACCATCTAGCTATCATAATCGAACTCAACAATACCGCTGAAAATAACTCCCAAAAATCTGGTGAGACTGAGTCATAAGCTCTACACGAATATACTGTAACATCTCTAATACATCACTGTCTAAATACAGAATAAGCAGTAGAAAAACAAGGACAGAGGGTGATTCCGAGGCCTGCGAACACTGGGCATGTATACCTTGAAGTCTCCGAACTGAATGCTCTGCTCATTGTTGCCTAGCTTGGGTCGAGGTACCTGGATCTGCACAAATGTGTAGAAGAGTAGTATGAGTACACAACAACGGGTACCCAGTAAGTATCAAGCCTATCCTCGGTAGAGTAGTGACAAGGTCAGGTTAAGACACCTACTAGGATAACCAAAAAAAAAAAGATGAAAAAGTATAGTACAGTCTGATAATGGAAATGAGGAAAATGAGGTGAATAAGAGATACAACAAGATAAGCTACAACTGAATTTAAAGCAATAATGGCAACAAGGAAGGAAAAAATAATAAGAAAATCAAGAAAACAATGAAGACAAATACAAGTGAAATAAATGAGAGATAATAACAAGAATCACAACCGAGGTACCGCCTCGAAATCTCATTTCACACTTACAATCACAACTTTCCTTATATCACCGCGGGAGCCTTACATTTAGTTTTGAAAATCAATTTTTCCAAAATAGCTACCCGCATTTTAGCCCACCTCATCATACCTCGTGGCTTTAAGTAGTTCTCCTACTAGCAACACGCATATCAAGCCCACCTTATCTCACCGCATGCGTATCAACCCCTAGCCTTATAGCACCGCATGCGTATCAATATCACAAATATCACAACTCGCACCTCAAGTGTCCCTTGCCAGAACTTGCCAAAAGAATGAACAATATCAATATTTCCACAATAATTTGCCCATGGCTCAACCACAATGTGTGCAAGAATCTTGGCAATAGCAAACTGAAAGTAAATAGCTCAACAAGAATGGTATTTCAGCAATTAACAACTTGCCTCAATGTGATCACGACTTTTCAACTCCAACACCAATAACTCAACTAGAAGATATTCCATGAAAAGAACAACTTCAAGTAAATAATTCAACAATTAAAGAGGTAACAAGACAATAACTTCAACCTAAGTATAAAAGAGCAAATAACAACTAAGAGGTGGAACAAGTGTTAACGATGTCAAATAAAGCATGTGAGGATTGATTAATACATGTAACGGTAGACTAACAATAAAAAGTATAACATGCTATGAGAATTCAATTAAAGGCATGATAAGAATCCAAAAATCCTAAATTAGTCAAATACCATATATAGCCCGTGTACCCACTCGTCACCTGGCGTACACGGCTTTCACATATCACAAATAGCACAATCAATCCCAATTCCTAAGGTATAGTTTTCCCACATAAAGTTAGGCAAGATAACTACCTCAAACAAGTAAATCAATCCACTGGTAAGCATTTTTCGCAAATATCCAACTCCGGACGGCTCGAATCTAGCGAAAATATCTTTATACCATAAATACAAACCATAGGAAACTATTCCGAATAATAAAGTTGCAATCTTTAAAGAAAATCAAAAAGTCAACTCAAAAAGATAACTCCGGGCTCGCGTCTCGGAACTTGACCAAATATACAAAATCAGAACACCCATTCAATAACGAGTCCAACCATACTAAAATTATCCAATTCCGACCTCAAATCGACCTTCAAACCCTCACTTTATAGTTTAGAAAGTTTTCACAAAATTCCCAAAATTTTCCAACTCAAAACACTAATTAAATGATAAAAACAATCATGGATTCATGAATAATAATCAAATCCGGGTCAAAAACACTTACCCTGATCAACTCCTTGAAAATTCCCAAATAGCCCAAAACCGTGCTCTCTAACTCAAAAGATGAAAATAACTCTAACCTTTGATATAACCCATTTTCTGCCCAGTAATTCCGCATCTGTGGACCAATAAGCCGCTTATGCCGCTCTGCACCTGCAGAAAATCCATTGCAGGTGCGGTTTTTCATTAATCAAGGGAAAATCGCTTCTGCGGACCTTTGAGCGCATCTGCGCTTCTGCATAACCAAGCCGCTTCTTCGCGTTTGCTTCTTCGGAGAAACGACCAAACCTACGGTCATAGCTCGCCCAGCCCCAAAGTTGCTTCTGCGGCTCTCAGGCCGGTTTTACGGCCCAAAGTGCGCAGCTACGATTCCACCAGAACCTCAGCTGGACAAAAATTCTTCTAAGTCCAAGATTCTGGATTCATTCTGAATCACATCCGGGGACCCCATCCAAACGTACCATCAAGTCCCAAATCACATAACGGACCTACTCGAGGCCTAAAATCACATCCAACAATATCAAATCTACGAATCGCAACCCAATTCAAACCTATTGAATCCATGAACATTCAACTTCCAAAACAAACTCCAATTAATACCAAACCAACTCTAATTGACCTCAAATTTTGCGCACAAGTCATAAATGACACAACGGACCTATTCCAACTTCCGGAACCCAAAGCCAGACCCAAAATCAATAAAGTCAACTCTCGATCAAACCGCTTAACCTTCCAAACCTTCAACTTTCCAGTTTTCGCCAATTCACGCCAAAACGACCTACGGACCTCCAAATCAATATCCGGACACACTTCTAAGACCAAAATCACTACATGAAGCTATCAGAAACATCAAAACTCCATTTCGGAGTCATCTACACAAAAGTCAAATTTCAATTAACTCTTTCAACATAAGCTTCCAACTTTGGGACTAAGTGTCCCAATTCACTTTGAAACTCACCCGAAACCAAATCAACCACCCCGGCAAGTCACATAACCATAATATAACATAGAGAAGGAAATAAATAGGGGAACTGGGCTAAAATACTCTAAGCGACCGACCGGGTCGTTACATCCTGTCCCTCTTAAGACAAATGTTCGTCCTCGAATGAGTATAGAGACATACCTGAAGTGGTGAAAAGATGAGGATAGCGGCTACGCGTATCATGCTCAGTATCCCAAGTTGCCTCATCGACAGGTTGATCCCTCCACTGAACCTTCACTGGAACAATGTTCTTTGACCTCAACTTTTGGATCTGCCTATCCAAGATGGCCACCGGCTCCTCAACATAAGCAAATCCTTATCTAATTGGACTGAGTTGAAATCTAAAACATGAGACGGATCACCATAATACTTCCGGAGTATAGAAACATGGAACATCGAGTGAACCGCCGATAGGCTAGGTGGTATGGTAATGCAAGCTTGTAAGCCATTTCCCCCACTCTCTCAAGAATCTCAAAAGGACAGATATACCACGAGCAAAAAAGATTCAATCTTTAATGAGTTTGAAAAAAGTTAACCCCGGGCTCGCTTGGTCAAAACCCGAGATTCGGACAAAAATACAATTACGCATTCACCCCCAAGCCCGGTTATATGATTTATTTTGAAATTCAACCTCAAATTGAAGTCTAAATCTCAATTTTACAAAATCTCCAATTCTACCCAAATCCCTAATTTTTACCATGAAAAATCCTACTTTAAAGGTTAAAAACAACGGGTGTTTATGAATATATAACAAAACAAGTTAAAATTTACTAACCAATGAAGTAGGGATGAAAAACCTCTTCAAAATCGCCTTTAGGCCGAGCTCTAACTTCAAAATGGTGGAAATGGTTCAAATCCTGACTTTTAGCTATTTTAATACCTAGGCGTCAGGTGTTCTTCGTGTTCACAAAGCAACTGACACATTCACTAAGAGTAGCGGCAAAATTGCCCACTTCATCACACACACATAATCACTCAGCACTGTACGGGTGCCTGGCTCATAAGTGTTACATTTCGCGTTTTCGTATGTTAAAGTTTCATCGTAAGTTAATCGACGAAGACCCGGGGATGAGATTTTTTTCGAGGTTATATGAATTTATGCTATTTATAACAGGCGATAAGTAAGTGCCGTGAAGGTTAGAGCGTAAACGAATCAAAGAAAATGAGTTTCGTTGATGGTCGTCAATTTGGGATAAAATACGGTCCAAGCTATAATACCCGGTATTTATGGACTAGCGCCATACAAGGTACCACATGACTATGATAGTAAAGTATATAAAGTGTGTTAAAAGTGATTAGTATTTTAAATAATTTGAGATAATTCTTAATTATGTGGATAATTAGGTAATTATTAATTTTTAGCGGGAGATTAACTAATTAATTAAGCATCTTTGGATAAGCCTTATGGACCTCAACGTGGCAGCCCAAGGAGGTCTTGATCAAAGCCCAAGTAATGACTCTTAAGTCTTGTAAAAGGTGGCACATTTAGAAGAATTTTGTGGCTAAGTCATCCTAAGTGGGGCCCACACCCAAAGATTAAAGAGACCTCTCAAATTCACTTTAAATCTCTACAATGTAATGAAGAAGGCTTCAGAAAAATTCATACGAAGTTATACTATGTAATAGCAGCGTGAAATCTAAGAGTACACAGTACAATCTTTCTCCAGAATATCATACGAATTTTTTCCTACATCGATCCGCCGTTTCGTGTTTTTAGCAAAAGACGTGGATTAAAGGGATTGTTAAGAGAATCGGCTCAGGTATGTTAAGGCTATCCCTTTTTTCCTTTTTGGCACGATCCATACGATACAAACGAAACGAGCAAATGCACAACTTTCATAAATGACTTTATTCATAGAAATACTAGAGGTTCCTATGTTCTTGATTTCCTATGTGTCTTATTATATCTTCTGGGCAAAATACATAGTTTACTCATCGACTTTGTACTCAAATTCCTCTTACATATCTGTTAAACACGGGAATAATATTACACACCAAAACTTTCAAAAGTATTGTTAATTACACACCTCTTTTGCCATGTGTCACACGCGTGTATTACACAAAAAAGAGGTGCGTGAAAACTACAAAATTCATCTGAAATTAATTTTTTTTGTTTTTCTCTTTTTTAACTATTTTCTTTCCAAATTAAAGAAAAAATAACCCAAGTCTTCTTTCCCAACCCACACCCCAACGTCCCCTACCCCCCCCCCCCCCCGTCTTCTTCCCTAACCGCCATCCTAGATTTGTCTACTCCCCTCATGTTTCGTCTTTCCAACCAACCCCCATGAATAAGAAGAAAAAGAAAAAGAAGAAGAAAAGAGGAGCTGTTGGGTCTTGTAAAAATCACCATTATTGACCTTTTGAAAAAGCTTGAAAATTCAATTGGATCTTGTTGATTTTGGTGTTCCATGACCTATAAAATTAGTTTGAATTCGTAATTATTGTTGAATAAAAATTTACTTAGGTGATTAATTTTGATAAAATTCAAAAAATACCATTAACAAGTTTGAAGCTTTGGATTTGAGCTTGAATTTGAAATTTGTATAAGGATTTGTGATGGATTTCGCTAAAACTTGTTAAAAATCGGGCAAAGAGTTAAATCTATAGTTAGGAAGAAGGTGATTGTAGTGGAAGGGTTGGTGGTACTATGGTGATGGTGGAGAAGATGATGGGGTTGGGGAGATGAGGAGGGGGTGGGGTTTTTTCTTTTCTGTATTTTTTTCTTTGGGAAGATGAGGAGAGGGGGTGGAGTGGGGGGGGGGTAGTGGTCTTTTTTTTCAATTTTTTTTCTTTTTCCGATTTATGACATGTGTCAGATGCTGATTGGCACGTGTAATAGCAATCTTTAAGCAGATGTGGTCAAACACCGAAGTGGTGTGTAATTGACACACCTTTAAAAGTTTTGGTGAGTAATATGATTCCCGTCTTTAACAGGTGTGTAAGCGGAATTTGGGGACAAGGTCGATGGGTAAAGTATGTATTTCTGTTCATGGGTCTCAGAAAAATACTTAGTTGATAAAGTTTATCCGAAGACATATTGATCTTATGACATTCCGAGAAATCTTATTAATGTACTTCTTAGGCATTTCATTCGTTTATACATGTACATTGACCCATAACCAGATGGTGTTATATACACATATATTATATGTATATGGGATATGGAAAAAGGTTCTGGCATTATATATGCACCACCACCTGATCAGCCGGTATGTTGATGATTTTGCCCACAGTGGCCGAGATGATATGATGCGATGCCCTTAGAGGCTTGATGATTTTATGTACACCTATACCTATGCATAATATGATATTTATACGCACATGCATGATATTATAAATATTTTAGGATTCACAAAGTTATTTAGACTCACAGGTGGAATTCTTTACTCCATGTCTTTATGTACTGCTTTTCATGCCGTACATACTCAGTACATTATTCGTATTGACGCCCCTATTTTTCGGGGCATGCGTTTCATGCCCGCAGGTGCAGGTAGACAAGCTGACGGCCCCCCTTCTTCGGATCCTTGATCAGCGAGAGTTGGTGTGCTCTATTTGATCTGGAGCTGCTTTGGATTTTGGTACGATATGCTTGTATACATATATGGGTATAACGGGGCCCAGTACCGTACTTTGTACACTCTATTAGAGGTCTGTAGAGAGTCATGTATAGTTGGATAGTATGCGGCCTTGTTGGCTTCCAGTTTTGGATATATAGTTGTCTATAGCATCCTTGCCGGCTCGCCCTACCGTATTCCGCATGTATATGTATATATGTCTTTTGGACATGTTTTCCTCATGTATGTTATTCATGTAATTCAGCAGTTTATTGACAGACATTACCCATGACCTACCCCTAATTCATGTTTATATCTTAGACGCATGCTTAGGGGTGTTCGATGGGTAGGACTCGGGCACTCGTCATGGCCCATCGATTTGGGTTGTTACAAAAGTGGTATCAGAGCAATTCTATCCTAGGGTTGTCTACAGACCGTGTCTAGTAGAGTCTTATTTATGGGTGTGTTGTGCACCACACTTATAGACAGGAGGCTATAGGACATATAGGATGTTATCCTCCCTTCTTATCTTAGATCGTGCGATACAAGAATTCATTTTCCTAACTATGTGTTATGTTTTTAGTGATGCCTAAGAAGGCTACAGCCGCCCAGAAGGGCAAGTCTGTGGCTGATGAGACTACTAGTCGAGCGCCACGAGTTACTAGGGCTTGGGGAGAGTCTCATAGTTAGATTCTATCTCAGACTTCACATACCCTACCCTCTCCAGAGGAGCTCCGAGGGGCACCAGCTCCAGCGCCCGCCCCTATACGTCTAGCTCCTCATCTAGATGCACCGAGTCGGGAGATGAGAGATGTTATTCAGCCATTAACTCAATTAGTAGTCGCACAGGCTTGGCGCCAGGAGGTAGGTATTGGTCATGGAGATAGGTCCATCAGTGCAATGGTTCGTGATTTCATTAATTTGGACTCTCTTGTGTTCACTAAAGCAGATCCAAATGAGACCCCCAGGTATTTATCGATAGAATGAAGAGGACTTTGACGGTAATGAAGGCCACTACGACTGAGTCAGTTGAGTTAGCTTCCTATAGATTTCAGGATGTTGCAGTTAATTGGTACGAGTGGGGGAGTTGTCCAGAGGTGAAGATGCCCCTCCAGCAGTATGGCAGGAGTTTACAGAGGCTTTTCTTCATCATTACCTGCCACCAGAGCTTAGACGGGCCAGAGTTGATAGGTTCTTAACCCTTCGGCAGGGTAACATGAGTGTTCGGGAGTACAACCTTCAGTTTGATTCATTGGATAGGTATGCTGCCATAGGATCGGGTTCACCGGTTCGTGATGGAGTTGGAGTCACACCTGCTTAACGACTGTATGTCAGTCTCACTTCAGTCAAGCATGGATATTTCTCGTATTCAGGCATACGCTCAGGGTGTAGACGAGCGTAAGCAGAAGCAGAGGGCCGATCGTGAGCATGATAGGGCCCAAGTAAGAGAGCAAGGTCTTCGGGTCCTTCTAGTGAGTTTCGAGCTGGTTAGAGACAACAATACGCGAGGTATCCAGCCCAGCCATCGGCTAGCACACCCCCTCAATTTCCCAGTAGGAGATTTGATCATTCAACATATTCAGGGCCTAGTCAGAATTCCAAGCCCTAAAGTTCTCAATATAGGGGTGAGTCAAGTTAGATGAGGCAGCCCTTGCCACGATGTGCTCAGTGCGGTAAGTAGCATGTCGGGCAGTGTCGTATGGGATTGGGTGTTTGTTATACTTGTGGTTATCCAGGCCACGTTATGAGGGATTGTTCGACAAAAGGCGATGCAAGCATAGTTCAGCCAATGGGATCTGTAGTTAGTTCGTCATCATCAGTACACCCCTAGGCAAGGTTCACAAGCACCAATCAGTCGTGGTAGAGGCAGAGGTGGAGCATCTAGCTCGACTAGTCCTCAAAACAGCATTTATGCATTAGCAAGCTGACAGGATCAGAATTAGTCACCTGACGTTGTTACAGGTATATTATCGGTCTCTTCATATGATGTATATGCCCTGATTGACCCAGGTTCCACCTTATCATATGTTACTCCGTTGGTTGCTAGTAAGTTTGGAATAAATCCTGAGTTGGTTAAAACTTTTGAGGTGTCTACACATCTTGGGGACCAGTGATAGCTAGGCGGGTATATAGAGATTGTATAATAGTAGTTCATAGTCGATCTACAGTAGCAGACCTAAACGAGTTAGATATGGTAGAATTTGATGTTATAATGGGTATGGATTGGTTGGCTTCTTGTCATGCCAACGTTGATTGTAGATCAATGATGGTTCGATTCCAATTTCTAGGGGAGCCTGTTTTGGAGTGGAAAGGTAACACGGCATCGCTGAGAGGTAGGTTTATTGCCTATCTCAAGGCAAGGAAGATGACTAGAAAGGGCTATATTTATCACTTAGTTCGGGTTCAGGATGTGAAGGTAGAGTCACCAACCGTTCAATCTATCCCTGTGGTTAATGAGTTTCCCGATGAGTTTCCGGGTCTTCTACCAGAGCGAGAAATTGAGTTTGCTATTGACATATTATGAGATACTCAGCCAATATCTATTCCTCCCTATAGAATAGAACCTGCAGAGCTGAGAGAGTTGAAGGAACAACTAAGGTACTTGCTTGAAAAAGGCTTTATCAGACCTAGTACATCACCGCGGGGAGCACCTGTATTATTTGTAAGGAAGAAAGATGATTACTCGGTGGATTTTTGATGAGGTGCGAGTCAAGACACCTAGTAGTCATGAAACTTGTGTAGTATATAAGTATAAAGCTGATAACGGAAACAAGAATCGGTAATTGGCGACAAGGAAATAAACATGTGATATAAAACAGTAAAGTAATCCAAACACCGTAAAAATACAAGTGAAACCAATTAAGGAAAACAAATGACAACTTTATAATCAAACCGTTCTAACACAAGTTTCACCACAACATTACTTTGAGATACCTTATCTCATAAACACAAGTCACGAGTCCTAAATCACAAGCCATATGCTCACGGCACCTTGTTCCTATATTATTAATCACAATCCCACGGACAACTCACGTGCCAATATCTCAATCCGCCCGTCATGTTCACATGCTCACAATCACGATCCGCCTGGCATGATCACAGGCTCAATATCACAATGGAAGCAGATAATACAAGGATACATGGGCATGGTCAATGACTACCAAGTTTCATACTCCTGAACCGGTATAAACGGCATGCTACGGTGTATGCTTGTGCGAGTGTACTATTACAGTCCAAGTCAACAAGTAATATCAAAGACATCGAGTAGATCATTGGAAGAGACACAACAAGTCACGTAAGGTACATGACATACGCAAGAAAAATCACACCATCACACGAATATCATCAACATTATATCCCCAGGTCATCACATATCATCCCTGACGTAGCCACCATTATCTCTCCGTATTGACAACATCATAATTGCCACCCTTATCGCTCCGCCCAGACATTTAACACAATAACATCACGTATCACTCCCTATAATGGCCACCCATATCGCTCTACCCAGACAATAACCTAGTAGCCATCCGTTTCACTCCGCCCAGACAATACATCAATACCACCCGTATCACACTCCACACAGACAATATATCAATACCCACCCGTATCATTCCGCACAGTTAACAACAGTGAGATACCACTCTTATGCTCCGCATAACAACAATCAATCCACACAACAAATCCACACGTGCTAACATCACAACAACACTACATATCAACTCGTACCACAAGTGCACATACGCCACAACCTTTGCAGAAACCAATATCACCACAACACATAGCCCACGTCTCAACCAGGATGTGTACAAAAATCTCAATAGCAACAAAAATGAAATGGGGAAAATAACTCAACAATGAACAATACACCATTAAACAACAACTTCAACTAAAACAAGTTAATGGCCTTCAATAACTTCAACTTCAATTAACTATTTAAGAATAAACTTAATAATGAAGGTATTTCAATGAAATAGCAACTCCAAATCCTATTGAATGACATAAGCTAACAATGAAAGAGATGGTCATGAAATAACAACTACGTCTAAATGCATGAGAATAACCCGACAACAAATGGATATCATGTAACCAAAATTTTAATTAAGAATAACTCAAGAATAAAGGAGGTCACATTACAATAAAAGAGGTAACAACTTCAAATAAAAGACATAAGAGCAAACTTGACAAGTATAAGATATGACATGTGCCAACCACTTCAAATAAAGCATGTGAGAGTAAACTTGACAAATAAGAAATATAACGTGTGCTAACAACTTCAAATAAATACATGAAAGAAGCCTAAGAGTCTAAACCGTTCAATTTTCACATATAAGACCGAGTACGCTCTCGTCACCTCGTAGACACGTCTTTCACATAATTCAAATAATACAACCAACCCAAATTCTAAGCGGTAGTTCCCTCACAAAAAGTTAGGCAAGATACTTACCTCAAAGAAGCTAAATCAATATTCTAAATAGACATTCCCATGTGAAACAACCTCCAGACAGCTCGAATCTAGCCAAAATAACTTAATATCACAAATAAATGCCATAAGAAATAATTCTGAATAATAAAGCTTCGATCTTTAATGAAAAGCAAAAAGTCAACGCAAAAAGTCAATCCCCGGGCCCGCACCTCAGAACCCGACAAAATTCACAAAATTCAAACACTCATTCCGATATGAGTCCAACCATACCAAGATCATCCAAATTCCGACCTCAAATCATCCTTCAAATCATTATTTTATATTTTAGAAAAGTTTTTACAAAAATTCCCAATTTTTCAATTCAAATCACTAATAAAATGATAAAAGCACAGATAGAATCATGAAATATAACCAAATCCGAGTCGAGAATATTTACCCCAATCCAAACCGTGATAATCCCTTTCAAAATCGTCCAAATTTGAGCTCTCTAAATCAAAACATGATAAAATAACAAAAGTCCTCGAAATAAAGTACTTATAAGTCTGCCCAGGTGTTCCTCTTTGTGTACGCAGAACATCGCGAAGCACAAAATCATAAGCTGCCAAATAACCCTACGCGAATGCGATGCCCAGCAAGGAACAACTACGCGAACGTGGAGTGCTAACCGCGAGTGTGAAGACTTACGCTGACCAACCCACGCTGTCTTTCTACGCGAACGCGTAATGATGCCCGCGATCGCGAAGAGCTGCATACCCACAATGTCGCGAACGCGTTACCATCTTTACAAACGCGAAGTACAACTGATCCTGCCTCCCAAACGCCCTCCGTGAATGCGACGGTCGACTCGCGATTGCGAATAAGAAGACACTAGATATCAGAATAACAATCCAAAATAGGAGAAAATGGCCCGTAGCCTATCCGAAACACACCCGAGGCTCCCGGGACCCCGCCCGAACATACCAACAAGTTCTATTACATAACGCGGACCTGCTCGAGGCCTCAAATCACATCAAACAACATCAAAACTGCGAATTGCACCTCAATTCAAGCCTAATGAACTAATAAACTTTCAACTTCTACAACTCGAGTCGAGTCATATCAATTCAACTCGGAATGACTTCAAAATTTTCATGCAAGTCCCAAATGACACAATGTAGCTATACCAACTCGAGGAATCGAAATCCGAACACGATATCAACAATGTCAACTCCCGGTCAAACCTCTCAACCTTCCAAACCTTCAACTTTTCAACTTTCGCCAAAATGCATCAAATCAACTTACGGACCTCCAAATCCAAATCGGAACATACGTCTATGTCCAAAATCACCATACGAAGCTATTGGAATCAACAAAATACCATTTCGGAGTCGTCTACACAAAAATTAAACTTCGGTAAACTCTAACCATTTAAGCTTCTAAAACAAGAATCATTCTTCCAAACCAATCCCGAATTACCCAAAAATTCGAATTCGGCCATACATGCAAGCCCTAATACACAATAGGAAGCTACTCGATACCCTAAGCCACCAAACATGACGCGAATACTTCAAACGACCGGTTGGGTCATTACAGTAATATCATAAATAAAATGGCATAACATCACCCTTCGTGCTTTTACTCTCAACCTCACATGATGTGATAAACAATAATAAGAAATCAAATGCACGACATCACCCTTCATGCTTTATTCCTCACAATCTCTCAAATAAATGATATTGTATACAGATAAGGCACGTCAACACCCTTCGTGATTTTCACTCTTCCTCATAAAGCAACAACATTAATCCAAAATAGCAAAATAAGGTGGAAGCAATTTCACTTCAATAATAGTGTAATGGTAATTCAACTCAACTTTCAAAATCCCAATAACATCAAAATAAACATTACATATGAATGTGAACAATTAAAGAAGTAAAAGTCTAACTACAACATGGAAAACAAAGTCATTGAAATAATATAGTACAATAAAATAATTTCCACCCGCACTCTTTAACCCAATGACAATGCACATATACTCGTCACCTTATATATACTCCGTCCTCACACATAATTCACGTAGCAAATAGATCAACAAGTCCTAATTCCCTTAAGTCAAGGTTAACCACGACACTTACCATACTTCACAACCAAATCAATATTCAACGCAGCTTTTCCTTTAGAATTAGCCTCCAAACTAATCAAATCTAGCCAAATATAGTTTAAACAATTCAAAATAGACTTTAGAAAGTACCCACGAGTGAAAAAGATCCAATCTTTAATGAATTTGGAGAAAGTCAACAAAAGTCAACCCCCGGCTCGCTTGGCCAAAACTCGAGATTTGGACCAAACCCCAATTATCCATTCACCCCAAGCTCGGTTATGTGATTTATTTTAAAATGCAACCTCAATTTGAGGTCTAAATCTCAATTTTACAAAACTCCTAATTTCTACCTAAATCCCTAATTTTACCATAAAACTCCAAGATTAAAGGTTAAAATCAATGGGTATTTATGGAAATATAACAAAAAAAGTTAAAATTTACTAATCAATGAAGTAAGGATAAAAAACCTCTTCAAAATCGCTTCTAGGCCGAGCTCCAACTTCAAAATGGTTTAAATCCGACTCGCGAAGCACCCAATCGGTTCATGATGAGCAGCCCAAATGGCTTTCGCGTTCGCGAGGTACTCTATGAGTTCGCGAAGGCTTAGGTTCCCTCCTGCCTTTGCGTTCGTGAACAGAGGTCCTTGTTCGCGGAGAGTAACCATCTGTCCTCCCCCAGGTCCCCCAACGAATCGCGTTCGGCAGAGGCCTGTCGCGTTTGCGAAGGGTGAGCCCTCCTCCGTTTCACGTTCGCGACCCAGCCCCCACATTCGCAAAGAACAATCCGCCCCAGCCCCAAACATCCCCTTCGCGATTGCGAGAGAAGCTTCATGATCGCGAAGCACAATGCATCAGACACCAGAAACAGTTGAAAACCATCAATCTCTTAAGTCCAAAATGGCCCGAAGCCTATCCAAAACTCACCCGAGCCCCTCGGGCTCCTAACTAAACATGGACACAAGTGTAATAAAATTATACAAACTCGCTCACGTGATCAAAATACCAAAATAACATCTAGAACTACAAATCGGATGTCAAAACACATGAAATTTTAGAGAAAACTCAAGAACCTCTAAAATCACAACTAAGCGTCCGAATCCTTTCAAACCAACTTCGATTTGCATCAAAATTTGCAGAAAAGTTTAAAATAGCACCTATTCCAAGTCTCGAAACTAAAATCCGGACCCGATAGCCACAAAGTCAATCTACAGTCAAACCTAGGAAGTTTTCGAACTTTCAAATTGCTAACTGATCACGCCCAACTATGCCTTATAAAAAGGACAATGCGGTCGTTGCAAATATAATACAATTTACAAGTCCGGAGTAGAATCCCACAGAGAATTAAGGTTTAGCTACAGGTGTTCACTATCACCAAGAAGACAAGCTTGAACAATTCCTAACTTATAGATATTAAGATTCTTGTGTTTAACTACTTAACTAACAAATTAAAATAGTAAATTAACAACTAACGATACTGAGGGTTAGAGAAAAGATTAAGGAGGTCTAGAGTTATGAATTCCCTTATTGTCGGAATCCTTCCCGCTATGTCTTCTATAATTTCGCCTAAGTATTCTCTACCGATCATGAGCACTCTTATTATAGTAAATCTCTCCCGAGTAATTACGACAATTTACTAGACGCACTCTCCCGAGCTACGCTAGCTGGCTTTTAATACAGCTCACTTCAGATCGCACCCAAGGCTTCGTTATCCCTAATCCCACCTTTAAACCCTCGGTTATTGATCCCTCATATACTCTGGGAGTGGTGTTGTTCAACAATTACCTAAACATGCACTCTCTCCCGAGTTATGCATACTAAATAGTCACAGCTAATTGAGAGCTCTTCAATCAACCAGAATATAAACGTAGTTGAACAAATAGAGAAAAGCTATGGCTCAATTATATAAAAACATAACAAGAAATTATCCTACAAAAGGTTCTATCAAACTCTAGATAACAAATTAGCTATTCATAATAGTATGTAAAACTACAATACTAAAAGTCATAACCAACAATGAAAAATAGGAAGAGGAAGGAAAAACTCGTAGAAGAATTCTCCGCCTTGCTCCCAATGTGTTCTTGCCTCCAAGGTCGAATCTATGTCCAAAATATGTCCCCCTCCTTGTTCTTAGG